>NC_136068.1:1008054810-1008647310 GCF_964261635.1 Lissotriton helveticus
ATTTAAAAAACCTTTGAAATTCACTGAAAAAACCATAGGTTTCAGGCCTTATATAGTTAGGAATTAGCATTAAAAAAGCGTTTGAATATATAAACGTTATCCGCTAATAGAATTAGCATTTAAAAAACCTTGTGAATTCAATGAAAAAACCAGAGGTTTCAGGCCTTATATAGTTAGGAATTAGCATTTAAAAAAACTTTGAAATTCACTGAAAAAACCATAGGTTTCAGGCCTTATATAGTTAGGACTTAGCATTAAAAAAAGTTTGAATATATAAACGTTATCCGCTAATAGAATTAGCATTTAAAAAACCTTGCGAATTCAATGAAAAAACCATAGGTTTCAGGCCTTATATAGTTAGGACTTAGCATTAAAAAAAGTTTGAATATATAAACGTTATCCGCTAATAGAATTAGCATTTAAAAAACCTTGCGAATTCAATGAAAAAAACATAGGTTTCAGGCCTTATATAGTTAGGAATTAGCATTAAAAAAACTTGCAAATTCACTGAAAAAACCATAGGTTTCAGGCCTTATATAGTTAGGAATTAGCATATAAAAAACCTTTGAAATTCAATGAAAAAACCATAGGTTTCAGGCCTTATATAGTTAGTAATTAGCATTTAAAAAAACCTTTGAAATTCACTCAATAAACTATAAGTTTTAGGGGTGTTATAGTTAGCTGGACATTTCACTCATTGTATTGTATTGTATGGCATATTTGTATAGCGCAAAACTGTCACCCAAAGGGTATCCTGGCGCTTGACTTGATCAGCCATACGCAAATTTATGCTGCCTTAATCTTTACACTACCCTGGGAAAAAGGTGTGTTTTTAATCCCTTTTTAAAGGAGGAAAGATCCTCCTTACTTCTCAAGGGCAAGGGTAGAGCATTCCACAGCTTAGCTGCAGCGAACCTGAAGGAGCGTCCGCCCATCCGCATCCTCATAATTTTAGGGATTACCACCAGGCAGGCAGATGAGGAACGAAGGGGTCTATTGGGAATATACCAGGAAAACATTGTCTGCAGCGAGGACGGCCCCTGGCCATGGAGGGCCCTAAAGACAAGACATAGTGCTTTAAAATCAATGCGCTGGGCAATTGGCAGCCAGTGGAGATCCATGAGCGCCAAGGAAGATGAGTCAAGACGCCGTTTGGAAAGAGCCAACTTAGCAGCCATGTTCTGCACTCGCTGCAATTTACCCACTAGGGTAGCTGGCGCGCCCAGAAGTAGCGCGTTGCAGTAGTCAAGCCTGCTTAAGATGATACTACGCACTACCTCTGGGCGGGCATGGGCCGGGAGGAAAGAGAGAATCTTCCGCAATGTTCGGAGCAGCAACATGCACGTTGCCACGGTTTTATTGACAAACACATCTAGCTGTAGATTGGATTCGAACATACAGGACCATTGAAATTGCTCCTATATAGTTAGTTGGACTAACTATATTTCGCACACCCGCAATCCACTGCTGATGATGTCACATATTACATCATTCATGACATGGTCAGTGACATCACTGATGACATCTCAAATGACATCACTGATGACATCACTGATGACATCATCCACGTAACAATCACATACACCTTTTCATACACTAGTAAAATCTTTCATCACTCTTTGTAAAATACAGAGTATCATATTTGAATCCATTGACACAGCAATACAAGTATCTAAAAACCCACTCAGTGATTCCTAGATGTATACACACATCTAATCACTTACCTGTAGATTCAATCATACATGCTGTCAATGAAAAATAGAACACTATCAAAAATACTTATACACCTATATCATCATAACACACCAGCACACAACCTATTAAAATATGAAGTTATCCTACTCACTTATGTAAACAATGAATCATACTTACATACTTACTTAGCTACACACTTATACAAACACCACTTCATCTATTCATTTACATAGTAAGTCATACTTACTGTATTATAAAATCATTATTACAAGTATACAGTCATCCATATAGTCACTTACAGCATCATTGAGTCTTATGAATACTTATTTATATACAAAAACTGACAGATACACTGCCTTTTATTTTTCTACTTTGTTGGACATGCACCAAAGAGAAATATATTTGCTCATCACCACTCCCATAAAGATATTCACTCACCCAAACAACTAATATAACATGCAGTTTTAACTTCATACATCTACTGAATCAACTATTCACACATCTTTGGGCACTCACACACCCCCCACCGAACCACACACACATTCACTCTCCAATACAAATACTCAGTTAATTAATTAATAACTAATATAGACTTTCATATAGCTAGTAACCAACTGGAGAACCAGTTTACACAACAACTGACAAAGTGATACACATATTCACACAGTTTAGTCACTATCCACTATATTTAGTGAGACACTATACATTGTTAAAGTAAACAGTCAATTACATTGCTACTAAATCCTCCATCCAAATATTTATTTTTATATATCCACTCATTCTTCAATGCAAATTGCTCTATATAATGCATATTTAAATAACGAAGCAACCCACATTCACTGGATGATGTCATCAGTGATGTCATCAGTGATGTCATTTGAGATGTCATCAGTGATGTCACTGACCATGTCATGAATGATGTAATATGTGACATCATCAGCAGTGGATTGCGGGTACGCGAAATATAGTTAGTCTAACTAACTATATAGGAGCAATTTCAATGGTTTTGTATGAGTGAAATGTCCAGCTAACTATAACACCCCTAAAACTTATAGTTTATTGAGTGAATTTCAAAGGTTTTTTAAATGCTAATTCCTAACTATATAAGGCCTGAAACCTATGGTTTTTTCAGTGAATATATATATATATATATATATATATATATATTACCTACTGGCGGTCGCCAGTAGGTATATATAGTTAGGATTTTTTCCCTATGGGATTTTTGAAAATTCTATGTCTAATAACTTTGGCGTTTGTGGACGGAATTGGCTGAAATTTTCAGGAAAATGGAACATTTTGTTTCTGAGCAGCCCCTGAAAATTTGGGGGGGTTCGTCAAGGGGGGGCCGAGAAAAAAGGGGGGTCCCAAAACATGTTTTTCCAATGTTAATTTCCATAGGGCGGTTGGCCTCACTTTTAGCCCGAACGGCTGAATGGATTTGCACGAAACTTGGCAAAATTGTAGGGACTGTTAGCCCGATGTGCCTTTGCTAGGTCTCAATATATGTGCTCCAGTGGATTTTGAGAAATTAACGTTCAAAAAAAGATATATATCTGTAAGCGCGCTCTGGGCAGCGCTCCGGTTCGCGTACTTGACGCGTAACGGAACTTCGCGAAGCGAAGCTGATTGGCTCTCCGGTGTCTGTCAACATTCTAAACAGTCCGGAGCGGCCGCCATCTTGTCTCTCGGTAGGATCGAGAGACAAGAGGAGGGCAAAACAAAGGGGGAAATGACCATAAGGGGGCATAGTAGATCCTCCCTGACCCGCTAGGTTTGATGTGGAGGCTTTAAAAGGGCCCCGCAGGGCAAAAAAAAAACAAAATTTTTTTTTTTTTTTTGCGTGGGGAGCGCCCGGTTCGCGAACCGGGAAGCGTTCTGGGGAGCGTACTATAAGGAAAAAAGAATATGATAGACTTTTCAAATACTGTATGTTAATTGATTGTTGGTTTTGTTGATTATTTTTTAATTTCTTTATTTTTTAAGCAATTATTTATTATTGTGATTGTGTTTCAAAATTTAATAAACTTTCTAACATTTCACTGTCTGAAATGTCATTATTTTCATTGAACATAGTTTGTAATCTCTGAGGGTGTAAAATGTCCTCATTTTGAAGGAGGTCATCTACTGCTTGCACACATTGCAGTAGTTCTTGGTCCCAAGTTTCATCCATAAATTCTATATAATTTGGATCAATTATTTCTGCTTCTTTATAAGGCATTTCAGTGTCTCTGATGTTATTTTTCCCATATTAAATTAAAAGACCTTTCCCCGTGGAGCAAATTCCTTGTAAATATGCTCCCACCTGTGCATGGTAAATTTAGATTTTGATTGTTTGAGTTACATAGCCATGTTAAAAGTGACCCAAAAAAGTTGCAAAGGCTTTAAAAAAACACTTTCATGTGTCTTAAGGACATTTTAAGTCATTTCCCCGTGGGCAGTGTTTTCAAATTATGACTTGAAAATCGTTTTTGAGGTAAAGGAATGTTTTTAAAATTTATGTGCGCCATATGCCCCCAAATTTCTTTTTCAGGGGTGCAGCAGGGTGTTCTTGAGACACCCCTGCACCCTTGGAAAAATTCCTAATTTGCGATGAGCTAATTGCTAATCGCAAATTGCACCTTCATTCCTATGGGCCTCCTGGCCCATGGAAATGAATGGGTAATTTGCAATTAGCAATTTGCTTATTGCAAATTAGGAATGGTAAAGAATCGCTATTTATTCCTTAAAATTCGCTATTTAGGAAATGCAAAATAGTTTGATGATACATATGGCGGTTCATCTCTAGCAAGATAAGAAGCTTAGGGATAGATTTATGATGACTGGCGCAATGAAGTGGACATCACTTACTTCATTGGTAGGCCTTTACATGTATTATCTCCTCTGTATTCTTCAACAAGCGTAACTTTGATCTGCAACCCTGAGTAGGCCTCACCTTAAACAAACCTCTGGATAGGCCACACCTTATCGTCATCCTGAATTAATCATTTAAAATGCTAGGGACAGATTTATGATAGGTGTATGCCTCTTTTGCGCCACTGTGCGTCACTTTTGTGATGCAGCGGCGGTGCAAAAGATTTGCTATGAGGCGACAAAATTACAAATTGATGCATTTAGGCAGATGTGTCATGCTGTAAATAAACCGTGCCACATGAAACCGATGCAGCAGTGATGCAAAAGATGCACCATGTTGCAAGACAGGCCTCACTTGGGGCCATATGTATCAAGCTAATTAGCATTCGCAAAGGCAGAAATTCTGCGAATTTTGGCCTTTGCGAATGCTAATTAGACAAATGGTATGTATCAAACAAGTTTGATGCAAAATAAGGAATAGCAAAATTTGCTATTCCTTATTTTGCGATTGCACTTAAGGATTTGCAAATTTTGTGATTCCTTAAATGCAATGTATCAAACAAAAAATATGCAAAAAATGCCATTAAGGATTTGCAAATTACCACCAACTTCTAGTTGGTGGTAATTTGCAAATTCTTTTCAAAAAGCTTTTTTTCCAAAAAACAAAAGGTGCCGTATGACGCCCATACATGCCCTTAGGGCATGTATGTGCGCCATATGCCCCCAAATTTCTTTTTCAGGAGTGCAGCAGGGTGTTCTTGAGACACCCCTGCACCCTTGGAAAAATTCCTAATTTGCGATGAGCTAATTGCTAATCGCAAATTGCACCTTCATTCCTATGGGCCTCCTGGCCCATGGAAATGAATGGGTAATTTGCAATTAGCAATTTGCTCATCGCAAATTAGGAATGGTAAAGAATCGCTATTTATTCCTTAAAATTCGCTATTTAGGAAATGCAAAATAGTTTGATGATACATATGGCGGTTCATCTCTAACAAGATAAGAAGCTTAGGGATAGATTTATGATGACTGGCGCATCACCAGGGATGTGCCAGTCATCCTGCGCCGCTGTTCCGCCACCCATGGTGTGCTGCATTTACAATGCGGCGCACCATGGGGCAAAAACGGCACAGATGCGTGACGCATCTGTGCCGTAAAGGTGGCGCATTGCTGGAGTTGTATCGCAAGTGCGATGCAGCTCCAGCAAGGCTCAGGGGTGCCCCATCTCCACAATGCTGCGTCAAGACCTATGCCTGCTTCAAGCAGGCGCAGGGTTTTGACGCAGCTTTGTCCTATCTGATTGTAAATGCGGCACACCATGGGTGGCAGAGCAGCGGTGCACGTTAACTGGTGCATCCCTGGGGATGTGCCAGTTAACATAAATCTGCCCCTTTACATTTAAGTATGTGCAGGGGACACAGAGTCGGTGAGGCTTATCCAAGGTTAAGAAGAGATGAGTCCTGTTCACTGAAAAATTGGACATAGGCTTCACCTCCTCAGCATCGCTGGACATGGCTAAATAATAGCTGCAAAATGTTACTCTTGTTAAACAATTTTACTATTATAATCTCTGAGATTTGTCTCTTACTCTGCAACATCTCATTGTTGTTATCTTTCTTTAAAGATAAAGACAACATCAACATGAGCGACAATCAGCAATCAGTTGATTTCGACCTCATCATTGAACTCGTAATTGAAACATCAGTGGATGTTGATCCCTTGGATGATTTAAATCCTGAGGATGAAGAAGAACGTGATGAGGATGCAGATTTGTCAGAATTGTATGACATAGGATGGGAAGCTGACGTGCTTGAGCCTATGGAACTATAAACATTTATTTTAAAAATGTATAATAAATGAAAAGTAAAAATGTAAACCGTTTCATTTAAAAATAAAGACACCTTCAAAAACAGGTTATGTGTAGTGTCTTCAATAAAATATTAAAATATGCTCATAAAATTAGATCAGATTCACATATAAAACAGCACAGGTAAAATGAATATAAATTCCATTTCTTTTCTGCTATTTCTGTATTCTAAATTTGCCAAGCACTAAAAAATCTTCTATGTAAAAATGTCAAGTAGTGTGTTAAGTTTTTGATGACTGTTATTGATTTACTGTTGGGTAATAGTGGTTAATAACATTTTTTATTATATTTTACCACAGATTCAACTGCAGATCATTTCAAGATTTGAGCATGCCAACCAAAGAAAGACTGAGAAAGGCTGCAAAACGTCAAAGACAGCAGGTCAATGAAAAAAAGCAGCAGTCCTCTAACAAAAAGATTTGTCAAGTCACCAAGAAAGCACCGGGTAAGAGTACAAAAACATTCATAAGAAATATCTGTAGTAAAAAAAATATTACTACAGAAAATGTTTCAGTCCAGAAAAAGAGAAGCAATTCAAACGGAAAGGAAAGGCCAATGTAAAATGTTACTGCTAGAGCAAGAGATAACTCTGTGCATGATAGTAGAAGGAAACAACAGTTTAGGGACATTCGTAAACGAATGTTCCGCAACAGGATAATTGGCAATTTGTTAAAAAATATTAAGAAAGGTCAACAGAAAGTGGTTTTTTATAAGAGAAAAAAAATAGTTGAGAAAGTTATTGATCAGGCATTTGAAATTAAACGTAAGTTATTTATTTTGATAATCAATAGAATTAGGAAGCTAAACAAGGCAATTTATGATTTCAAAAGAAATAGTAGATGGAAGAGAATAGTTAATCGTAGTAATTTTTGTGAAGTTTTTTCTGGAGAATGGATGCATAGTTCAAGCTGTGAGGCATTTTTTAATGAGGAGAGTTATTTCCAGGATAATGATTTGCTGCATGCAGTTGACACCAGTGGTCGAGCTTATGAAGTGAAAGATGGTTGTCCAGTTGAAAAAGAAAAACTTGTGACAACAGAGATAGAAGAGGTGTTAGGTAATGAGGTTTTAGGAAGACGTCCTAAGGGTCCTGTGTACACCTGGAAGTGTAGTAGTATTTGCAGTGTGCGACAGGATTCCATCAATTTGCTTTGTGATTTTGTACGGTCATTTAATAAGAAAAGTTTGAAGCAGAAAATGAAGTTGTTGCAAGAATTAGATCCTTGCAGAGTGAGAGAAGTGACAGGTTTGCATGGTCATTCACTGGCTGTCTTTCCAGGAGAGTATGCCAGAGTGTTTTTCATCATTTCAGGATGCTAGCAGTGCATCATAATAAAGTGAGGAAATTAGTTAGAATGTTGTATTATGCTAAGAGTCCAGCAATTATGCTTAAACAATTATGCGCTGCTCTTTTGCATGGTTCTGAAATAGATGTGAAGAATATATGTGAAGAAATTGAGTTTTGTTACTTTGGAAGTAAAGAGGAGAATGTTGAAATTGCCCAAGAAGAAGAGGGTAATGTGGAAGATAGTGTACAGGTTTCCAGTACAGATAATTTCCAGAGGGAAATTGCGACGTTTGAGGTGAAATCAAGTGAGAGGCCAAATTTCACTTGTGTGTGTTGTCGACGCACTTATTATAAGAATCAGACTAAGTTAGTGGATTTATATGCAAAAAGTGAAAGGGAAAATAATAGTGAATGGAAGGATTTCACAACATACTTGATGGTAGAAAATTGTTTTGATTTGGGATTGGATCAACGTGTGTGTACTTATTGTTGTAACAAATTAAATCAAAACCAGATGCCTGCTAGAGCAGTTCATAATAATCTGGAATTGGTTGAGATTCCTTCTGAATTGAAGGATTTAAATATTTATGAATCTATTTTGATTCAAAGTATCCATCCCTTTCAGGCTATTGTAAGAATGGGGCCAAAGACAGGGAAATTGCCTCCATCAGATTTACAGAGAGGATTAAAGGGAAGAGTTGTTTATTTGCCTCTAGATTTGAAGAAAAACATTAACACAATTGGAGTAGAAAAAGTGGAAGAGGAACCTCTGGTTATCTTAGTTAATGGGGTTCCGACAAAGAATAAGAAAATATGGCAAGATTTAGTGGATGTTAGGAAAGTTAAAAAGGCAACATTGTATTTGAAAAAAAATAATAAATACTATAAGAATGTATATGATGCAGAAGAGGAAGTAAGTGAGGAAGAGGATAGCGATTTGTGTGCTGGTCAAATTGAGAAAGTAGAACCCTGTACTAGTGAAGAAATATATGAACATTATAGTGTTCATCCTTTGCATTCCAAGGAAGTCATGGGGAATGCTATTGAGTTGTTTCAAATGAAACAAGCCAAAGGGAGTCCCATTAGTGTTTGGGAGGAAAGTTTGGAAGCTCGGTGTTTCCCACAGCTTTTTCCAACAGGTCAGGGAGGAAGATATGATGAGCGACCTCATCAAATTCCTGCTTCTGAATACCGGACTTTGCGATTGTATGCAGGAGATGCTAGGTTTCGACAATGCATTCCCTATTTGTTTCATCTCCTGTTTGAAAGCGATCTGTCTGGACTGTCATATGCAGTGAACCACATCTTGAAAAGTGGTATACACATGCAAAACATCTCGGCAAGTGACTTTATGGATAAAGTCAATGTCCAAGACAGTATTTTGGGTTCTCACCTGATTAATCTCATGGCGTGTCAGCGTGGTACTAATGAGTACTGGTACCGTCGTCATGGTGATTTAAAATGTATGCTGAGGAACTTAGGAACTCCCACATGGTTCCTCACTCTGAGCTGTGCCGAGTATGGCTGGGAAGACTTACTTGAATTTCTACGAGAGGCAAATGGAAACATCGAAAACATCGAATTCAAGACACCCGGAGAACTGTGCTCTTTGGATCCAGTCAATGTATGCAGGTACTTCAATCATAGATTTGAAGCTATGATGTCTTTCATCATGAATAAGAAGAATCCACCTCTTGGAGAGGTGTTGGATTTCTTCTGGAGAAAGGAGTACCAAGCAAGAGGTGCTCCTCATATACATATGCTGCTGTGGATCAAGGATGCACCTAAATTTGGAACGGATCCAGAAGACTCAGTGATGAGTTTCATACAACAGTATTCTACATGTGCTGTTCCAAATGCAAAGGAGAAGAAAAGCCTAAGAGAAAAAGTTCTATGTTTCCAAAGCCATCGATGTGGAAAGTACTGTCGTCGTAAATTCCGAAACAAGGACAAGTTCTACACCAAATGTCGTTTCGGCTTTCCACGACCGGTGATTTCTAAAGGAAGAGTAAACAGCTTGATGTCTTCACTGCGACATAATGTGATGAAGAAATCACCTAAAAACACATACAATTTGAAGAGGAACGAAGAGTCCAAGTACATCAACGACTACAACCCGGTGATTTTGTCCATGTGGAATGCTAACATGGATATACAGTTTGTGGCTGATAACTGTATGGCTGTGGCTCGGTATGTGACATCTTACATCACCAAAAAAGAGAAGACAGAATTGAAGGATATGTGGGAGGACATTTCCCATGAAAAGAGCCTCAGTAAGAAGTTGTACAGTTTCAGTCTGAAGATGTTGTCGCATCGAGAAATCGGAGCTTACGAATGTTCTGACCGGTTGTCTTCAGCAAGTCTCTATGCCAAGTCCAGGAGTATCGTTTGGGCGAGTCTTGGTCTTGCTGCAACGCGTAATCGAGTTCTGAAACCTGTGCGGGAAATTGAGTATTTGGCGGAAAAGGAGCCAAACAGTACCGACATTTTGAAGACCAACATGTTGGATACATATTATCCAAATCGAAGCAGTCACCTCGAGAATGTTTGTCTGTATGAGGTTCTTCAAAATTACATATTCAAGAGGAACATCAAAGAAGATACTGAGAAAGGAGTGTATGCTGTAATAGGAAGTGAGGGATGTCTGGTCAAGCAAAGAAAATGCCACTTGGTAAACCATCGAAAATTGAGTGGCGAATCTCCTGAAAAAAAGGAGTTTTTCTATTTAGCACTTTTGCAACTTTTCAAGCCTTGGCGTGCAGAAGAGGAACTGCTTGGAGATTTCCTCTGTTACGAAGACTCTTTCAATGCTGCCAAGGAGACCATAGAATGTCCTGCTTTTCCCAAATATGTAGAAATGTTGAATGCGGAAATTGAGCAGGAAGCAACGATTGCAGCCGAGATTGCCAGAGACAGTTCTCAGGACAGTCAGAGTTCTGCTTCATTGAGTCAGGATCCACTAGGAGGACCTGTTATCGAAAATGAAGCTGCCACTGCTATGAATGAAGTGGAAAGAGCCATGGCACATGCTCAGGAGGATGCGGTTAACTTAGAAGAGTTGGAAAGACAACTCAACGTTGAGCAGAGGAAAATATATGACGAAGTTACCATGCAAATTGATCATGGATTAAGTCATGAGAAGAAAGAGTGCTCATGTACGTCGTTGAAGCCTGTCCGACTGTACGTGAGTGGAGAAGCGGGAACTGGAAAAAGTTTCCTTATTAAAGCAATTTCATGTTATTTGCAGGAAAGGACAGAGTCATCGCTGTCTTGTGTTGTCACCGCTCCAACTGGACTGGCAGCACATAACATTAAAGGGATTACTTTACATCGTTTACTGATGCTGCCAGTGGAGCATGACAACAAATTACAATATCACAAGCTATCTGGAGATGCTTGTTGTGAAGTTTCAAGAATCTTGAGGAAAATGAAACTTCTTATCATTGACGAAGTAAGCATGGTTTCCAATGTCATGCTTGCCTTTGTGCATTTGAGAATGCAAGAAGTTCTCAAAACAGAGTATGATGTGTTATTTGGTGGCAAACACATCATTGTTTTCGGAGATCTTCTGCAGCTGACACCAGTGAAAGGGCAACCTGTGTTCAAAATGCTCACGCATGAAGATACCAGGAAGTGCCTAGGGAGCATTGGCAACGTCAATATATGGTTAAACTTCAATTATGCTGAACTGCATGAAAATATGCGTCAGGCGAAGGATGAAGTTTACAAGAATATTCTACAAGATGTTAGAATTGGAAAAGTGACCGAGCATGGGAAAGAAGCTTTACATGCACGATTACTGTCAAATTTATATCCAGAACAAGACGTTGTGCCTGAGAATATTTTTCAGAAAATTACTGAGAAGAAATCTGGAATATGTTTGATGCCAACTCTTGCAGAATGTGCCATCTTCAACAACAAAATGTTGCATTTAGAAAACCAAGAGATTGTGAAACTGGAAGCTATTGACAGAGTAGAGCATATGGGATCAACAATTATTTTGTCTGAGAATTTGAAAACAAAATTGGATTCATTAGAGAAGACTATATCTAAAACTGCAGGTTTTGAAAAGACTCTGAATGTGTGCTTGAACTGCCGTATAATTTTAAGAAGGAATTTACATGTTGAAAGAGGTCTGGTAAATGGATCAATGGGTAATGTTGTTGATTTTGTAAAATACAGAAATAGAGATGGAATTGAATTTTTAAAAATTAAATTTGATGGCATTGAGGAAGTACAGCTAATTGGTCGTTGTTCTGCTAGATTTTTGCTTGTAAAAGACTTATATGTTCGCCGTAAGCAGTTTCCTGTTTGCTTGGCATATGCGGTGACAATCCATAAATCGCAAGGTTTAAGTGTAGACAGTGCATTGGTGAATATTGGCAGTTCTGTGTTCAAGGAGGGTATGGCATATGTGGAATTGTCACGAGTTAGAACTTTATCGGGATTGTACTTGATTGAGTGTGATGTCACAAACATTTGTGCGGATCTAGATTGTGTTAAGGAATACAATAGGTTAAGAAGAGAGTATGCGCCACATTTGCCTCAATATCCTTTGTTTGAGAAACGTGTGGTAGGCCGGAAACGAAGAAATGTGACCAATACTGGGGAGGTTGTAGCAAAAAGACGAAAAGTCGATGAACCTGAAATTATAAGCAGAAACAAAAAGGATTCTGTTGAAGATGTTGTTGGTTTTCAATTTGAAAACAGTTCTGGTGTCAACTGCTATGCTAATGTAGTGGTTAATGTTTTGTTTTCTCTAGAAAATGTAAGAGAAGAGATTGTGGTCAATTCTGATCAAAGATTTTGCAGTTTGTTAAATTCTGTGTTAGAGAAATGTAGCACTGATAGAACAAAAATAGAAAGTGTGTCTGAAATTCGAAATCTGTTAGACAGATGTTCAGGCCAAACACAATTCTCTCAAAATATTCAGCAAGATTGTCAGGAGTTTTTAATGTATATGCTTGATGTATTGCATGCTGAAGGTGTAGATGTAGATCACCTGTTTGGGCTTTCTTATCAATGGCAGCATGACTGTGAGAACTGTAGGGTATCAAGTACTACTAGTGTAGACTCAGAAAGATTTATATATTTAACTTTGCCAGACAGTAAATCAGTCTCTTTTAATAAACTAGTAAAAGCAGCTGATCACAACATGGAGTGTAGCCAATGTAAATCTGAAATGATGTCCACATTATTTATACGAACATATGGCCAGTATGTTATTTTAATGTTCCAACGATGTAGGCCTGATGGAACAAAATTGACAACTTTAATTAAAAATGTTGTGGCTTCACAGTTGTCAATATCAGGAAGGACTTTTGTAACTGCAGCAATTATATATCATGACGGTCCTTCAATAACATCAGGACATTACACAGCTTATTTAAAGTCTAGAAATGGCTGGTCATTCTGCAATGATTCTGTTTTAATTTTCAAAAAAAAATTGCCGTATGACCTTAAAAACTCTTACCTGGTGTTTTTAAAACCAAAATTTTAGGGAAAGAATCTCGGGATGTGCTCTGAGGAATTTCAAGAAGTTCTAATGGCTCCTACACGATTTGGCCTTGAGGATAAGTGTAGTACAGAGACATAACTTCTTACCATAACACTGGACGTCATGGAGAAATAACTGCACTTTGAATGAATTCAGAAAAACTGTTTCTTTTTATAAGCAAATTGAAGCAGCCAATCAAAACATGGAGTAGAGGGAATGTAAGTCTGCAATGCTGTCTACTGTTTTATATTGCTTTGTGATTAAAAGTGATGTAGAGAATTAAATAATTGTAGTAGTCATAGAGATAGTGTAAGTCTGCTTCATAGTAAGCAGTATCAGTGTCATAGGAAATGTAGAACATGACTGAGCAAGAAGGGGAAGATCTTACTAGTCCAGGATTGTGAAAATGATCTTCAACATTTTAATTGTGAAAGTTGCGGAAATACAACATGACGGGATTGGCTTACAAGAATTCTAAGAGTTATAAATGGCTCTGACATGATTTGGCCTTGTGGAAACGTGTGGTAGAGAGCAAGAAGTCATTTATTGTATGTAACATGTTTTTCAAAACGATGGAGGTTTTCTTTCAGAAAGTGGCGGTCTGAAAGTAATAACAGCACAACAGAGTGTAAGCTGTTCATAGGACATCCTTCGACGTCATGGAAAGTAAGTTAACTTTAAGGAGTTCGGAATTCTGATTTGTTATGTTGTATGGGTTTTTTAAACACAATCATTTTGATTGTGTTTTTTTTTCCCCGCTGTTATATGATGAATACCTTCAAGTCACTGTTTTTAGTGAAATTTGATACATTCTGAGAACAGCAAAAATAAACCATTTAACATGTATAATTAATTCTGTACTGTTTGCATTTATGATGTACATTTAGAACTGTGTAGGAGGCAAGGAGAAGGAGAGGCTTCTGTAAGTGTCAAAGTTGTTGCATACAGTGCTCATATTCTACGTAGTCTTTCATATGATAGACTACATTTCCACAATGAGATACCTAAGCAAAGGAAACACAGGTGATATGATTGTGGAATGAGCAAAATAAATTGCACGTTTTTCAATTATATTACCTGTGTTTCCTAACATTACACATCACATTGTGTAGATGAGGTTTAGGCCTGTTCCTGGAGACAGAGGAGGTCTGACATTTGTTCAAGAGTGCAGTAGACATGACTCACTTCGTTGGTAGGCCTCCACATGTATTATCTCCTCTGTATTCTTCAACAAACCTAAATTCCATCTGCAACCCTGAGTAGGACTTACCTGAAACAAATCTGTGGATAGGTTACACCTTATTGGCATCTTGAAACAATCATTTAAAATGTTAGGGTCAGATTTATGGTGGCCGTGCGCCTCTTTTGCTCCATTGTGGGTCACTTTTGTGTAAAAGATGCACCATGTTGCAAGATAGGTTTCAGTTCATCTCCAGCAAGATACCATCAGTTTAAAATGTATATAATTAGCACTGTGTAGGGGGCATGCAGAAGCTGAAGCTTTTGTAAGTGTCAAAGTTGTTGCATGCAGTGCTGCACTTCTGGGTACTGTTTAATATGCTGCACTACATCTGCACTATGAGATACCTAAGCCTAGGCAACACAGGTGATGTGATTGTGAAATGAGGAAAAGAAACTCCACATTTTTCAATTACATCACCTGTGTTTCCTAAGTTTACGAATGACATTGTGCAGATGAAGTTTAGGTCTGTCCACGGACACAGAAGAGGTCTGGCCTTTGTTCAAGAGTGAAGTGGACATGACTTACTTCATTGGTAGGCCTTCACATGTATTATCTCCTCTGTATTCTTCAACAAGCATAAATTTGATATGCAATCCTGAGTAGGCCTCCCCTTAAACAAACCTCTGGAGAGGCCACACCTTATCGTCATCCTGAATCAATCATTTCAAATGTTAGGGACAGATTTATGATAGGTGTATGCCTCTTTTGCGCCACTGTGCGTCACTTTTGTGATGCAGCGGCGGTGCAAAAGATTTGCTATGAGGCGACAAAATTACAAATTGATGCATCTAGGCAGATGTGTCATGCTGTAAAAAACCCGTGCCACATGAAACCGATGCAGCAGTGATACAAAAGATGCACCATGTTGCAAGACAGGCCTGACTTCATCTCCAACAAGATAAGAAGCTAAGTCTTCTGTAAATGTCAAAATTGTTGTATATACTGCTCAACTTCTATGTACTCTTTGATATGCTAGACTCCATCTGCACTATGAGATGCCTAACCAAAGGCAACACAGGTGATGTGATTGTGAAATGAGGAAAAGAAACTCCACATTTTTCAATTACATCACCTGTGTTTCCTAAGTTTACGAATGACATTGTGCAGATGAAGTTTAGGTCTGTCCACGGACACAGAAGAGGTCTGGCCTTTGTTCAAGAGTGAAGTGGGCATGACTTACTTCATTGGTAGGCCTTCACATGTATTATGTCCTCTGTTCTCTTCAACAACTCGAAATTTCATTTGGAACCCTGAGTAGGCCTCACCTCAAACAAACCTCTGGATAGGACACATCTTATTGGCATCCTGAAACAATCATTTAAAATGTTAGTGTCTTGCGACACTTTTGTGAGACAACAGCAGTGCAAAAGATGCACCATGTTTTAAGATAGGCCTCACTTCATCTGCATCAAGATACTGTTAGTTTAAAATGTATATCTTTAGGACTGTGTAGGGGGCCTGGAGAAGCAGAAGCTTCTGTAAGTGTCAAAGTTGTTGAAAAACTGTTTGTCCTTCAATCTTTTCCCTTGTCTTTTCTAATTTTTAAATACATGTTTTAATATTTTTCAAATGTTTGTTCTCTCTTTCACAGATTGAAAGTATAAAAACAAAAAGTGAGTAAGTTAACGACAATTATAAGGTAAATGTTTTGTACTCTTTTCGTTACATTTCTATCACATTCACCTACTAGTAGTTCGACAGCTTCATTTCTTTAACCCTCAGTTTCCTGCCTTTGCTACTTCCCTCATTCCTTTCTCTATTACCTACTTACTCTACTCCTTCCACTCCTTTTCTCAGTCCCTCTCTTCTCATAGTTCCTCACTCTTGTTCACTCACTCCGTCTCTATTACTCTTAGTGTCTTTGACTGATCACTCTTTCACTACTTGTTCATTATGCTTTTTCTGTGTAGTTGAAGCACACTAAGGGGCATATTATGAACACAGCCAATAAAATTATTGCTGTTTTTATTGGCAGAAAACTGTTGCAAAAGTGGTTTTAGCGGCAGTTTTCCGCCGCAAAAGCGGCTTTAGCGACACATTTCTGCCGATAAAAGCTGCAAAACTTTTATTGCCTATGTTGATGATATGGCTCTATGTTATTTACATTTCTTTGCTGTTTCAATTAATCTTTTTCTGTTATTTTTTCTTTTCTGTTTTCTGTTTTTTCTCTCTGTTATTCCACATGTTTTAATCTGATTTTGAATAAAGGCAATGTGAGCGTGGCGCACTGTTGTGGTTGAAAATGAAGGTTTGTTGGAAGGTGAAACCAAATTAATCAATTTAAGGTGCTCCTTACAGGTGACGCAACTGTTCAGGTGCGTCCAATAGGATTATGGGGTTGCGTGCGCTACTGGGGTGTAAGCGCATCCCTGTGGTGGGCACTCTTGTGTGGACCAGTGTGTGGCAACACGGTGGTTCCAGAGAAAGTAAAGTTCCAAACTTGTGGAAAGTTTTCAGAATTTTAATTCAAATTTGCATAGATGTGTTTCATATTGACTTCATATGAAAAGGTTGACAATTGTTGATATCATCATTAAACGTTAAAGAAGCTCCAGCTCCAATGCATTTCGGACAGATGTCCTTTCTCAAGGAGCTCTGCAAACAAAGGATATACGAAAAACCACAATGAATATTGTATCTCATTACCATGATAAATCAATGAAATAACTGCACTTAAAAAAATAAATCTGTGAGAACAACCTCATGCGCCCATATTCGTAAATAGGTGAGAGAAAATGTGAGAGAAAATGTTGGCGGGGCGGGTTCAGACGTGAAATAACAAGACTCTAAACGGTCAGTGGCATGCGGGTAGTGAGCGTTTGTAAGACGATCATTAGCAACAGGTCAGCATGCGTGTCAAATAGCGCGGTTACCGACTGCATTGCAGCAACTGCAACAATGTGATCAAAGGCAACTTTCTCAATCACCCTATGAGAGGCTTCAAGATTAGGCTTAATGTTGACGCGACTTGTGATTCCGCCAATTTGATCTACTTGTTAAAGTGCCCATGCGGCAAAACCTATGTGGGTAAAACCAGTCGGAAAATCAAAACTAGACTCAATGAACATAAGTCTAATATTCGAACGAAGAACATTAAATCCAATATTGCCATCCATTTCAACGAAGCTAACCATAGCGTGGCACAACTTAAATATCTAGTGTTGGAAATTGTTCCCAAGATAGAAGGGAGAGACAACAACAAAATACTTCTACAACGAGAAACATCATGGATGTACAGATTGCAATCCCAAAAACCTTTTGGTCTTAATGACCGCACTGAACTGAGCTGTTATTTATGAATGCCCACCTGGGCATCTTTTGATGCACCTAATCCTGCTTTTGCTGCATGCTTGTGACAAACTGTACGCCTATAGTTTTATTCTTTTCCACCTTTATCTTACCCTGGTTCCATCTAAACACCACTCCAAGATGGCCACGTTTTGCACCTCCTCCACTTTACCCCTTTTCTCTGTCTATCACTCTGACATCTATCCGTCTAAACCTCGCGCACACTCTACGCAGACAGCCATCGTTTGAACAGGAGCCGTATGTGCTCTAATCCACGTTTTTGAAGTAAGCATCACTTGGGTATAGATCACCGCGTAACCGTGCTTTTACTTTTTATTTCTTCATCCTTCACCTTCGCATGCTCTTGGGAGTCGTTTTTGGACTTTAACTAGATTTATTCACACCCTTCGTAAAGCACCCGTCTTTAGTCGGTAACCGCGCTATTTGACACGCATGCTGACCTGTTGCTAATGATCGTCTTACAATCGCTCACTACCCGCATGCCACTGACCGTTTAGAGTCTTGTTATTTCACGTCTGAACCCGCACCGCCAACATTTTCTCTCACATTTTCTCTCACCTATTTACGAATATGGGCGCATGAGGTTGTTCTCACAGATTTATTTTTTTAAGTGCAGTTATTTCATTGATTTATCATGGTAATGAGATACAATATTCATTGTGGTTTTTCGTATATCCTTTGTTTGCAGAGCTCCTTGAGAAAGGACATCTGTCCGAAATGCATTGGAGCTGGAGCTTTTTGGAGCTTCTTTAACGTTTAATGATGATATCAACAATTGTCAACCTTTTCATATGAAGTCAATATGAAACACATCTATGCAAATTTGAATTAAAATTCTGAAAACTTTCCACAAGTTTGGAACTTTACTTTCTCTGGAACCACCGTGTTGCCACACACTGGTCCACACAAGAGTGCCCACCACAGGGATGCGCTTACACCCCAGTAGCGCACGCAACCCCTTAATCTGATTTTGAACATTCACTCACATTCTCCAAGAAACTCTTCTTTGTTATTGTTCTACTCTCTTTTTTTTCTTTCACTTCCTTATCTATTTTGTTTTTCACAATTATACCCTCTTCCATCTTTTCTTCGGTAAATAGATCTATTAAACAGTATCTCTGGTTTACTCCCTATAGCTGTCTTTCTTTTAACATTACTCTCTGTTTACTTCCCTTATACTTACTCTTCTTTTTTTTTTTTTTTTTTTTTTTTTGGTTCGCTCCCGGTTCGCGAACCGGGAAGCGAACGGGGAAGCGAACTAAAAGAAATAGAGCTTGCCAGAGTGCTAAACATTCTAGCAATTTTTTTTTGAAAGGGGAGGCAGTTCTGAAAAGAATTTTTTTTTAATGTTTTTGTTGTTTTATATTTTTTTTTTATTTTTTGAACATTTTTTGGTTTTTTTGTATTTTTTGAACAGTTTTATGGGTTTTTTTGTTTTTGATGGAGGGGAAACAACAAAAAACAGGCATTGAAAAGGGCTCAACAGGAGCAAAAAAAAAAATTACTGTCTGGGGCGGTTAGGGCAATTGTGATTTACATAAGCTAGGTTGATTAACGTAATGCTCATGTTACCACATGACAGCAATGCACCGCAATACAAACAGGTAAATTTGATATGAGCAAAGTTCTCCTGAATGTTTGACACGGTTTCCCGTGCCTCTGCTCCTGTCAACGATATCTGTGATGTTGACCTGGCCACAGGAGTTGTTGTTGGGTTATCCTGCATGTCACGTATCTCTGCCTGGCTGTAGTTCAATGGATGCCACCTGTTCATGTGACGATGCATTGTATAGTTACCGAAGCTATACTTTTTATCAGTGCCTCTAGATAACCGGTCTTTACAAATGAGGCAGGTGACATACCTAGCATTTACTTTCTTCTGCCCTCGAGGGAGTGAAAAAAACTGCCAAATAAAACTGGCTTTCCGATGGGAAACCCGGGGCAGCTCTTGTAAGAACTGTGGTCCTTCTGTCTCCTCTTCCTCTAGTTCATCCTCTTCCTCCTCTGTGTTGCTGATGAACTGGGGAGGTGGTCCTCTCTTCCCATGAGGCGGTGGAGGTGGTGGTGGGGGTGCACCAGCTGAAGCAACTAATGAAGCCATTGCTCAACTCTCAAAAAAGGTCTTCCTCTCACAAAGATGAAAGTCAGAGTGAGGAAAGAAGGAGGGGTTTTCATCATTTGGGAAAAACAATAGTTCTAAACCAATGAAAAGTGTTATTTTTAGGTCACCTGACCTAGCCTTACATCATTATGAAACCAAAAGTGAAATGAACCAATGAAAAGTTTTATTAACAAGTCACATGACCTCTTACGCTTAAGTTACGCGCTGCGGAACGCGCCCCAGATCGCTTCCGGGTCGCTGCGCTTTGCGCCTCGGTTCGCGCTCCGGAGCACTTCCGGGTGCGCTAACGCGGCGCGTCATAAGACGCATTACGCGGCAACGCGATACATCGCGCTTTCGCGACGCGCCGTGGATCGCTTCCGGGGAGCTGCGCTTTGCGTCTCAGTTCGCGTACCGGAGCACTTCCGGGTGCGCTAACGCGGCGCGTCATAAGACGCATTACGCGACAACGTGATACGTCGCGCTTCCGCGGCGCGTCACGATGTTGATTTCTAACGCGGCAGTTGCGCAAACGGAACGTTTACCGGTTCGCGGACTGGGTCACGGCATCAAGATGAGCTAACGGGAAGCTTCCCGGTTCGCGAAACGGGAGCGAACAAAAAAAAATATTAAATTTTTTTTTTATTAATAAACATATAAAATATATTTTTGGATTTAAAGAAGAATACATTTTACAGCTACAGATATTAGCTTTTAAAAAACCAATGAAATTCACTGAAAAAACCATAGGTTATAGACCATATATAGTTAGGAATTAGCATTTACAAAACCTTGAAAATTCACTGAAAAAACCATAGGTTATAGACCATATATAGTTAGGAATTAGCATTTAAAAAACCTTATTTTACTCACACAAAACCATTGAAATTCCATATATAGTTAGTTGTACTAACTATATATCGCGCACCCGCAATCCACTGCTGATCATGTCACATATTACATCATTCATGACATGGTCAGTGACATCACTGATGACATCACTGATGACATCTCAAATGACATCACTGATGACATCACTGATGACATCTCAAATGACATGACGTGTCCTCGGGCCAGTTGAAGTGCTTCAGCATCCGTTGTGGTTACCCTGTCCCATGATGTTGGGCTAGAGATCCCGTAACCTCTGTGGCAGGGTCCTGTTGCGGGACCTCGGTCCTACACCTACTCATCTGCCACTGCTTGGTTCTTGTGAGTTCCACACCTTCACTTGCCCAATATTGCCTTGAGGATGAAAAATCTGAATTTTGTAGTGTTTCTGGACAGCAAACACTTGTCAACACTAGTGTAAAAGAGAAAAAAGGAGTGGCAAAATCATACATACTTGCTGAATATTATTGCATCCATTATTTGTGATACCTCTTGTAAATCAAGAAGCGCTGCATAGTTCAGAAGTTCTGTTTGTCTAGATGTTTTCCTTTCATGTGCCCCCCCCCCCCCCCATGACAACATATTCTCTATCCCTCCGTCTCATTGTTTTTGTTACCCTATCAACTTCTCTCTGTATACATGCGCCCTGGCAAAATGTGCTATGCAAAAAATCACGTAAAGATAATTAATGATATGACATAACACCATCTATGCCAAATGGTGTCTGGCAGCCTTCCTCGTGGACCGAGAAGTCTGCCCTGCTTTGTCATATCATGTGGTCACTTGTCCTGGTGTCAGCTGGTGCATGCCTCACAGAACATGACCTCAGCAAGGGAGAAGAGGGCTGCTTCATCCCCTGCCTCCAGCATCTGGAGAAGGTGGCTGTGGACAAAGCAAACACGTTCTGTCAAAATAGATGATGCAACCCATGCACTAAAGAAAGTGAAGAGATTTAAAAGTAGGTAACAAGGCAGCCATAAAAGAATGCCTCACCTTATTTAATTATCCGTGTCCCAAATTATCTATCGTAAACGATTGGACAAGTAGCACGAACCCTGAGCTAGCCAGGGAAGAAGGCCATACAGCGAATCGGGCGGCCTAAGGGTTGTGGTGTGATCATTAAGAAAGGTAATAAAAGGACTAATACAATTGCTAAATCACAACTAGAACCCGACTTGTCCAAGAAAATTCGGTTTTCTGAACCTATGTTGTAGGAGAACCACATTCTATTACAAAAAAGATACACGATAATGTGAAAAGATAAATCAAAAGCATAAAATAAATGTCTGTACACGTAAATTACCTAACATGTTTATTACATGTTAACCCTATCGTCGGTCAGATTGCCAGCTATTTGAAGCCCAATCCTGCATGTCACAGAAAGACATACAGGATAATGAGCAGTGCTCTTTAGGAAACAAGCAAGGAAGGACCTACAGTTAAATAAGACCTGCAAAAAAACTGAAACTAAACTAAAAGAAAAACAACGCATACTGACTGCTATTGATAACTCCGTTAAATTATCGATTGTAATGATTCCACCAAAATTAATAAAATCGAATCAACACAATAAAGAGACCCCCTCCAAATCATCAAATTGCCATAGTGGACAGTTAGGGTACAGAAAGTTCTAACGAATATTGTAGAAAAAAAGCAAAGTTGAATGAGCAGATATACTCTACCATGGATGAATGGTAGCAAACCAGCCCGTTTTCTCACTGAGACACCTGCTCTCACTTTCGAGATGGAATATGCACTACTATTATCTACACAGTCTCTAGTTATCACTATGTCCCCATCTGGCACATGGTGTGATTTTTATCCAAAATGTTCCACTTAACAACTGTTATTTATGCCCATTTTTTAATAAGTGTTCGACTAGAGTTGCTTTCAGTCTCCTTATGTGACTCATGGATTGAAGCACAGTGATCATGAAACATACCCCCCTGCTTTTTTCTCCATGTAGAGTAATCAGAGGGGCAGGTTTGACACATATAACATGTGTTGCCTGGAAGGTTGTATGATTCTCATTCAGAAATGTCTTCCCTTTGGATGGTAATGCGGGACCTCTCCATAGTGGTGTTACCCACACACCCAAGGAGCCACATTCGATACGTCTTTCAGCAGAAGATAAAGTCTATTGTGTTATGTGGATTATTTCTGTTGTTATCTGGGGAAAAAAAGATACCACTGACTGCCTTCTGCAATTTCAAAGCAAATGTGTTTTGTCAAATGACACAGAAGTTCATGAATTCAAGATACTCCAACGCCTATCAATCAGAATTTTTCACATGGCTATTTAAAAGACTTTGTCATTACACATACACCCCTTCCTGTAGTGGTATTCATATACCGGGTTTCAAATACCCAATCCCAGTTATAGAATTGGGCTCTTTTCTGGGGCTGTCCTCTGTTCCACTTGTGATACATCTAGTTTTTCAAAATAATCTCTGCATGCATCTCTAATCATTAATAGAGATGCAGTTGCGTCACAACCTTTAAACATTACCCAAAAGGGATATTTGTCTTCAAGAGTTTAGAATGATGATTCACATAGTTCTCAGGGATGTCAGGGGAGGGGGAGGTGGGGGCTAGTTACTGGTCACGCACAAACGAAATTTTTCTATCTTGGCTGTGTTGCATGTTTCAAGGAAATGGCAGGAACCCCGTTTGTACAAATGAGTACGCAGTGGGATAAGGGTCTAAAGCTCCTAAGTTGGAACATCAACGGGTTGGCGGACAAGGTAAAACGAAGCATTGTTCTCCAATACATAAAACGCCAATCTCCAGATGTCACTTTAGTCCAAGAGACACACCTTATTGGTAACAACTGTGGGTGTTAAATAGATGGGGATACACAATGGTGGCGCATGCCAGCTTCACCTCCGGCTCACGAGGGGTGGGCATCCTACTTAAACGCACCTTTCCGTTCAGCATAAAGCATACCTGGACCGACCCACTGGGGCGCTATGCAGCAGTCTCGGGGTAATAGGAGGGGCACACTCTCACACTACCAGTAGTCTATATTCCACCAGGTCTCCAAACCCAGTCAAAAACAGTTAAAACAAATAGAATGATGATTCACAGAGGGCAATAGAGAGCTTGTAAATACCTCATCTCCATGTTTCTCAATTAGTTAAATGCCATGTCTGTTGATGAACCAGATATCCACACAAGGCAGTCTATAGTTGCTCACGTGCGTCGTTGGACTTAAGTTTCTATCACATAGAATACGTTGTTGAAAAAGGTCAGTAGGGGCTCTTCCTCTCCTTCCCAAACGAAGACAATATCAATACTTGGATCAGAGTCATTTACTTCCTAAGAATGGAGCTCTCTTTGTAAATAAGTCTCTTTGAAAGGCTTCTACATACAAGCTTACAATCGTGGGGCCACACGCAGCCCCTTTGCTTGTGCCTTTCATTTGCAGGTACAGCGAGTCATCACAGGTCAGACAATATCCAAACAGTTCACCACCAAACTGAGAGGACTAGGCAGTGAATGGAGCATCTCAACAAATGCAGACTGAACTATCTTCAAAGAGTATTCCTGAGAAACATTGGTACACAGGGACTCAATGTCTAGAGTAGTCAGATACTGAGGGGGAGATTTACTAGGATTTTGTGCCGTGTTTGCGTCACAAAAGTGATGCAAACCAGCACAATTTTTTTTCTCCAAGTTCTTTCCAGCACAAAACTTGTAAATGAGTACCCTTCCAGTGCAAAACTCATGCTAGACTCCCAAAGACACCCTTTCACCTTGGCGCAAAGGTGTCTCCTTGGTGCACGGCAGCTGATTTCAGTGCCGGCGCTAGTGAGAGGGGAGGAGAGTGCCCTATTTTAGTGAATAGGGCGCTCTCCTCCTCTCTCCTTTTCACACAGCACAGCATTTGCGACTGCTGCAGTGCGCTACATGAAAAGTTGGTGAATCTCCCCCGTAGTCCATATGCTTTCAGTCACCATACAGATATCCCTCACGAATTATGGAAGTTTTATGAGCTAAGCTTTTATAAAATTATGAACATATTTACAAAGCGGTCCAGTGTCAGGAATCCGTGCCTGAGGTGATCATTCTAACCACTCTCATTATTTTTTGTACATTTGATTATTCATAGATCATTTACTTTTTTTAGCAGAATGTTCACTGTAAACTCACCCTGATTTTGGCACATCTAACCATTCATTAGTCTCAGATCTGCTTTTGTCTTTATAATATTAAAAATCACCTTGGATCTTATAATGTTCTGGGACATTTAAGAAATTATCTATTTTTTATGTTAAAGTCAGTATTCATAACTATTACACCTCCTCCTTTATTGGCACTCTTAATTGTTGTCCCAGGATTAACAGGTAAGCCCTGTAGTATAACTCTTTCTTCATTGTTCTCTTCTAGTCGTCCAGCAACCTACAGGTCACTCCAGCTAATGTTCATCCTTCTAGGCTGTGTGTATTCCCCCTTAGATAGTGGGCGCAATCCCCCATTTCTGCCACCCTCTTCCTTAAAAACAGGTTCTTCTTCATCCTTGTCCCTGGAGTCTGTTTTCCCCTCTATAACCTTCTGCCCTTCAATTTCCTCCCTCAGCAGCTACTGGATAGAACCAGCTCGCTCACCGTCTTCCATCCGAGATTACTAAGCAGTTGAACCCCCTTCACCCCAGATGATTTCCCTGTTGTTGTATCCCTGTTGTATGCCACCAGAGTTTCTAGTCTTGTTGGGGCATCCATACTGACAATACATCTTCAGGGGGTTTCGTCAATGGTCCTACACAGGTGATGTCTCCAGAGTTGCCCCTTAGTGATATACCGATATATAAGATGTCTCCTCCATGCATATATGCACAAGTATGAGGTATTCTCTGTGATGTGATGGGAAAGTGCTGTGCAGTGTCCATATGTACACCGCGTTTAATGCATGGGCACGCTGGGCAGTTGCCCGTGGACCCCAAATTTATAGGGGCCCCATGCAGACCAGATTTTAACACACATTTACCGTTAAACATGTTTATTCCTGTCAGTGGTTGTGTGGGCAGGACCCAGTGCACTGCTTTGCCAGAGAGCCTATAATGCTGTCAAGACGCCGCCCATGCATATGTAAAAACATCTACTGAAGTTAGGACGAGTGCTGTGAATATCAATATACAATACAGGACGGTGACTGAATTGAGAGTTTCAAATATTATCTCTCTGCTCTGCAATCATTGGTTTCAGTAACATGCTGTGCACTCAGGGACTGGAGTTTAGTGACCCTTGATAGCGGCAAATAGACTGTACAGTCAAAGCTCTACAGATGTGGGATCGAGCCTTGTGTTAAAATATTCTTGTATAGTTGTATCTTACATGAATGTGGTAGACTCGGGTTAAAGGTTGTATTTAAATGAAATCGCCTAAATAAGTTGCCCGGATTTGGACTCCTGCTTTGTTTCTAAAACGAAGACCCAAAAGGGTCCATTACTAGGTATCGAGTACCCCCTGCTGCCCCTTGTTGGGACTGCATGCAGTGCGATGCAATGTTAGTGATTTTTTTTTGGCCCAGCTCAGATTGATTTATTTATTTTAAAAGTGTTATATAGCGCTAGCTTGACCCGTAGGTATCAGAGCGCTTTACATACACACAGTAAACAGCAGAAGGACATTACATTACATAGTAGGCCGGCAGTAAGGAAGTAAACCAAAGAAAAAATACAGCATGGTTATAAATATGCAGTGCAGCGGAGGGGGAGAGAACAATGAAAAGAAAAGGGTGAAAATGACATAGTCCGGTCACCCACTATCCTTGAATGTCCAGAGAGAGAGGAGGCAACTCGGATATTGATTGCTTAAATGAATGGGTACACAGAATACACACAATAATACCGTAGGTACAGGTTTGTTTGTATGTTCGAAGCTGCATTTATATTTACAGGCTGTTTACTGGTTTGTACTGTCTTTTATGTGCCCTCACGTATCTGATAGCAAACAGCAAAGGCCAGATTTCGGTTTGCAAGGTTTCCACCATCATTTTTCTCACAAGAGCTTCCATCCCTAAAGTAGCTGTCTCGCGCGTTTTTAGGTCTCGTAGCGTAACAGCGCGTCAGCGCTGTGTCCGCCAGGAGATCTTTTGTTGCTGACTGTGCTTCCCAGGAGACAGCACCTGGCCGCGCGCATCTCGCAAAAGGCGATCGGCGCAGGCCACGCGCGCGGGAACGCGCTCGCCGTGGCTGTCTCCTGGGAAGCGCAAACATACACAGGCACACCTCCCCCCTGCACGCATGCGCACACACATACACAAGCACACATACACGCACGGAGAGACATCCCCCCCTCACCCCTCCGCCGTCGCACACACAGACACACACACACGCACACATACAGGCATTCCCCCCTTCCCCGCTCACCGGCACTCCGGACTTGTGCAGCCTCCTACCGCGGGGCTCTCCCTCGGGCATGGGAGCCCCGCGTCATCACTGCTCCTCCAGGCACTCCGTGGGCGCAGGCTTCACAAAACGGAAGTCCCGCCCCACGATACGTTTCGTTTTGCGTGCGCACGTCTTCTGAGGTTGTGGGGCCAGGAAAGCGGTCTATGGTGCCCTGCTTGGCCGAGTGCTCTTCCCGTGTCATGGCGGTGCTGGGGCTCCCGTCCCGGGGGAGAGACGTCCACTACAAAGTTTGCACAGCACTATAAATGTGACCCCAACCAGTCCGCTCCTACAAGAGAGGGGTATGTCCCCGCCACACGGGAACATGTCCCAGGTCCGCCAACTGTGCCCCCCAGTCGGGCCCCACAGGATGTCGTAGGAGTGACTGCCTACTCACTTCAAATGCGGCCTGACCTGACCCCAGAATCCGTGGAGGAGGGAGAGGAGCTCCCGAAAGGGGAAGAGGACCACTGATTCAACAGGGATAGCTCTGCTCTGTGACACAAGGCCAGGGAGACCCCTGCGCAGCACACAAAGTAGCTCACACCCACCCACTGCGTCCGTGGTCCGATCTGACCGCTGATTATGTGCCAAAACAGGTGGGGGAGAGAGATGCGAGAGGCAATCCAAGGCCAGAGCGAGGGGAGGGCGCACCACAAGGTCACCAGGCTACCGCTCCCCTCCATAATGACCTCCAGTATAGCACTCACTGCCACACCTCATCAAGCAGGAATTACACGCCGGGCTTGATGTTTCCTCCAAGGGACAAGAGTCCAAAGCCCCCCTAGTGCGGAGGCCGGCCGAGCACCCACAGCTGCACTGAAGATGTATCGCAGTCCAACACTGCTGCTCTCTCCCACCGCACGTGGCCTGAACAGCCCACCGAAGCGGGGGCAGGGTGTAATACTTGGGATCCACTAGCACTCCCCGGATATGGCTACAGAGAGACCCCCAAAGGCAGCGGGCCGCCCGGGCTCAAGGCCGACCTTGTCCAGTGGAATTGCTTGGGGGGGGGGGGGGTGGGTCTCTGAAACCTCACCAGGCATGCCCACCCCCTCCAAAGTCGGCACTCCAGCATCGCGTTCACCACCACATTTCAGCAGATAGGGGCCAGCAGCCAGGGCTAAAAGTCCGCCAAGCCTGGCAGGGCAGCGCCCAGCTCCGGTCATTCTCGCAGCCGGCTCGGCTCACACCGTGCCACCTCGGATTCACCCATGAGGCCCGCCGGCCACGCACCTCCACACAACGGGCTGGATGACACCCGGCGCTGTATAATGTCACCGCCGTTCGGTACTCGCGGCTCTCAGCCCCTCATTGCAGCATTCCAACAGTAGTTTAAGACATCGAGGCAGGATAAATCAAGGATTTCAATGACGGGCTCAGCGGAGCTTGCCTACAGTGTGGCCGCTATGTCGGCTGGCTAGGCCACACACCCCCCAGTGGAAATACTTTTACAGAGTCTTTCCCAAATACCATGAACCTCCAGTCCGTGCCTGAGGTGCATCATCAGAGCTGTGTGAATAATGACAGCTGTGAGCCCGTGCCGAAGGTGCATCATCAGAGCTGTGTGAATATTAACAGCTGTGAGCCCCTGCCTGAGATGCATCATCAGAGCTTTGTGAATAATAACTGTCAGCCCCGTGCCTGAGGTGCATCATCAGAGCTGTGTGAATAATGACAGCTGTGAGCCCGTGCCAGCTGTGAGCAACAGCACTCTTGCACACACTCAAACTGCTCACCAATTCAAAGTATGCTAAAAAAATTATGCAACGCATTGTCATACACAATGCCAATAACTCAAACTTTAATGCTGCGAGACCTATTGCATTGCAAATGCTTGTTTTGTGTTTGGAAAGGCAGAGGAAATTCTGACACGGTCTTTAGTTTTCCTTCCTCGCACTTTTGCAGATATTGGCCCCTTTGGGATTGTGGCTTGACCGGTGCCGTGCTGTACTTGGTTCTATTTTTCTGTGGTTTAAATTGTGGGTCACAAGGGAGGATTCTGCAGTCTGAAGACGTATGCAAGTGTTTTTAGTAAAGTTTAGTCTATTGCCATAGCTGTGCCTCACAGGTACCCCTGTTACGCTTCTTTTCTCCCAAGAGGACTCGGGTTTTCGCTTCTGTCTTTCTGAGTATGGCCTGTATGATCCCATCTGTGGAGACCTAGATTGCTCTTTAGTCTGTGTCCTAATAGGTCCTGCATTCAGCAGCCTTGTCTCCAATAATGCCTGTGTTGCACTAGTCATATCTCTCTTTAGAGCCTCTATTTACACACTTGTGCCTCACAGTAAAACGTATTACTAAACGCCATGCACTGCCCTAGATACAACTCATAGAAAGGCCTACATTGCCTTAGCTCCCATCAGGCCATAGCTCATCTAGTTATACCAAAGGGTGCTATAATGCCAATGTAAAGCCTATGGTTCGGCCCTGTTTTGCTCTAGGTGTGTCTCCCCATAGAAGCTATATTTCTTTGTTTTCTGGTAGGCTATTAGTTGCCCTTGCTTTCTTTACCAGAAAGCAGCCTATTTAACAAGCTGTTTCTCCCATTTGAATTGCATTGCATTGCATTGCATTGACTGAACTAGCTACATATTCTGCAGAGTGCTGTGTTGTCCTTGCTCAGCCTCCCAGTAGGCCCTCATATGCCCTAGCACAGAGGTCTTCAAACTAGGGGGGCTCTAAAGTGATCTCATGGAGGGTGGGGGGGGGGGGTTAGTCTATGGCCAAGAGAAGCATCATGCTTTGTTTTAAGTGTTAAAAACATGAGCAGCAGTAAGCCACCTTGAAATGGGCAATCACTAACTAACATTGAGATTTAAAATTAACATTATAATTAATCAAAATATCAAAAAACGAAATAGTGTAAACAATATTACAAATATAATCGAAAAATAGAAAATGTATTAAAATACATGTAAAGTGTTAACAAGTTGCAATACATTAAAAAAATATTTTTTATATATTTCAAAATAATTTAGTTCATAACTATTAATTAATAAATATGTAAAAATAACAAATAAAACGAACTAAACATTTTTTACATTACAAAATATGTAAATTACAAAACATGCATCAAATACAAAATGTAAATAATTGTGTAATACAAATACATTTATCTAAAATAAAAACAAAATTATATAGTTTCACAAATTTATTTTCCAATTTTTAAAATTATAAATACTTTTTATACGTTACAAAAATGTAAACAAAAAACTCTTTTTTTATAAATTCACGTATATTCGAGGGACAGGTCGGATTTACTATTCCAACTGCATTCTGGCTAAAATGAGGGAAAGAGTATCTATTTAGTAAGTGTGTCAGAATTACCATTCCAAATAACATTAGGGTAAATGCATAGATTTGGGGGTTCAGAATTACTATTCATACTCCAAATTAATCAACAATGTGAACAATGTTAGGTGGGATTCAGGATTACTATCCCCACTGCAAACTAAGCACATTGGGGAAAGTTATGGACTCTGGAGATATCAGGTTTACCACTACAAACTAAGCAATATTGGGTTATGTGTTGGATGTTGAGGAGCATGAGAGGGCAGACGAAATATGTGCAATCCAGAAGAAAAAGCATTGTAAAAAATGTGGTTTCGGAGGGTGGGGTGACAGAGGGGGGGAAGGTACTATCATAATGCAAACTAATTATCATTAATGTAAAAAATGAAAAAAAATAGAAATACAATAAATAAAAAAACATTAATTTATTACTTAATAAAGTCAAACAATTGCAAAATAAAATCAATTAACAAATACCACTTTTAAAAGTATCAAATACAAATAATTAAAAAGTAACGCTCTCAATTATTAACAGACTAATTTCATTCTAAAAATAGAATTATCAATTAATAACAATGAAGTAAAATACAAAATGTAATTTTTAAAATATATCTGAAAATTATTGATCAATAAACATATTTTTTAAATAGATAATAAACATATCTCCAAAAATCTTAACAGCAGCAAAAACAAAACAAATCATGCTAAACTCTAAAATTATATTTGTTTTTAAAATATAATAAAAAATATAGGGGGGGGGTGTCCAAGATGGTGACCGAGAAAGTCGCACAACTCGGAGCTCCGTTTTCTGCTCTGCACTGCTGCAGGACATTCATGCTGTCCCACTGGAAGTGTGATGGTGGCCTGTGAGAGGCGGTTAGCAGAGGCATGTGGAGGGCAAGTGTGCCAAGGCATTGATGGAGCTGATCCCAGAGGGAGCCGATGGCAGGGCACTGGAGAGCGGAGCACGGCCCGGGCCCATCCTGTCCCCTGGTGCCCAGTCCGCAGAGGGTTGCCCACAGTGGGTGAGTGATTGGGCTGTTGGCTTGGTGGGAGTGGGGGTACAGCGGTGTGAAGTTGCAGCCTAGGCTCTGGGCTGCAAGGTTTGCAATAGCAAGCCGCCTTTGGCTTCGCGGCCTACTGGATGCTTGTGTTGCCCTTGTTGTGCATCCGGGACAGGGCTGAAGTGGTCGCGGTGTGGTCCGCCCTCCAAGCCGCTGTTGGACTTTAGCGTGCAGGGCGTGGGGACCGCAAATGTGACTCAGCCCTGTCCTTGCCGCCCGGCTGGTCTACGCCACCACCGAGGAGCACTGATCTGGAACTGCGGCTGGTATGGCATGCTCTCCTTCCTTTCCCCAGATACAATCAACATTTGAAGCATGGCGCATTTGGTGGCCTGTTTGGGCAGGGCGGTGCCGCAATGGATCTGGTGCCCGGCAGAGAGTGCTGTGGTGTGCACGTGGACAGCCCATATTGCACAGGGGGGGCGTGAGACAAGGGTTGAAAACGGTTAATGCCTGTGGTCCACAGGCGGAGGGCTGACCGATCTCTGAGACACCCTGACCGCCCCCCTCCCATCTGTGCTGCAACCTTTGGTTGCCGGTGGCGTCACCGTAGGAGCACTGGTTGAACTGTCCCCTCTGGTGTCTCACTGGGCCTTGATGACGGTGAGGTGGTGCACGGAGCCCCTAAGTGAGACCACCCTCCAGTTGTCTGTTGCAACCTCTGCAGGGCCAGTTACTCCCACCTGGTATGGACGGGTGCATGAGCAGCTCCTCCTGGAGTGGTGGGACACTCCTGGTCCTGCGCAAGGGTGGTCCCAGTACCTCTGCTTACCTGTGGAAGATTGGAGCATCTTTACTGCGTAGCGCCTGGCTGGGACTGACAATCTGATGTGGTAGTAGTGGCTGGTGTGCCTTGTGACCCCGCTGAAAATTGAAAAAAACACAGTTGATGGACAGAATGTAGAACAATGTCATAAATTCACCCCAGTACAGAGATCTGGGCCTAAATCCATCGTTTTTTTGCACTCCACACCACCCTGGGTTAGACACTGGCTATATGCAAATCAGCTCTGACCCTGTGCCTCATGGGAACAGTCCAGTCCGAACTACCAAGCCATTTCTTTCCCAGACCGGAATCAAGCATCCAAGGACCGGTTTCTGGCTATCAGCCTTCATCAGCCTGGATAGTTTGACTCCAGTGGTGTGGAGAGCCTGGGACTCACATCTGAGCATACCCAGCCCACTCGGGGTGAAAATTGCAAGATAGCCAGAAACCGGTCCTTGGATGCTTGATTCCGGTCTGGGAAAGACATGGCTTGGTAGTTCGGACTGGACTGTTCCCATGAGGCACAGGGTCAGAGATGATTTAGCCAGTGTCTAACCCAGGGTGGTGTGGAGTGCAAAAAAACAATGGATTTAGGCCCAGATCCTTGTACTGGGGTGAATGTATGACATTGTTCTACATTCTGTCCATCAACTGTGTTTTTTGCAATTTTCACCCCGAGTGGGCTGGGTATGCTCAGACGTGAGTCCCAGGCTCTCCAAACCACTGGAGTCAAGCTATCCAGGCTGAATGAAGGCTGATAGCCAGAAACCGGTCCTTGGATGCTTGATTCCGGTCTGGGAAAGACATGGCTTGGTAGTTCGGACTGGACTGTTCCCATGAGGCACAGGGTCAGAGCTGATTTAGCCAGTGTCTAACCCAGGGTGGTGTGGAGTGCAAAAAAACGATGGATTTAGGCCCAGATCCTTGTACTGGGGTGAATGTATGACATTGTTCTACATTCTGTCCATCAACTGTGTTTTTTGCAATTTTCACCCCGAATGGGCTGGGTATGCTCAGACGTGAGTCCCAGGCTCTCCAAACCACTGGAGTCAAGCTATCCAGGCTGAATGAAGGCTGATAGCCAGAAACCGGTCCTTGGATGCTTGATTCCGGTCTGGGAAAGACATGGCTTGGTAGTTCGGACTGGACTGTTCCCATGAGGCACAGGGTCAGAGCTGATTTGCATATAGCCAGTGTCTAACCCAGGGTGGTGTGGAGTGCACAAAAACGATGGATTTAGGCCCAGATCCTTGTACTGGGGTGAATGTATGACATTGTTCTACATTCTGTCCATCAACTGTGTTTTTTGCAATTTTCACCCCGAGTGGGCTGGGTATACTCAGACGTGAGTCCCAGGCTCTCCACACCACTGGAGGCAAGCTATCCAGACTGAATGAAGGCTGATAGCCAGAAACCGGTCCTTGGATGCTTGATTTCGGTCTGGGAAAGACATGGCTTGGTAGTTCGGACTGGACTGTTCCCATGAGGCACAGGGTCAGAGCTGATTTGCATATAGCCAGTGTCTAACCCAGGGTGGTGTGGAGTGCAAAAAAACGATGGATTTAGGCCCAGATCCTTGTACTGGGGTGAATGTATGACATTGTTCTACATTCTGTCCATCAACTGTGTTTTTTGCAATTTTCACCCCGAGTGGGCTGGGTATGCTCAGACGTGAGTCCCAGGCTCTCCACACCACTGGAGTCAAGCTATCCAGGCTGAATGAAGGCTGATAGCCAGAAACCGGTCCTTGGATGCTCGATTCCGGTCTGGGAAAGACATGGCTTGGTAGTTCGGACTGGACTGTTCCCATGAGGCACAGGGTCAGAGCTGATTTGCATATAGCCAGTGTCTAACCCAAGGTGGTGTGGAGTGCAAAAAAACGATGGATTTAGGCCCAGATCCTTGTACTGGGGTGAATGTATGACATTGTTCTACATTCTGTCCATCAACTGTGTTTTTTGCAATTTTCACCCCGAGTGGGCTGGGTATGCTCAGGCTCTCCACACCACTGGAGTCAAGCTATCCAGGCTGAATGAAGGCTGATAGCCAGAAACCGGTCCTTGGATTTTTGATTCCGGTCTGGGAAAGACATGGCTTGGTAGTTCGGACTGGACTGTTCCCATGAGGCACAGGGTCAGAGCTGATTTGCATATAGCCAGTGTCTAACCCAGGGTGGTGTGGAGTGCAAAAAAACGATGGATTTAGGCCCAGATCCTTGTACTGGGGTGAATGTATGACATTGTTCTACATTCTGTCCATCAACTTATGTTTTTTGCAATTTTCACCCCGAGTGGGCTGGGTATGCTCAGACGTGAGTCCCAGGCTCTCCACACCACTGGAGTCAAGCTATCCAGGCTGAATGAAGGCTGATAGCCAGAAACCGGTCCTTGGATGCTTGATTCCGGTCTGGAAAAGACATGGCTTGGTAGTTCGGACTGGACTGTTCCCATGAGGCACAGGGTCAGAGCTGATTTGCATATAGCCAGTGTCTAACCCAGGGTGGTGTGGAGTGCAAAAAAACGATGGATTTAGGCCCAGATCCTTGTACTGGGCTGAATGTATGACATTGTTCTACATTCTGTCCATCAACTGTGTTTTTTGCAATTTTCACCCCGAGTGGGCTGGGTATGCTCAGACGTGAGTCCCAGGCTCTCCACACCACTGGAGTCAAGCTATCCAGGCTGAATGAAGGCTGATAGCCAGAAACCGGTCCTTGGATTCTTGATTCTGGTCTGGGAAAGACATGGCTTGGTAGTTCGGACTGGACTGTTCCCATGAGGCACAGGGTCAGAGCTGATTTGCATATAGCCAGTCTCTAACCCAGGGTGGTGTGGAGTGCAAAAAAAACGATGGATTTAGGCCCAGATCCTTGTACTGGGGTGAATGTATGACAGTGTTCTACATTCTGTCCATCAACTGTGTTTTTTGCAATTTTCACCCCGAGTGGGCTGGGTATGCTCAGACGTGAGTCCCAGGCTCTCCACACTACTGGAGTCAAGCTATCCAGGCTGAATGAAGGCTGATAGCCAGAAACCGGTCCTTGGATGCTTGATTCCGGTCTGGGAAAGACATGGCTTGGTAGTTCGGACTGGACTGTTCCCATGAGGCACAGGGTCAGAGCTGATTTGCATATAGCCAGTGTCTAACCCAGGGTGGTGTGGAGTGCAAACAAACGATGGATTTAGGCCCAGATCCTTGTACTGGGGTGAATGTATGACATTGTTCTACATTCTGTCCATCAACTGTGTTTTTTGCAATTTTCACCCCGAGTGGGCTGGGTATGCTCAGACGTGAGTCCCAGGCTCTCCACACCACTGGAGTCAAGCTATCCAGGCTGAAGGAAGGCTGATAGCCAGAAACCGGTCCTTGGATGCTTGATTCCGGTCTGGGAAAGACATGGCTTGGTAGTTCGGACTGGACTGTTCCCATGAGGCACAGGGTCAGAGCTGATTTGCATATAGCCAGTGTCTAACCCAGGGTGGTGTGGAGTGCAAAAAAACGATGGATTTAGGCCCAGATCCTTGTACTGGGGTGAATGTATGACATTGTTCTACATTCTGGCCATCATCTGTGTTTTTTGCAATTTTCACCCCGAGTGGGCTGGGTATGCTCAGACGTGAGTCCCAGGCTCTCCACACCACTGGAGTCAAGCTATCCAGGCTGAATGAAGGCTGATAGCCAGAAACCGGTCCTTGGATGCTTGATTCCGGTCTGGGAAAGACATGGCTTGGTAGTTCGGACTGGACTGTTCCCATGAGGCACAGGGTCAGAGCTGATTTGCATATAGCCAGTGTCTAACCCAGGGTGGTGTGGAGTGCAAAAAAATGATGGATTTAGGCCCAGATCCTTGTACTGGGGTGAATGTATGACATTGTTCTACATTCTGTCCATCAACTGTGTTTTTTGCAATTTTCACCCCGCTGAGACATAGCCATGTCCCCCCATTGCACAGGGATAAAATACCCTTTGGTCAAGGATATCTTTGCCAAGTCTGCCGGGAACAAAGAAGAGGGGTTACCTGGGACTACCGCGCCAGACCCCTCTGCAGATGATGCCCAAGAGGATGAACTAGCTCCAGATGACTCTCCCATCACCAAGGCATTCCTGTAACAACTGTTTGGAACCCTGCAAGACGACTTCACGGGCTCAAGCAAGTTATTGCAACCGAGATTAGGGAGAGCCATGATGTGGAAGCATTGGGCCTGAGGGTGGCGTCGCTGGAGGAGTGCCGAGATGCACAAGATGATGAGCTAGAGGGGCAACCGCAGGACATACTTAACTGCCTCCATTCTAACCAGCAGAAGGAAGTTACCATGGCGGCTTCCCGGGAACTGCTACTCAATGACTTTGAGGGCCATCGACTTTTGCTCTACCAAGATCTTTCCCCACAACATTGCAGTGCCAGAAAGCCCTCAACCGCTCACAGATCTCCTATGGGCCGAGAATATTAGATATAAATGGGGCCATCCCTTCCCTCTTCAATTTGTGTGCCAGGAGGAGGTCTGAGTGGTACGCACTCTTGAGGATGCCCAAGTGTTCCCTGATTTGCTGGACCTACAGTCTGCTGCGATGTCCCCACAATGGGGCTCCTCATCCATAGGCCCCACCTGACAGCACTCCAAACAATGGAAGACGAAAATGATGAGCAAGCCGTCTGAGGCTGACATCTGGGAGGCTCGCTCCAGATTGCTACAGCAGCTACAGCGGGAAGGAGACCATGAGGGCGCAGATGGGGATCACTGATTGGCCCCAGGTGCATTGGTCTTTCAACGGAGCCCGTGACTCATGCCTTGTTGATGGCCACAGCCACAGACACTTTGTTTTTGCATTTCCTCTGTCACCGGTTCAATACCTTTCTGGCAGACCATCTTTGTGCTGAGGCCGAATCTCTGTTGATCTTGCCTACGACATGGGTCCTAACTATTGCTTTCTGGTTGTCCCCAGGCAGGGGACATGTTCGATTTACTGTATCATTTCTTTTCCTCCTGTCTTCTTACCCTTGTCTGCTCTTCACTCCCCACTCCTCGTATGGATTACCCCACATGTTCCCACACAGGAGGCCTGGAGTGCCCTTCTGTTGGTGGTGTACTGGCATGCCCTGTTCCTGGTGTTTGCATGGTACTGTCCATACTTAGCATCACCATTTGGGGCTTTAACATACCAGCTAAATGCTTAGCACTCATCTCCCTCCATAAAGACACTAAATGTGACATCTATATGCTACAGGTGACTCACTTTGTCGAGGGTGTTTGGTGAAGGCTGCTATCCCGCTGGTTCGATCGCCAATACTTCTCGTATGGGGGAGCCAAGTGAGAGGGATCGCTATCCTGTTTGCTACCCATTTTCCGGGAAGGGTAGAATGGGTTTTTGAGGAAATCCCAGGCAGGCTCTTGACATTGCATGTCTTAATCCAGGGCCCTAGATACACTATAGCTACAATCTATGTACCAAACAAATGTCAGTAAGGTTTCCTTAGGGACTCACTGGGCCGACTGTTGACCTCCAAGGACTTGGTGGGGACTTTAATATCGCAATGGATGCTTTATGGGATCGGTCTACCCCGAGGGCGGGACAGGTAAGGAAACTCACATTGGGCACTAGACAATGGTTGGAGGATTTGGGATTAACTGACATCTGGCGATGCTAACATCCCACAACTTTGGAATACTTTTTTTCTCAGCTGCCCACCAGACATATGCTGTATCGATTATTTCCTCACCTCGACCGGGGTGACTTGAGACGAGGTCTTGGTAGACATTGGAACGCAGCACTCTCTGACCATTCTCCCATAACCCTGCAGCTCAATCTTGGCGGACGTCCACTGGCCCCACCAGTCTGGTGGCTTAATCTAAAACTCCTCACCTACAATCAAATACTCACTTATACCCTGACAGCCATAACTTCCTTTTTGAAAATTAATGATACACCTAACGTTGCTGTAGCAACATTATGGGAGACGTTCAAGGTAGTGATCAGGGTCCATTTCCTTGCTCTGGCCACAGTCTATAACAGGGAGAGGTGGACCAAAAGTCACCAGCTGGAGTCACAAGTCAGAGAGCTCGAGGCCACCCATGTATGGACGGGCTCGATGGCGGTCTGCCATCAATTGGCAGCTGCCCGGAAACAATTACGGGAGATAGACATGGGGAAAGCGGAATACGCGCTACTTCACATCCGCCAGAAATATTAAAAACAAGGCGGGTGCATGCTTGCGCACCACCTCCGAATGCAAGCAACCAATCGGAGAATCCCCAAAATACAGGGAGCAGATGGCACCCTGCGATACCAGGATAAAGACATTACAGAGGTCTTTCGAGCATTCTATGCAACCCTCTATACGGCAGAACCCCTGCTGGAGTCTGATGTATGGGTGTATCCAGGGCACAAGTCCTAAAAAAAGAAGTGGGGGGATGCTGTCACCGGATGTGCGTCACGACAGGAAATGACGTCACGAAAGGTGCCAAGCTCCTCATCCCAGAGAGGCCGAAGAGTGAAGTCCAGCTGTTTGGCAGGGGGGATGGCGTCCCCTGGTAAAATAAGTGGGGGGACACCGTCCACCCGCGTGGTACCCCGGCTCGAGCCCTGGGTGTATCTATCTCAGATCCCCCCACTGCCAACACAACTACTTTCACTGCCCTGGGTGTAGATATTACTTCGCAGGAAGTCCTAATAGCCATTGAAAAGACACAGCCTAACAAGGCACCAGGCCCGAACAGCAATAGCGCTACATTCTATAAAGCTTTCGCCCCGCAGCTTGCCCGAATTTTGGCACGGATGTTTAATTCCTTCAGTGAGATGGGTACACTGCCAAACTCTATGTACCTGGCCACAATCACAGTGATCCCCAAGGCAGGTAGGGACCAAAAATGCTGTTCCTCCTCCCGCCCAAACTCTTACTTTTCAATGTCGAAGCTAAACTTTTCACCAGTGTACCAGCTCGCAGCGACAACACAAAATGATTGTGCTATCTCCTGGACAAGGTGCACACAGGTACAGGCCTTATTGATTTCGATCGATGCTGAAAAATCCTTTGATCGGGGGCACTGGCCCTACCTGCAGGGCATCTTACAAAATGTGGGTATTGGCCCCGGTTCCGCAGGAGGGTACACTCTTGCTATCTCGCTACCTGGGTTTGGGTGTGTGTGAACGTGTAAGGTCCTTCACATTTCCTATCATGTGTGGAAGGAGGCAAGGCTGCCCCTTCTCCCCTGCTTTTTGCATTCTATATGGAGCCCTTTGCGGAACGTATACAGAATAACCCCCGCATAACGGGCATCCGGATGGATAGGAGAGAATATAAGATTATGCTGTATGCAGATGATGTCATTATAACCCTCACTGACCCCGAACTTACTTTAGCAACCTGGTTGTTTTTGACGAGGCCTTCAAGGTTCAAGACTAATCCGCAGAAATTCTGAATCTTTAGCATAACTGTCTCTGAGACGAAGAAAGCCTGGCTGGCTGCCTGTTTGCACTTTCAGTTGGCAGAGTGAGATCCCTTATCTGGGGATACAGGTACATTCCACACTCATGGCTACGATGGCCCATAACTATGGACTCCTCCTCACAAGCACACGGTTCAATCTCGCTAAATGGAGGTCTCACAGTCCCTCTTGGCTCAGATGGATAGCTACTATCAAGATGACATTACTTCCTGAACTTCTTTATGTTATGCATACCTTGCCCCTCCAACCTCCCTCGAGGAGGCTAGACAAATTGTAATCCCATATCTGGGATTTTGTCTGAGAGGGTAAACGAGGTATAATGGTCAGATCCCTTGCCTATCTGCCGCTAAATGCCGGAGGACTGGGTATCCCAAATCTGCGCTGCTACTACCCAGCGGCGCTATTGCACTACATGGTGGAGTGGTCTCGGACTCAAATGGAGAAACATTGGTGTTTCATAGACCAGGCGATTGTGGGCATCCACATTTGAAAAATACTGTGACTGTCAAAACCCAGCAAGCCGGTCGGTGTCTATGTTTTGCCAGTAGTTCGGGCCACTATTGCAGTTTGGGAGAGGGTCCACCTGTGACACAGCCTCTCTACACCAATATATGTGCAGATGCCACTGATAAGCAACCCAGACTTCCCTCCGGCTGCCTCAGGCTCGGCATTCGTGGCCTGGCAGAAAGCCAGTTGCAAATGGGTTGGGGCCGAACGGCTTATGGACTTCCCTACCTTGCGGTCCTCTTATGGTCTCCCTGACAGAGCGAGCTGGCAATGCCTGACAGTGGCACACTGGGTGACTCAGCCTTGGATTCGACCGTACACCACCAGTAGGGTACACCACCATTAGGGTACTAACACCTTTTGAAAAGTGGCTTCTCAAGCATTCCACTGACAAGAAACTACTATCAGATCTTTATGATTTTTTTGTTACATCACAGACCCCCCCTTAATTCACCCACGTGCACCAGATGTGAGGGGGAGTGTGGGCCACCCTTTACAGACAGGAGTGGAATGACATTCTGCACCGAGCGTGCACATCCACCCTTAACACCACTAGTAAAGAAATGCTCCTAAAAATTGTTCATTACTAGAAGTTCAGTGGCCAGAATTGCCGCCTGGGTTCCACGGGAGATGGCCATTGCTGGTGCCACTGTGGTCAACAGGGTATGCTTACACATCTTTTATGGCAATGCCCCAAGGTGCAGTCTATCTGGGAAGGGGTCTTTGAAGAAGTAAATAATAGGTTCCCGACTGTTATCGCCAGGTTCCCGAGCTATGTTCTCCTGGGTCTTCCCAACCACCTCACTTATCCCCTACGGTCCACTAGGGGCAGAGCCATTACCCTAGCATTGGGAGCAGATAAGCAACTCCTCCTCGCCAGATGGGGTACAGACGCTGTACCGACACGACTGGACTGGCTACATAAATTATGGGACATAATTAGGATGAAAAAATTGACGGCTGTGGCTATACACCACCTTCCTCTACTTGACAAGATGTGACAAACCTGCCTTAAATATTTAGCCCCTAATACCTAAAAGTACTGCATTTAACCTCTGCGACTGTACCTGACGACAACCAATCTGCCTGAGTATACCTTCGAGGGTCTCCACATCAGCGCATGCAGGGATATATCCTCCTTCCTGTTCTGAACCTATTATATCTCTCCCTTTCTTATTTTATTCCTCTACTTGTTTCACTGCGATACACGCTCATGGTACTTAATACACGATTCACCACCGGCCAATAGATGTAGGTGGGCAGTTTTGTATTGATTCTTTCTAAAAATTTATAAAAACAGATCTAAAAATATTAACACTAATAAATGTCTTCAATAAATAAAATGAAAACATTATATTAAAACACTATCCACCGAAACACCTATAAAACCCAACAACTTGATAAAGTTACATTTAATTGTTTTTATTTACATGTCTAGCTTTTTTAATTCTACAAAGAAATCAATGATCATATAAATTAAACAAAAAAACAATATTTAAACCCATAATAATAAAGAATAAATATTCAAATTGTTAATATTATTCTTACAAAAAGGCAAATTTATCTTTGACATTCAAAACTTTGATATTATGACTCCAATGTTAAGCACCATCAATATTCTATCATTATTATTAAGAATTCAGACCATTATTTATACATCGATTACTATTATTATTGCCTGAAAGAGGCCAAAAACACATGGAAACCCAAACATCTAACAGCCATCTTGACCAAACAGTGCTTTGACTAAGTGGCATTGCTTTTTGGTCTTTGGATGTCAAAGCTATTGTGTAGGTAAAATAATATTTGCTTTGTAACATGAACACCATTGCTGTGTATAGAAGTGTGTTTTCTTGCCATACGACAAACGAGGCCTGAATTGTACCTCGATTTTGGATTTAAACGTTGCCATGTTTTCACTTTTCATTTACACCGCATGCAGCAAAATGTGCGCTGGTGCGTTGTGTTGACATGCTGTTCCCGAAGAGGCTCAGAGGAAGTCCTTTATTTAGATTGTTGCTTTTCCAAGGACTTTTCCTGTTCACTCACTGTAGGCTCATTCACTCATAAGGCTGCTGTTATTTATGCAACTAGATTTGTGTTAAAACATCCCAAAACATTAGGTCGGAGGAGATTCATTATGGTTCAGTGAATAGTGTTAAGACGGTGGTATTCATATGACGTTTTGTAATGCTGAATTGCGATTTGATGATATGTTGTTACATTTGCTCACGCTGTGCTGACTTTGCTATTTCCATTGCTTTCTAATGTGAATTTTTCTATAAAAACCCATGATGTTGATGTTCTGTATGACCTTTATTCATTTCCCCTTAGGATGATGCCTGACTGCCCATTGATTTGCTGCATATTCTGGACTTAAGACTATTCTCCATTACTCGTTCTGTATCTATTATGATTGACCTCCGAGCTATTATACACCTTGATTGACTATTTGCCTCATCTATTCAATTTTAATATTTTTAATAACCTTCATGGTTACTAAATTACAAGTCTCAACACTTTTTGAGGCATGGTTAATTCTTAATAACTGCCGCTTGAAATTACATTTATAATCTTAACTTTGAAGGTACATTTCCTCAGCTATTCTTGAGAACACCAGTCTGCAACCCCACATTAGGCGCTTGATTTCTAACATGATAGATTGTTATCAGAAATAGCTCCAGCAGGGGCACAGATCTGCTTGAAAGGGCTTCTACCTACAGGATCACAGAAAGTCAAATTAGTTAATTGAGCTCACAGCCTTTTGCATACCACACAAAAATGTCAGAAATGTGGTTCCTGTTTGTGACTTGAGAAGACCACAGCTATGAGAGTTAAGAACTATTTTCAGCTATCCATTGTGCAGAGTCGATGACTGGGCCTGTATTACTTAAAGGGTGTATTTTCCCTGTTTGCGCCTTGGTACACCCTTAAACAGGAAAATGTGCCCTTTTGTGATGCATGCACTGCCCTCAGGGAATCCGCAAACTCGTGTTGCCCTCAGGGTATCGCATTCAAGTGAAATACGGAGCAGACGTTTAAAGCTGCTCTGTGTTTCACAGTACAGGCGGCAACCTGCCTACACTTTCAAGAGGGATATGAGATCCCTTTGCAGACAGGTGCAATGAGTGACTGCACCCACCTGAGGGAGATGTCTGGGGGGTCCATGGGACCCCTTTGTCCCCCTTGGGAAGGCTGCCCTCCGGGTGTATACTGACAGTGCACCACCTTATTGTGGCACACTTTCAGTACACCTCCTGAGGGAATGTTTGCCTCTGTGCCCTCATCGGTAATCCGGCTCAGATGCAGAGTCATTGAGATTCCCTAATTGGCAAGTGGCCTCTACCCCATGCAAATGAGGGAACCCCCTCTCACAAAAGCACTGGTGCTATATGTGCTTGAGTGCTATCATTATTAAAGAAGGGTCGCACAAGCGTCCCCATCTGTAATACCAGAGTGCCCCAGGGCAGGCACACATGCCTATTGAGCCCAGCATGGCACTTTCAGTATTATGGCCCTTGAAGAATAAGGCACCACAATGAATTCTTGTAAATGACATGCACTCAATCCCCCAGTCACTGAAGACCAGGTGAACTCTGATGTCAAATTGAGGGTGAAAAAAGGGTATTTTTAAGGTCTGATGGAGGTGCCTGAAAGCACAGTCTAAGGTCTTTAAGGAGACGTGTTATGACCAGCTAGTGGTGAACAAAGACATGGTTATGGTCCCCTGAGGAAATGCTGAAGGTATCTGAGGACACACCAGCTGTCTCTGATTAGGAACATTTACGGCTCAGCTAAGGGTAGGGGCAGTCTACAGGCTTCTGAGAGCACACTCTGGATTCAAGATCACTTTGGCAATGGCTGCAGGCACACCAAGTTTCTCTGATAGGACACAGTTGTTTAACTATCAGATGGTGGTAACTCAAACCACACTTAGAGACAACTGGGTGTGCCTAAGGGGCAAATAGAGTTGCAGAAGGGGCGAGCTGACAGCCTGATGTGTGTCTATGGGGTTCAGTTGGTGTTTCTGAGAGTAGGCTAGACGCATGAGGGCGTCCAGTGACTGGCATGGGGGTTCTGAAGGCTGCTTGGTATGTCAGGAGGCAAGTTTGGGGTCTACTAGGAATGTATGATGGAAACTGTAGAAGTAACATATCTTATTAGAAAAAGTAGCAAATTAAGGTTTGGTGGATTTAACATAACTAGGCCGCATTAACAAGAGTGCTTGTCACATTGCAGAAAATTGCATGTTTATTTGTTTTCATTAAATGATTGGAATTCATTGTCCCTATCCTTGTGTTAGCTTCTTTGGGAACGGATGTGCTTGTATTGCCATTTGCAAGGCCAGGAGATAACTCTCAATCGTTATGAATGTGCAGATGCAGTTCTTTTGTTCTCTCAAGTTTTTGCATTAATAAAACATACAATTCCTTCTGTGCAACACATGATGTATTTAACAGCCAATTAAAATAATGTTCAAGTAAGTGTTATTTTGAAATTAATAATGTGATTGGTGCTGTGCAATTATTGTTTTAGTGCTGTCTATTTACATACAATCATGCTGTGAATGTGTGTGCTTTCTTTATCCAGAACATTAAAAAGACTGCTTTTTGGTTGAAGAACCAGAGATGTTCTAATTTCAGGCTTTGCTGCTTTTTGCTTAGAGAGGGCTATATGTTGTGGTCCTTTTAGTGTCTAGACCTATTTACTAATAATTATATTGCCAGATATACTGTACTTGTGTAATTTTCATCATGACATTGTTACATTTCTTTTGATTTTGATTTTATGGTAATTCTCATGATTAACTAACTTTTGCTTTCTGTAATAATACAATTATTTGAATAGATCTACTGACACCTGAAAAAGCCTTGTGTAGGATTTCTTAATGGTCTGGGAATGAGCGTTAAAGTTCAGGATTCTCCCTTTCCTGCCCATCAACCCTCCTTAATTAGGGGGGGAGCATTGTCAGAACTAATGACCAAATACGGCTGCCTGAAGTTGTCTTAGCCTTAAGATCTCTGGAGGTATGCTGAGGATCAGCACATGTGAGGGTGGGCAGAGAATGTTTCAAGGCACTCTGGCTATTTCTACATTCTGACTGATGTTCTCTAAAGGCTTGGGGTCTGAGGCTATGCCATGAGTGTCAGAGGACCGTCTAGGGCTGTTGAAGGACCAGCTTAGGGTCCCGAATAGAAAGCTATGAGCCACCAAGCACAATATAATAACCTTGGAGAGCTCTTTGCAGCTGACCATAGGTGATTCAGAGTTCTTTGACCACTTTGAGTCCAAATTCGGGATGTTTATCAACCAACTGTGGGTGTCTGGTTGCGTCTGAAAGTGAGATGGAGAGTTGGCATGAGGTTTTTTGTGGAGACACCAAGAGATATTGAGGGCAATCTAGGGGTGTTTAAATAACATGTGTGGATAACTGAAGGCAAGGTGAAGATCTCTCTTGATGTGCAGATGGTCTATGATTGATGACAGGACGGGCCTAAAGGCAGCCCAGCAGTCTGTGGTTGGAGGTACCTGAAGGGAGGCTGAGAGTCTCTGGTATTGTGTAAGAACAATCTGGGGGTGGGTGAAGATAAGCAGAGGGCAGACTCTGGGAATGTATAGGTCAATTGTGTAGGTAGAATGTCCGCTGGAAGTTTATGAGGTTTTGATGGCCATGTCTGAAGGTTTGGTGAGAGTTCCTTGGGGACCTCTGGTGATGTCTAATGACTAGCTGGAGTGTTTTAAAATGGATTGAGGGCTGGCTGAGTTATCTAATGACAAATTGACCTTAGTACATACTGAAGGCCTCTAGAAGATAGGTCTTCTGGGTGACGGATTGAATCTCTTTTTGGTGCGTAGGTAAACCCGACCACTTCCTGAGGCTACTTAAGATCTACATTAAACAGAAAGTCAAGAGGTACGACTGTCAGTAGAATCGGGGAGGAAGGAAAACGTTTCTGGAGAAAGTTAAAAATACCTTCCACCAAGCCAGACCAAACAAGAGGACAAGCAGAGAAGAATATTCAAGGAAAAAAGCTGGAACACGGTGATCCAATGAGACCAAATGAGAAAGAAATAGGCCTTAGTGTAATTGCAATGAAGGTTGGAACTAATTTGAACTCCATAAATAGTTCGAATTCAGTTTGAAAATATAACTATGTTATTATCCAACAGATCCGTATTGGCAGGATATTCAAAATCGCAAAAGAACACTACATACCACAAGTGTTCCTATTATTGTACATTATGTGTGGTTCATATTTCTAATGTTGCAGGCTAATTGACCTCCTGTGTTACAGAAACGCTGGAGGCGATACCTTTTTCTGGTGGATGGCATTTTGAAGATGCAGGCAGCAGGAACTAGTTGTGCCCCAAAATGCATTGCGCCAGAACACGAAGCAGCAGAGGAGGGAGAAGGGGTGCAACCACGAACGCCAAGGAGGAAGCAGCTCTGAAGTGACCGGTGAACCCAACAGGGTGGACTAGAGATGTTTGAGAGTTAGCCGGGATGTCTATAGACTTACAAAGTGGGCCGTTGGGCATATCATTAGTGCTAGGCGTGCTAATTTATGGCATTGCCTCTTACTCAGTTTTTGTCAAACATAAATCTTAAAGAGTTGAAGAGCTGAACAGTAGTACATTGTTTTTATCACTTGAACGTTTACTGAAAGTGCTGCTTTTGGCTAGAGATCTAGCAGGATTTTTGGCATATCTAAGGTAAGAACAAAACAATAACGTTAAAAAGCAAAATAGCAACACAGCTTAAATATAATTGGGCATAACATAACAAAACGGTCAAAAAAGTATGTAACACAACAAAGACAGTACAGTACAACATAATGCAAAAATGCAGCAGAGATGCAGCAGAACATAATATTAAAAACACAACACCACCACCACAACAAATACTCTTGTCATATATTACATCTACACAGATCTATGATGTGATAAAAGGTGCTTGCAGCAGGCATTGCCTTACTTCCACCAGCAACATGTAATAGTGCCAGTGAAACATGTTTTGTGGTCGTTGCCAAAGTCTCTTGGGCATGGCCAAGAGCTCTGCATAGGTCCTCTGGAGTGGCAGAGTAATTGCAAGGGTCCCTGAACCTTAGTAGCATGGGATATAAAGGACCAGCTCTGTGTGTCTTCCAGAGAGCCTCTGGCTGTGCGATAAAAGTCGCTGAGGGCTATATGGAGGTGACTGAGGACCAGTTGGGAGGCTTTGAATCTCATTTAGGGACTACTAGTGATGTTTAAGGACCAGCTGGTGACATGTAAAGCAGAGCTGTTAAAAGGACGACACCAGTTCATTTTTCTCCAGTCGGTGATGTCCCAAGGTCTGAGTAATTTAAGGATTAAAATGGACTTCAAGACCTTAAAAAACATAAAACCTCGCTTACTTATTGCTTTGGGCTACTGACATGGATAGTGAAACATAAGAACAAATATTGCTCAAAATGTATCTCTGAGATGGACACCGATTAGGCCTAGGTACTTTCAGTTTCACTTTCACCCACAGTACTACCTCGAAGTTATGCTGCCCGAGAGCTCGGTAGCAACTCCTCTGAGGTATGATCTTTTATTTTCTACGTTTTTTATTTATTACGTTTGATAATGTTTCATTTCATTTTAGTGGAGGAGTATGTGAGGTAAAAGAGTGTGCATTTGCAAATTAGTTGGGTATTTTAAGTTGGATTTGCAAATTGAAAACGTCTGCAGGTCGCACATTTACTTCTGGTTTTCATGACCTGATTAAATATTTTCTTTTTCCTAATATCTTTTGTCTTTTCTGGTGCTCGATCCGATACGGTACATCATACAAGCAAACCCTCTAGATTCTAGGTGGGCGACTCACCATTCTTTCAGCAAAAATTGTGTTATTTTAGCTTTCTCCTTCTTGAATTGCATTCTCACAGACTCTATGGTGCTGTGTTTTTCTGCTACTGTTAGTTATAGTTCTGATGTATGTCTTTTCATTGAACAACGTGGTATAATTACTTGAATGTGTAGGTCATTAATCTTAATAATCAGTTTCAGCATGTTAAAAATGTGGGATGCTACCTGGATAAAACTAAGTAATGCGAGGGAATACTATTTGAATTGCCGGTGGTTTAAGATGCTTGATTTAGCATGGCACAGCCACAGGTCTTATTAAGGATGTCACCTTATGGCGCTATATATGTGGCAACAAAACAAGACAACGGCCAAATATGGTTCAATTAATCAGGTGTTTTGTGAAGCGCGACTACTCACCCGTAAGGGTCTCAAGGTGCTGATCTGTCGAAGGCACTGTGATTCAGTTGAAGAGCCATGTCTTGAGGTCCTTAATGAATTGAGGCAGGGACGGTGATTGCCTGAGGAGCAGAGGCAGGGTGTTTCAGGTCTTTGCTGCAAGGTAGGAGAAGGTTCTCTTTATAGATGGGGAGGGCTAACACAGCCAGACATTGTTTTGCATGAAGTATTGAGCATCCTTACACAATTCTTTGTGAGGTTCTTAATATCAGACCCCCGTAGCAGTAGCCATAAAGCTCTATGGAATCAAATCATCAGATTATTTTAGAAAGTAGTCGTGCAACCAGATAGGTTCTTGCTAATGACTCTAAGGCAAACCTGTGTGTGCTTAAAGTCACAGAACTGTCAGAGGCGACAGATTAGAGACACATATGTGCAGCAAAGATTCTGGAATGAAAGTTAAAGAGAAGGTATGCATTCAAGACAAATATTACTTTTTTCAGACGAAGGCTGTATTGATAGGAAAAGATGTGTTGGAAGGTAAAATAGAGCTGTTACGTGCCAGCTGTAGTGCATCCATCAGAACACAGCAACAAAGAGATTTTGGAACCTCTGCAAATAGCCAAACTGTGGTGTTTCTCAAAATGAGCAGGCGCCAGCACGTTTGAAGAGGTACACTAAATGATGCAAGACCAATTACACAACAAAAATAAAAGTTATGAATAAAGATAGCCCAAGCAGGACTTAGATGATTCATGCAGACAATGAAACAAAATCCTCACAAGTTTATGAAGTTGAAACTGGACTATTGAATTTCGAGAAGCCGCAGATAGAGAGCTCTCATATTTGGGTAAATATCAATCGGCTAGACAATATGGTGAGGAGGAACGACCTGGTCGGGTGTTAGCACAAATGCTCCGCCCTCCATACAGTAGGTCTTACATTACTAAAATAAGAACATCCGCGAACCGAACACTATCATCCACCACAACTATTCGCAATGGGTTTTTAGACTACTTCACAGCCCTTTACTGTTGGAAAACGAGGCAGCATCTTTGAGGCCTGCACAAATAACATGACACATTTGTCCTTCACTGGGAACCAAACACCCTAGGGCAGCACCTGACTCTCAAAGGGTAGCGTTGCAGAGCAGTCTGAGGCTTACTGAAGGGAGGTGGTGTGGGCTAGTAATCGCCATTTGCAGGTGCGCAAAAATAACACTCAATAATTGACTGGCCAGTCTGTACTTTGCTTTATAAAAGTAAGACATTATTTATTAAAAGACATTTATTAAACACACACACTACTCAATATTATGCACCAATTTACAAATATACATAAGCTGTTGGAATTATTTTGTGACATTGCATAACATCTCCACCCCTCCCGCAGGGGGGTGGGGTCTAGCACCACCACTACCATGTATGCACATCTTCTTGTCCCCAATGCAATTAGTTGAACATAACCTGGAGCAAGGGCCCTGCGCACTGGCACCATCCCAGTTGCGTCCCCCCCATTACCTCAACAAGCATTAAACAGGGGTACACCTGCCTTGGTGACACATGACCCTGACTGAGCATCTCCTACTGACCATAAAGTATGCACCTCTACATCTTAAGGGCTAACAATCTGGGTTCTTCACCTAAGTGCAGCAGCAAGAAGACATGTTTATGCACACTTTAGAATGACAGTACTCCTCACATTTGGATATCACCTTACACCCGTACTTCTCATTACACATGTGACCTTCAGTCCCTTTAAAGGAAATAACCATTGGTAAAAGCATTTCTGGTGCAATTACACCTCTTCACCTGCAGGGAATGCCTTCTTCCAGACACCCACACTCAGCCCTTCTCTCCTTGAGGCAATTATGCAAACACCCTCAGCTGAAGAACAAAAGTTCCAGCCCAGAAGGTGATAATTGTGGGCTGAGCCCTTGAGGGGTTATTCCTTTGAAATACTTAGGAAACTTCGGGTGACGCTTCTCATATGCGCTTCTCCAGCAGCTCCCCCAAGCACCTTTTCACCAATGAGGGTGACCCCCCTCCTCTGGGGGACCACCAAGCACCAAAACGGCAGGCTTCCAAATGCCTGGCAAGGCATTATGGGGCCATTGTGCTCCTACTTGTGAATATTGTATGAGTGGCTCTCCCGCTGCGCCAGGGAGAGCCGCGCTGATGCTGCTGGTGGCTTCGCCTTCTCTTCCCGCTTCGGTGGGGGGCCCGGTCCCACCCGGACCCCAAGGTGTTGGTAGGCGGCTTGGGGAGCTCACCCCCGGCCGTTCCTTCGGTTTTCTGGGGCCCGGTCCCACCCGGGCCCCTGACACCTTCCTCGATCTTCCAGGGGTCCCAGTTCCACCCGGGGCCCCCCGCATGCCCATTCGATGGAGGGCAGCCTGGGGAGCCCACCCCCAGCTGCCCCCACCAGCTCCCCACCCGTCCAGCACTCTTCTGTGCTGCCGTGGGAGTCGGCTCCTGTTGTAATTTGGCAACAATGGGGTTAGCATTAGCAGAAGCCATCCTGTATTTAGAGACTATCTTGTCTGTTTTGAGGAATCCATTTTGTATTTCTGTCAGCCATTTTGTTTGCCATGTGCTACCATGTGCTCACCATGTGCTCTGTCCTACCTTCCTGTTAACTGCTCTTGAAATCTGCCTAGAGACTAGATATATTTAGCCTTTTCTGCTCCGCACATGCTCAGTTGAGCTTGCAGCTGTCCTTGCAGCTGTCCTCAGTCTGTAACTGTCAGGATGTGTTCACCAGAATCAGCAACTGTTAGCTCCTCCCACTTGTGGACTGTGCATTTTCTGTATGACCTTATATGTACCTAAAACCAGCATTTTGTACTTGTACCGCCTTCATTTGAGCCCCTGTGTGGGTATAAAAGGACCAAGCTCCTTCCTTTCAGGGTGCTACTTTCTACATTACCAAAGGGTGCTGTGTGAATGTAGTTCCACCTCATGAGGTTTAATAAACTCTGTATTTTCTATTCCAGCTTCTGTGCCATCTTCTTTCTATTGGTCTGAAGTGTCTGTGCAGAGAAGGGAGAACACCTAGCACTAGTAGGCCTTGCTGAGGCCCACTACTACAAATTGGGGCCCAACGTGGGGCTCTTTGGCGAGTCGGATGCCCGAAGGACTGGTCGAAACGAAGGATTGGAATCTCGCTTTGGACGCGATCGCTGCCTGAGGAGACCCGAGTCTTGGCAACAACGGCGTTTTTCCTTTCTTTCTGATCTGACCATCCAGGTGGCGCCGGTCCTCGACTGAGATCTCTTCTGTTGATTCGCCGTGCAGTGACCATTTGGTCGATTTGAGAACTTGGCAGTTGGAACCTGGACACCATTTGATTGGTAAGAGTCGTTCTGCGGCACTTGCTGTTGGTTTTTAACGCCTTGGATTGGTAAGGTAGTTTAGTAACACTTACTGCGGCTTATGATTTGTATGACTGGCCAGTATTCGTATTTTTATGTATGTGATATATATGAATTGCAATTTATGTAGGCAGGTAATGGGGAGATTTTTCTCTATTTGAATTTGTTTGAACGGCGCAACGTACGAAGAGTACCTTAAGCGCTACTTTGATTATAATACTGCATATTTTGCACTATTTTTGGCATGCCTGTTTGTAGCACACTTTGTAGGATGTGTTGCTTTTGTAGAGGTACCAGTTTGAGACTCGATGAAGCACAACCGCCCCCCCGGAGGGGACGCCTAATAGGGACATGTATATTAAGTATGGTATTTCTTCCATAATGTACAGCACGTTATGGAACAAATACACTTGTAAGGATCCTGAGTTGCGTTGGCCTATGCATGGGTCATTTGATTTGCGAATGATTCAGTATGTGGAACAATGTATGTTTAAGCGAAAGACTAGGCAAGATATGTTTGACTGTGTGCGAATGTGGGAGAAAGAAGTGCATGAACGAATGAAGCGTGAGCAAGCCTTGATTAAAAAAGAACAGCGAAAGAACATTTATGCAAAAGCATTAGAGTTAAAAAACAAGGAAATAAAAGAATTAAAAGAGAGAGAGGATAGGGAGCGCCATTTACAGGTAACTGGCCAATATGCTGTTAGGCAATCCCTTTATCCTATCCTTAATAAACCGCAAGATGATTTCTTGTTATTAGATTATTCTGAATGTAAATGTAAATGTAAATGTCATGGTATTTATAGAGCGCACTGTGACCAGACGGTCACCTTGCGGTGTCGCCTATTCGGCTTCCTGGCGCTGATACTCATACCGCTGTGGAACCCCTCCTGGCTTTCCCTGTGAACTGTCCACTCCTGGGCACTCCAGGGTGAAGCCAGGCATCCTTAGCGCTGTTGAGGCCGGTGTGGAGGCTAAGCAAGCTATTGCCCAGAGTTGCAGCGTGGGGCCCGTGATTAGAATAGGCACCGAGGCGAGAATTAACAGGTCTGAGGAAATTGAGCCCGAGACCCCGCCGAGGCAGTAATTGAACCCTGGTCCCCTGGCCAGAACTCTACATCAGGGTCTGCCGCTCTAACCATTGAGCCACACTCCTCCACCTCTGTATATTTTTTCTTCTGCTCCTTATGAGTCAGATGAGGATTCTCCAACAGAGCAGGAGAAAGTGTGAGAAACTCGTTCTATGCTGCCCGTCCAGCGTTCGTCTGAGCTTAGATCTGCTGCCCGAAAAGCCCTTCGCAGTACCGCCCCTGCTTCTGAGCTTTTAGATGAGATGAAAAATTGGCAGGAAAGGGAGCAAATATATTTTACCGAGGTATTTCCCGCAGAGGTCATTGAGCAGTTTAGGAAACATTCTGATGAATTGGAGCCCGATGATGTAGCACAGGATTGTAAACAAATGTGTGATGGTCTTTTTGTCTTTTCTCAAGTGGCTGATACAATCAGGCTTTTGGTTAAATTACGTGTTGAAGCAGTCCGTTTGCGAGAGGAGAAAAAGGCAGCAGACGCAGCTGCACAAACATCTCAGACCGGCGTGGCACAAGCTTCTATCTTCGGAACAGATAGGACTATGATAGTTCATGCGAAACCTATGGGGGAAGCCGCACCTTTGTATTTTCCTCTTAAAGGAGCGGGTACGAGTGATGATAAGACTTCTATTGATGCAAAGGGTTACTTTATTTATAATTGGGTTTACACTCCTTGGAATAGAGCGGATGTTATGGCCCTTAAAAATGCATTGCCTGATCCGCGCAAAAATCCAGAAGCTTTTTATGAGGAAGTTGAGGGTGCTTTTAGCTCTTCTACCATGACTTTGCCTGCTATTGATTTGTTTTTCGGATTGATATTGCCGCCTGACATGTGGAGAACTGTGCGTAAAGTTGATGATCGTGCAACTTTTGGGGCATTATCAAGTTCAAGTTTCCAATCTTTATTTCGGCCGATTGGTCATAAAAGATAAACATACAAATACATCACAGTGAATCAATTCATAAAAAGATAAGAACCATTGGAAAACATGTAAAATACATTAGCTATGCAATTTAAAAAATTTTAAGAAAGGGTCAACGTTTTTAAAATATGGTTACGCGTGTACCAAACCTTGATAAGAAATTTTGTTAGTGCAAAAACTATTGTGGGAGAAACCTCAGATTTTAAAATCCTGTACATTGGTGCATATTCCCTGCAGCCCATGTTCCTTATCAGTGGGAGGAGCCAGTATTTTCTAGCTGCCTTATAAGCAGGGCAAAAAAAGGCCACGTGTAAATCGGTTTCCTCCGTGGCGTCACAGGCCGGGCACTGCTTTGTGGCAGAGCATGGTGACCAAGTGCTTGTGAAGGACCGGAAGGGCAGCGTGCCGTATCTCCATTGGAGATACAACTTCCTAGCAAGAACAGGGTAGATAGGATCCAGTACCTTCTCGAACCTATAAGTGTCCTTGCTCTGCAGAAACTCAGAGGACAAGGCCCCTTCTGCCTGCGTTGTTCGAGCCCTGGTTAGTTTATATTCATAGAACAGACTAGCCAGTGACTTTTTAGAGATACTTAATGCGGAATTCGCCGGGTCCGTCCATAAATCAGGGAGCCCCAATTCCATACAGGTAGCTTGGATGTTTTTGACCCACGGGATGTGGAGCGCTTTCGGATGGGTCAGTAATTCGGCCAGTTCCTCCCTATATACTGCAAGATCGTTACTGCTCCACAGCCTACGCCAGAAAGCTATAGGTCTCAGACTTATTTCATCCGCTAACGGTCGTAGGCCCAAATCCAGCCTCAGGGGGAGCAGCGGAGTGCTAGGCGGGAGTGCGGTTATCCGTCTTATAAACTTGTTTTCCGTGAGCGACATAGTCCGACAGGGTGTATGCCCCCACAGTTCTGCCCCATACATAATCGCGCCCCTAGCCTGAGCTTTGTATATCTGAATTATTGCCCCCAGTGGGCGATATGTCGAACCAGTCATCAACCGGGCAATACCTCCAGTAGTTTGTATGAGCTTGAGGTTTGCCCTAGTTTGATGGGATCCCCAAGACATAGTTTCGTTAAGAGTCACACCAAGATATTCAAAGGTGGATACTCTCTCGAGTCGCACAGTTCCCAGTTTCGGATTAGGCCGCAATTTTTGACTCGGATTCAGAACCATGAATTTGGTTTTTGCTGCGTTGATTTCTAGCCCTCTGTCAATGCAGAAGGCCAGAAATGAATCAAGGATCCTCTGTATCCCCATAGGGGTTTTGGATAGCAGCAGGGTGTCATCCGCAAACATAATTGCGGGCACCCTGCTGCCATTCAGTTTAGGGGCATCGGTATAATCTGTGGCATTTAGGTGGGCGATTACCCCATTGACGAAGAGGCAAAACAGGGTCGGTGCCAACACACAACCCTGTCTTACCCCGCGGCCAACGGGGAATCTATCCGTCAGTTCCCCCGAACGGCCACACCTCACTCGGGCATAATTGTTTTGATGGAGCCTCTGCAGGATTTGTAGGATGTCCGGGGGAACGCCCATCTCCGCCAGGACGCTCCACAGTTTCCCCCTAGGCACCAAATCGAAGGCGGCTCGTAAGTCCACAAAAATTGTGTACAGACTGCCGCCCTCGAATTTAGCTGCCCTCCAATAAATAAGGTTCAATCTAAAAACCTGATCCACTGTGGATACCCCCCTCCTAAAACCCGCCTGGTAGGGGCTAAGTGCACCCACCTCCTCCATCCAATCCTGGAGCCGATTGAGCAGGACCCTGCCAAACAGTTTCTGTGCCACATCTATTAAACTGATGGGTCTGTAGTTGGCTGGGAGCAGGGGCGAGCCCTTTTTAAAGATGGGGACCACCTCTGCCCCCAGCCAAGTGCTAGGGATTTCCATGCCACGTATGACTCCATTAAAAAGGGCAGTAAGATAAGGCGCCCAAACGATGGGCTCTTGTTTAAATATATCTCCAGGTAGGCCATCCAGTCCTGGCGCCATTCCAGAAGCCAAGGCTGAGATGGCAGCATTGACTTCACCCAGCGTTATGGGCTCGCCCTCATGTCTCTGCCAGCACACCTCCGTAACTGAAGTGGATTCACCCGGTTCGGAACTATATAAGGCCTGGAAGTGTGCCTGCCACACCCCAGGAGCGATGTTAGGCTCCAGAGCCGAATATAGGTTCCCTGACCCCCCGCTCACTAACCTCCAAAACAAACGTTGATTCTTGATCGCTAGGGCCTTTGTGAGTTCTTCCCACTGGTTTTCCTCCCATTCCACCCTAGCATGGGCAATAAGTTTTTTATAAGCTTTCCTACTCTCTTTTAGCCTATCCCCCCCTACCCCCTCCTTGATTAGTCTGAGGAGTTCTACTTTTGCCCTTCTACAAGTTGCGTTATACCATCGGGTTTTGCCTTTTTGCACCTCTCTAGGCTTTTGTGAGCTGGAGGAGAGATAGGGGGCCGCTACATTTATAAGGTCCACGTGGGCCTTATACAGTTTGGCCTGATAGTCTTTGTTATTTCCCTCGGAATCCATCCCCCCCACAATTTCCAAGATGGGAGTTATCTCATCATAGAGCAGGGGGAGTTTGTTCTTGCTTGCAACCAGGTGCTCCCATCTAATTCTTCTCCTGGTGTTATCCAGGAGAAGAGCCGGTTTGTTCCCTTCCGCGTTAATCGCGGATGGTTGGGGGCACGGATGGATAAGGTCAAGCTCTAGCGGGTTGTGGTCACTCTCCGCCCTCTCCATCACCCTGAAGTCCTGTATAACCGGCCACTTCACTATTTGGACCATAAGATAGTCCAGGCGGGATTCCCTTCCGGGTTTATTGTAGGTAGTTTTACTGGGTATATCCGAGATCAAACGCCCATTACAGGCTCGTATTCCAAACTTGAGGGTGAGGGCTGTAATTTGTAATGCTAATGGGGTCCAAGCCTTCGGCGAGGGCGCTTCCACTGGGGGCACTGCCCATCTGGCCTCTTCTTCTGCGGGGAACCCCTCAAAAAGACCGGGTAGTGGCTCGAAGTGGGAATTAAAATCCCCTCCCACCACATAGAATGAGTCATTTGGTAGTTCAGATAAATAGTTTGAGAGTTCCTCTATGGTCTGCGATTCCCTTGCAATTCCCACTGGACTAGAATAGATGTTAATACAAACAAGTTTCACTTGGTTAGGCCAGGACAATGAGACCGCAAGAATGTCTTCAGAGTTGGTCAGGAGCCGAGTTGCCACACAGCCCAGATGGGATGCAACCCAAGTCGTGAGCCCACCCGATGGGCGACCTTTGCCTTCCCACCTAGCTGGAATAAAAAATGACATATACCCTGATACCCATAGTCCTCTCTGGCCCAGGTTTCCTGGAACATGCATATGTCCCCAGTCTCAATATAATTTGCCCATTCCGGGTCACCCAATTTGTTGGCCAGCCCGGCAACATTCCAACATATTAACCTCAAATGGTCAGGAGTGTTAATTGCCTTGTCAGCTAGGTTAGAGGAAGTAATTTCTGACACCGTTTCATTCAGGATGCCTGGCAAGTTGTCATCGATAGGGGCGGGTGGATCAAGAAGTCTGCAAGATGCATTGTCCACTAGCACTGGGCCGTTCAGTGTGCCAGTTGCATACTCAGCACTATGTACAGATTCGTCCAAAGGTCCCGTGGAACCAATACCCAGGGTCACTGTGTCCTTTGATAGTCCGGGGTTACTGCCAACAGTTGGAATTGGTGGCTCATGAACTGAGCCAGAGCCGTTGACCCGGGGCATTGAGTTAGATGCAGAGAGTCAATCAACCCCATCCAAGCTATTCAAACAGTTGAAACGATTAAAATGGGAATAGGGTGTATCCGGCACTTGGAGGTTTGGTCGTTGTACAGGATTCTTTGGTCTGCGCCTATATTCCACCCTTGTCCATTCGTCATGCAATTGGACATTATGCATGCGAATTGGAGGAAAGAAAAAGGCTACAGGAAGAGTCTGAATAGTTGAATCCAGTGATCGATTTACGCCTTGGCAGATATGGAGAACAGTGCCCGGATCTTTGAACGATACCAGAATACAATCCCCTATTATGGTTTTTCTAGACCTCCCTAGCCAAGGGACCCACTAACCATGATGATCTCGTTATTAAAACATGATGGTAGGGGGCGATTCCAATTTAGCCATTTGATAACCTTTTTCTTTAGAGATTGGTAGTCTTCGTGTTCTCCTGCTCTTAGCTGAGGGGCACCTGCTAGAACCACCGTTATACTATTAGTTTCTGGCGGGAGATCTGGTCTCCGTACTCTTGAAGGTGGCAAGCCCGGGGAGTGTACAGGAACTCCACCGGCTTCTTGGTGGCCATCGTTGTTCCCCATCTGGGAGCTTTGAGGGGCAGCCACTGCTGATTGTGGGGGCCTACTGTGTTCGATGTTACACGGTATCTTTGTTGGAATAGCCATTAAGGGCTGCAAAGAGGGGGGAATGGCCACACTCTGAGGGTGGACTACACTAGCACCCTGGGATACTCCTCGGTTAGGAGGATTGCCTGCGATGGATTGCTTACTCACTAGAGTAGTTAGTGTAGTGAGGGATGTCTCTAGTAAAGTGAGCCTAGTCTCTACTTTGATTAGGCTATCATTAAGTGGCTGTAGAAGGGAGCGGAGTAAAGATTCTATACTCCCTATGGATATGGGCGGGGAATTTATAGTAGAAATATTAACCTTTGGGTCATTAGTGGTGCAAGCTGTATTCAAAATGGGGGCCTTGGGAGGTGCAACAATAGGCGCCTGCTGATTATCCTTCCCAAATTGGAAGACATTTAGGTTTTTCTTCCCAAAATCTAAATGGGAAAGTTTGGGTTTCCCCCGTCCCCCCAATGACTTCCTACAGCGTTTGCTTGGAGGGGGCCTATGTACCTCTACCACAACACTTTGTTTTTGCTTACACTTCTTATTTGTACTCAAAGCAGGAGTCTGCGTAACCAGATTAACAGAAGTGGGACAGACCGCGGGGAGAGTTGTGTCTATGATCATTGTGGACGCCATACCCGGGGTGCCTAGCGTGTCCCGAAGTAGAAGAGGGAAATCATCCAGGGTGGGGGGGTTTAAGCTATTTAAAAGCATACCTTCCTCTTGAGATGTAGGATACGGAATAATTTCTGTTAGGGATCGGCTCTTTATAGATTCAATTGAGCGCCGACGCTCCACCCTGCGTCTCTCTAGGGAGTTTTCTTTAGTCCCATCACCTTTGGCCGATTTGAAATAGGTGTCCAGCGTCCCTGTGTTACTACCTCCCTCCCTTAATGGGGTGTCGGATGATGCCGGCGAGGGCATCCCCTAGGGCAGAATACAATTGACAGGTAGAAGTTAGAGGGGTGGCCCTGCCCGGCCTCCTTCGGCCCCGGACGGCCACAGACGGTCCCGCCCTTGTCCCGGGCTTCTCCCGGCGCGCTCCCGCGCGCTCCCGCGCTGCGTGATTGCTGCTTCCTCTTTGTAGGTATACGGTATACGCCGAGGGGGCGGAGCCGGCAGGGAGAGGAGCCCAGCTGGAAACGGGCGCGCGGGGACTCCTGGTCCGTGGAGTCCTCCGCTCTACCCTCGCAGCCCTGCCGGTATTCTAGAGTGCAGTTAATGCCCCTTGGTGTCAGCAGCCGCTGCAAACCGCGAAGCGGGACCCGCGGAGCGGGTCCGGCGAGGAGTGGCGGTTCACAACAGGCAGCAGGCTGGGTCTGAGGAAAGAGTGGTAGATGCGGCGTTGAAGCAGGGAATCCGCCGAGGGTGTGCCTGACAGCCCCTTAAGACTTGTTATGCTGGGGGCGGAGCCGGCAGGGAGAGGAGCCCAGCTGGAAACGGGCGCGCGGGGACTCCTGGTCCGTGGAGTCCTCCGCTCTACCCTCGCAGCCCTGCCGGTATTCTAGAGTGCAGTTAATGCCCCTTGGTGTCAGCAGCCGCTGCAAACCGCGAAGCGGGACCCGCGGAGCGGGTCCGGCGAGGAGTGGCGGTTCACAACAGGCAGCAGGCTGGGTCCGAGGTAAGAGTGGTAGATGCGGCGTTGAAGCAGGGAATCCGCCGAGGGTGTGCCTGACAGCCCCTTAAGACTTGTTATGCTGGGGGCGGAGCCGGCAGGGAGAGGAGCCCAGCTGGAAACGGGCGCGCGGGGACTCCTGGTCCGTGGAGTCCTCCGCTCTACCCTCGCAGCCCTGCCGGTATTCTAGAGTGCAGTTAATGCCCCTTGGTGTCAGCAGCCGCTGCAAACCGCGAAGCGGGACCCGCGGAGCGGGTCCGGCGAGGAGTGGCGGTTCACAACAGGCAGCAGGCTGGGTCCGAGGTAAGAGTGGTAGATGCGGCGTTGAAGCAGGGAATTATGGAAAGAGTTAGAACAAATGGATGTAGAGCCGGAGCCTGCACAGAAACCGTGTAAATTGATTTTAGATCTCCCTACAGCTACATTAGTTAAGTTACAGACGATTATTCCCCCTAAAAAGATAGATTGGACTGTATTAGGGTCGTGTAAGCAAAAGGCAGATTAATCGGTTTCAGATTTCTTTACATGCTTTGAGGAGGCATTCCACGATTTTAGTGGCCAGTCATTGACAGATGACACGGGTAGGCAACTGTTTGTCGATAAATATGTCGCAAACCTTTTGCCAGGAATAGCTAGTGAGAGTTCATGGACTACCTCTTCTCCGGTTTCTCTTTTGAGTATGGCTCAGTATTATTATGCCAGGAATTAGAAGCAATGGGTAATGAGGATAAAAAGACTAAAGAGTTGAAAACAAAGGTTATGTTGGCTCAGGCTTATGGTCCGCCTTCTAGAGGTAATGATAGAGGTGGACGTGGATCTTATGGTTTGTCCTTTTCTTCCTATACTCGTTCGAATTTGTCTGTTGACCAGTGTGCGTACTGCAAGAAATTTGGACATTGGATTTCTGATTGTCCAGTGCTGCATGCTCAGCAGTGTCCACGTGGGCGGGGACAAATGAGAAGTCGTTCAGGATATTCAGGGCCTAGAGGAAGCACGAATGATTGCGCTAGGTTTCATGCTAATACACGTGGGCAGGATGGGTTTAACACTTTTGATAGAAGGAACCAATATCAAATGTCCAACTATGTACCGTCTGATTTTCAAGATTCTGCTTATGCATGGGATTGCCTAGGATGGGGTAAGGAATCAGTTCAAGTTCCAGTATATCAGAGGGGTCCCTATGTTACAGCACATGTTTTAGGTTCTACTGATCAGTTTCTGGTTGATACAGGAGCTACTCGTAGGGCCTTATCTAAACAATTGGTTCCAAGGGCACCCCTGTCTGACTCAACCATTACATCGATAGGGTTCGATGGAACGCCTTCCCTTAGCCCAGTGGTTCCCAAACTTTTTTGACCCGTGGCTCCCTTGACCTAATTGGCAGTTGGCCGTGGCTCCCCCCCATTGTTTTACCGGTGGACGGGTGGGTGAGGATGTAAGCCCGACCTCAGGAGTACTTCCGGTGGCACTCTGACTGCCCCCTCTGTCCATGCCTGCCCCGCGCCCTCAGACTGACCCTTCTGTGCATGCCTCCTTTCTTTGTGACCTCCGACTACACCTTCTGTCCATGCCATCTCCATACGTGCCTTCTGACTCCCCCTTCTATCCATGCCTGCTGCCTTCGTGCCCTGAGACTGCCCCTTCCCTCCATGCCTGCTCCCTTCGTGCCCTGAGGCTGCCCCTTTCCTCCATGCCTTCTCCCTTCGTGCCGTGAGACTGCCTGAGACTGCCCCTTTCCTCCATGCCTTCCCCCTTTGTGCCCTGAGACTGCCAGAGACTGCCCCTTTCCTCCATGCCTTCTCCCTTCGTGCCCTGAGACTGCCAGAGACTGCCCCTTTCTTCCATGCCTTCTCCCTCGTGCCCTGAGACTGCCCCTTTCCTCAATGCCTTATCCCTTCGTGCCCTGAGACTGCCCCTTTCCTCCATGCCTGCTCCCTTTGTGCCCTGAGACTGCCCCTTTCCTTCATGTCTGCTCCCTTCGTGCCCCGAGACGGCCCCTTTCCTCCATGCCTGCTCCCTTCGTGCCCCAAGACAGCCCCTTTTCTCCATGTCTGCTACCTTCGTGCCCTGAGACTGCCCCTTTCCTCCATGCCTTTCCCTTCGTGCCCTGAGACTGTCTGAGACTGCCCCTTCCCTCCATGCCTTATCCAGACCCTCCAGGATATCGCGATTTCGCGATTTCGCGGTTTGCCGCGAAATCGGCACTTTTGAAAAAATGCCGCGATTTTTACTAAAGTGCCCGCGAAATCGGCACTTATGTAGAAATCGCAGCATGTTTTCAAAAGATAATGAATGCCGCTTTATCCTGGAGGATCTGCAGAGCGATTAGCAAGTGAAATAATGCGCAGACGTGTGTTTATCTTCACCTGTCTCGTTTCTCACATGATAGGTTATCTTCTACCAGCCCTGGGGGCTCATTGGCTGGTGACGGCTCTGGCGGGGTGTTGTCTCACTTCCAAGCGTTCGAGGAAGTGAAAGGTCAAAGGTTATTGGCCAGGAAAACTAAGCTGAAAGCACCGAAAAAACGTAGGTGGGTTTGGGGCACTTGGGCCTTCAACACATGTTCCTAGGAGAAGTGTTAGTCTTTTTGGTGAAGACTCGGGGTGCCGGCTCTGCCTGTAGGCCCGCCCATCACATGCTCTGAGGAGTAGTGTCTGTGTTGTAGCAGGGTGTCGGGTGTCTGCCGGACATGAGATGTCAGGCGCTCTGCGTGTCTGCCCAGATCAGTCCGTGTGATACTCGACACACTGAGGAGGCCGCATCTGATTGTCTTCAGCAAGACGTGGGGCATCGGGCACCCTGGCTCGGAGCCAAACGTGGGTAATATCAGACACCGAGGAGGCAGTGTCCGACTGCTCTTTCCAGGATATGAGATAGCGTGCACAAAGTTGCTCAGCCTGCCTGGCCCCAGTGGGTATTGGACACACACGCGGGAAGCCGTGTCCGCATGCCTGTCCTTCGACGTGAGTGTCGTTCACATGCTGTGAGGACGCGGCCCTTTTTCTGGCCTCAGTAGGTCACGTAATTCCATAGGCCTTGTCTCAGGAGGCCTCGGGATATCACGCAGTGGCTTCTAGAGGGACTTCCTGCCCTCATCAGGCGGTGAGATACTGGATTCACCCGGTGAGGATACTGAGCCCGTCTGTCAGTCCGACCTCCGTACACCTTAGGCTGGCAAATCCTTCAATCTCTGCATTCCGGCCAGTGCTGACTCTGTTGATGGTTTTGTTTACCCCAGCCAGGTGTCAGTGTCTTTCCTTCCCTTCCCCTAATTCCTCCTCATCCCCTAATTCCTCCTCATCCCCTAATTCCTCCTCATCCCCTAATTCCTCCTCTCTGGTGCCAGGATGGACATTTTAGGTTCCAGCCTCCATACCAAGTGTTGCTCCGGAGGAGCTGGCGGTGAGGCTGCTGCCTAGCAACAAGGGAGGCTCTCGTCAGTAGGCTACTCCAGTTTGCACCCCACATTGCCCTCCCAGGCAGGACTAACACAATTACTAACACTCCTACAATTGTGACATTTCAGTCTATTCCAGGCCGCCACTAGGGTGACCAACTGGCATGGGTGTAAATTCAGGACAGTGAGTGCAAAAATTCAGAATAAAGGGTCAAAATTCAGGACAAAAAGTCAGGACAGATGGTCAGAAGTCAGGATGAAAATTTGGGACAAATTGTACGTTTTGCATACACATCAGAGGAAGTCGAGCAATAGTGCATAAGTAAATAGACAAATAGACAAACCACACAAGCACAAGTGAAAATAAGTTTATATTAGGTTGAGAGAGCCTTGCACTCACTGCGTCTGTTGTGTATGCGAGTGTGTCACACCTACGTTTGCATGTTGTTAAATAACTAAAAAAAATAAGATACCTGTGTTTGTTGTAGGAAAAATGGCCAAATAAAATGCCGCAAAATTGCCGCTAAATTTCCATATTTGTGCCGCTAAATTTCCATTTTTGTGCCGCTAAATTTGCTAATCCATGCCGCTATATCCTGGGGGGTCTGCTTATCCCTTCATGCCCTGACGCTGCCTGAGACTGCCCCTTTCCTCCATGTCTGCTCCCTTCGTGCCCTGAGACTGCCCCTTTCCTCCATGCCTTCTACCTTCATGCCCTGAGACTGACCCTTTCCTCCATGCCTTCTCCCTTCGTGCCCTGAGACTGCCTTAGACTGTCCCTTCCCTCCATGCCTTCCCCCTTCGTGCCCTGAGACTGCCTGAGACTGCCCCTTTCCTCCATGTCTGCTCCCTTCGTGCCCTCTATCCCTTATCTCCATGCCTGTTCTCTTTGTGCCCTCAGACGCGCAACACCCACTGAACTCAAAGGGCTTCAGCCCCCCCAGTCCCCTCCCCCAGTCGTGTGTGGCAGCCTGGGGATAAGACCTCCTGGGCACACAAGCAGCCGCACCCGAGCACTTCACAGGTCTTTAAAAGACCATTTGCATGTTAATGAGGCATTTCTGTTGTTTCACCCCTTCAAAGAGCCCCTGCAGCTCCACTCTGCATGTTGCTTAAAGATCAGACTACCCTTTCTTTCCATTCCTGTTTCCTCAAAGCGTCGGAGTTAACACGATTATGCAGGTGTCATTACTAAATTTCTAGCGCTGCCACTGCAATTTCCCACATCGTGCCGCAGCGCCCCTGGCAACTCATAACGGCGCACAGGGGTGCCGAGGCGCACAGTTTGGGAACCTCGGCCTTAGCCCATTGTCACAACCACTCGCATTCCATGTTGATAAGTTAGTTCACTGCTCCATGTCCATTTTTGCTTTCTCCGAACACACCAGACAATATTGTGGGTCTTGATATGCTCAAGTATTTCAGGGCTACGATATGATGCTCTCCAGAAGGATTACGGGTTATATTGAATGACAATTACCCCGTGATTGAGAGATCCTGCATTGTTAAAGAGGACATTGCATTAGCTTCACTCCCTAGTACTTTGTGGGCTACTTCAGACACCGATGTAGGGCAAATGGTTATTCCGCCAGTACATATTAGTGTCAAGGAGGGTGCTTCTTTGCCAAGACTGCCTCAGTATAACATTTCTAGAGAAGGAGAAGAAGCACTTACACACATTGTTCATGGTTTGATTAAAGTGGGGGTTGTGGAAGAAGTTCCTTACAATGTTTTTAATAGTCCTATTCTTCCTATTTTGAAAAAAGATACTGACACTAGAATTTACAGAATTATCATTGATTTGAGGGAAGTCAACAAGATTGTAGTACCGCAGTACACTGTGGTTTCTGACAAAACAACACTACTTACTTTGGTTCCCCCAACAGCAACTACATTTTCTGTGATCGATTTGAAGAATGCTTTCTTCTCGATTCCTATTCATCCTGATAGCCGATATTTGTTCGGTTTCACTTTGAATAACCGATCATACAGATTTTGTAGAGTTCCTCAAGGGTACACTGAGAGTCCGAGTATTTATAGTTAAGCCTTAAAACGACAACTTGATTCCTTTATTTTGCCTGAATTGTGGCTCTCATACAATATGTCGACATCTTGTTGGCAGCCGATATGCCTGAACTATGTGAAGAGTGTACTTTGTCTTTGCTTTCTTTTCTCTCTACACACCATCATAAAGTGTCACGAAAGAAATTGCAATATTGTAGACTGAAGGTAACGTTCTTAGGTCACCTTCTGTCTAAGGAGGGCCGTGCACTTACACCAGATCACATACAAGCAATTTTAGACACACCAGTACCTTCCACTCAGAAAGATGTCCGTGCATTCATTGGTCTGACCTCGTTTTGTAGGCAATGGATATTAGGGTTTTCTCACATTGTCAAAACCTTGCTAGCACTTTTGACGAAAGATACTCCAATGCCCCTTCCATGGACAGATGAATGTGAGAATGCTTTTCGACAGTTACGTCAAGCTCTTTGTTCTGCACCAGTGTTAGGCACTCCAGATTACACGAAGATTTTTACACTCTATGTACACGAGAAAGATGGATGTGCATTATCAGTTTTAGTACAGACACATGGTGATAAGCAGCGTCCCTGCGCATACTTTTCAGCTGTCCTTGAACCTGTTGCTCGTGCATTGCCTGGGTGTTTTCGTTCAGTTGCAGCAACAGCTGTGTCCATACGTCAGAGTGAAGGGAAAGTTTTGTCACACAAACTGTTGGTGCTAGTACCCCATGCAGTAGATGCCCTTTTGAATCAGACTAAGACACAACACTTAACTAGTGCTCGTCTGACAGGATATGAATTGACACTGTTAGCACCTCATATTCCTTGAAGAGATGCACGACAATGAACCCAGCCACTTTGTTGCCATATCCTGTAACCGAGTCTCAATCAAAAGAGCCTCACAATTGTATATTCCTTACTGAGGAACAGATAAAGGGTTGCGTCGATTTACAAGATATACCCCTTCCAGATGTAGATGGGGAACTGTGGGTTGATTGGTCCTGTTTGAAGTTACCAGATGGCACGACCTCAGCTGCATATGCAATTACGACACTTCAGACAGTAGTGGAAACAGCTCGCATACCTCAGAAGTCGGCTCAAGCAGCTGAGCTAATAGCTTTGACACAGGTGTGTGAACTTAGCACTGACTTGTGTGTGAACATCTACACGGATAGCCGCTATGCTTTTGGAGTGGTTCATGATTTTGGCCTACTCTGGAAGGAAAGAGGCTTTCTTACATCCCACGGAATGCAGATAATGCATGGAGAATTAGTACATAATCTCTTGACTGCACTTACATACCCAAAGAAAATTGCTATTATAAAGTGTAGCGCACACAAGAAAATCATTGACAAAATAGGACAAGCCAATGCCTTTGCAGACCGTGTACCTCGTGAGACTGCAATGCAACGAAGCACTACTTCCATCTACGTAGTGAAGTCTCAAGCTGAGCGATGGCATGATGCTAGACAGGAAGTGTTAGATGTACAGAGATCTGCTTCTGTAGCAGAACTTGAGCAATGGGCTAAAGAAGGAATATTGGACGATGAGGGTTGTTGGCGCAACAAAGACATGGATAAATGGAAATTGCCTGCAGCCTATTTACAACCTATGGTTCAAATGGCACATGGGCTGGCACATGTTGGAGCTCTAGCAATAACTAAATTGCTTACGCAAGTTTGGGAGCATCCTGAAATTGCCAGCACAGCTAAAAGAGTAGTACAGTCCTGTTTGATCTGTTGGCAGTATAATCATGGTAAATGGACACAGACTCTTACAGGAGGGTTTGCTACACCAACCGCACCTTTTCAAGTTTTGCAGATGGATTACATCCAACTCGAACGCTGCAATAATCTGAAATACGTCCTAGTGGTGGTATGTGCCTGCAGTAAATGGATAGCGGCATACCCTACAAAGGTTAATACGGCTCTCACCACAGCGAAGGTGCTTCTAAAGGAGTTTTTCCCTAGATATGGTGTTTGTAAACTTTTGTCGAGTGACAACGGACCTCATTTTATTGGGCAAGTTGTTGAGCATGTCCTGAAAGGATTAGGGATCAAGCAGAAATTCCATGCAGACTTTCACCCGCAATCAGCAGGATTAGTGGAGAGGTACAACGCTACCTTGAAATTGAAGTTGGCGAAAATACTGGCTTCCACGTCTTTGAAGTGGCCAGATGCACTACCCTTGGCATTGTTGTCCATAAGATCGGTGCCACATTCACGATCTGGCCTTACCCCATATGAAGTGGTCTTTGGGAGACCAATGAACATTTAGGGAGTTCCTAAGCCACGCCCCATACATGATGTTCCATGTGTTCTGATGAATGATTATTTGGCACAGTTAACCGACAGTTTGATCTCTATTCATCAACAGGTTCGAGAAGCTCTTCCTGACAGATCTACAGGTGAGGCCCATGAACTCCATCCTGGCGACCACGTGATGGTCAAGGTCTTCGACAGATCGAACAGTTTGGAACTGAGATGGCGAGGACCGCAGCAGGTGCTCCTAGCAACAAGGACAGCAGTTCGAGTGACGAACAAGAAGAACTGGGTCCATAGAACACACTGCAAACGTGTGTCGCCTGCCTTGGTGGAACCTGCTGTGTTGACCAACCATCGAGAGATTCTGGAGACGGAGAAAGGTCAAGCTATCTCACCTGACGAATCTGCGGAAGTCTTCCTGGACCACACGATCGCTGGAGAATCCCGATATCAGCTGAGACAAAAGAAAGAATCTGCTTTGCCGAAAAAGTCTGGTTGAGCTACCTCCCTGGGTTAGTGAAACGGAGCGCCGATGTGGCAAGGGGGGGAATCAGTCCTACGTAGTGTAGTGACACCCATCTTGGCCCGTGGTGAAGAAATCAGCGGCTGCCCAGGGATAAGAGCTCTAACGATTGTTTCAACAAGTTTGTAGAAAGATCAATTATTGCTGTTGCTAAAATGCATAACAAAAGAATCATTTGTGCTGTAGGGTTTGCTGTTGCTCTGGTGGTTATGTCAATAATCACCTGGTTTGTTGAGAAAGTGGCTCCTGCTCGACAGCTTTTTGTTGCCACTACTACAGCGCCAGTGGAACATCATTACTTCACGCTTCCCTACCATGAGCAGCAGCATCGACAATCCTACCTAAATAATACATCCATCCAGATGTTGCATCATACACACAATGCCACGAATACCACCAACTGTTGGGTGTGTGGAATGATACCTGCACACCAAAAGAAAGGAGGAACACCTTTTATTTCTCTACCGTTTTCCCATAATGGTTCGTGTCAAGCTTGGTATGCACTTTTCTTTGCTTTTGGAAAGCCTTCAGCAGGTGGGATTAACTTTCGTCTGAATAAAGTATGCTATCAAGATACAGATGGTTATCCTCAAGCTAAAGGGACTAAATGGGAATGGGAGGAGTATCAACCTGACAATATTTCAACACCATATGTCTTTACGAACATGAGAAATATCAAGAACAAGGGACCTTTTGTAATTTCTGTGACAAGAGCTAAAGCAGATTTATGTATTAGTAGTGTTGGGAGAATTCCAGTGGGACGGAGTGAATGTATTTTGACACTGACTATTGAAGGAGCTAATAATAGTAGTTTCACATCTTCACACAATACCTATTTTGTTTGTGGAAATAAGGGATACTATCCACTACCTGTTGGGTGGTCAGGGATCTGCTATGTGTCTTTTCTGTTGCCCCCTGTGTTTTTGACACCTGCGTCATATCACGTCGACTTCAAATTGTATAATGACATTTCCAAGACCAGATACAAACGAACAATAAGTACTGATGAGGTTGATCAGACTGATTGCTGAAGAGATTCAGCCAGAGACTGGTATATGGACTTTTTTGACTTGGTTCTGGACACTATTTGCTACTTGGGGCTGGAAACTACTGACTATTTTATGTATACTTTTGGCGATATTATTTACATGCTGTACTTGTATACAATGTGGTCCTATGCTTTGCTCCATGTGCATCACTGCTTGTAAACCTGCCAAGAGAAATATTGCAGAAATAAAAGAACAACAAATGCTAAATAAAGAGATCATTGAGATTATGAGCATCAATGTACAGGATGCATATCTAGATTACCCCAGATGAACGACTTTCCTCAGCTAATGCTAAAAGGTTCGTCTGTTGTAATTTGGCAGCGATAAGGTTAGCATTAGCAGAAGCCATCCTGTATTTTTTTTTTCAGAGTTTTATATAGCGCGAGCTAGACCCGAACCGAATCGGGTATCAGAGCGCTTTACATAGCACCAGTTACGTTACATGTTACGTTACATGAGGACACACATTCATTTTTAGGCACGGGGAGATTACGTGATTTGCCCAGAATCACAGGAGGTTTTGGCGTCGTTACCAAGACTCGAACCCAGTTCTCCAGGTCCGAGGTCGAGCGCCCTAGCCGTTAGGCCAACTCCTCTCCCCAAGAGACTATCTTGTCTGTTTTGTGGAATCCATTTTGTATTTCTGTCAGCCATTTTGTTTGCCATGAGCTACCATGTACTCACCATGTGCTCTGTCCTACCTTCCTGTTAACTGCTCTTGAAATCTGCCTAGAGACAAGATATATTTAGCCTTTTCTGCTCCGCACATGCTCAGTTGAGCTTGCGGCTGTCCTTGCAGCTGTCCCCAGTCTGTAACTGTCAGGATGTGTTCACCAGAATTAGCAACTGTTAGCTCCTCCCACTTGTTGACTGTGCATTTTCTGTATGACCTTATATGTACCTAAAACCAGCATTTTGTACTTGTACCGCCTTCATTTGAGCCCCAGTGTGGGTATAAAAGGACCAAGCTCCTTCCATTCAGGGTGCTACTTCATACATTACCGAAGGGTGCTTTGTGAATGTAGTTCCACCTCATGAGGTTTAATAAACTCTGTATTTTCTATTGCAGCTTCTGTGCCAACTTCTTTCTATTGGTCTGAGGACTCTGTGCAGAGAAGGGAGAACCCCTAGCACTGGTAGGTGTCATGCCCCGACGTCCCACTCGTACTGTAACTTTAATCATGACACTATATAAGACGTCTAGATCATCGGAACGCCGCTTTGCGTTCTTGCGTCTAGCCTGACTTCCGAGTGTTCTGTCCCGATTCATTTTGCCTGACTTCCGGTTTCCCGCTGTTGCTACGTTTCCTGTTTGTTCCCGGCCTCCACTGTGAGGGTGGTTGCGTTTGGCGGCTTTTTCTGAATCTGTTCCTTCAGTTACTTCACCGACCTGTCCTTTCAAGTCTTGAAGTCAGTATATTCTGTGTTGTTTGTCTTTGCCCCTTATCTCGGATTATTCAGTCCGTGTTTGTTGTTTCTAATCAGTTCTCGTATCTCGTGCCTCGCCCGGCGGCCGGGTCTATTCCCCGCCATCCGGCCGGGCTTAGCCGCTCCATTCTCTCCCCCATTCCTTGTGCTCCGCCCGGCGGACGGGTCTATTCCCCGCCATCCGGCCGGGCACAGCCGCTCCATTCTCTCCTCTACTCCTGGTGCTCCGCCCGGTGGCCGGGTCTTTCCCCGCCATCCGGCCGGGCACTGCCAATCATTAGTGTCCTGGTTCCCTGATCTAAGCTGACTCCCATTGTGTATTTCCTCACACCATTTCCCCCCTTTTTTGGTATCATTTCGGGGAACTTGCGTGGACCAGAGTGTGGTGTGATTTCAAGGCTTATCTACAAGAATCACGGTAACAGCGCCTTGCGCTGCTTTCATTACGCTATATCAGGGGGGTTACAAGCTTGGATAACTAAGTGTGATTCTTATGTGGCAGATAACCCTGTAGATACTGCATGGTAGAGGCTCGTATTCACGTATCCAGCCCTGAAAGGAGAATTGGATGTTCTTCCAGTTTTATCCAGAAGCTAGCACAGTGAGATTTCTACACTATTTCCTTTCACATGATAAAGTAGGTTGGAATAGAGTTTTGATTATCTTTTGTCTTATTGTGCACAGAAAAACGAACACCTTCTTCTACCCTTCCACCATATCCAACAGTACAGATGTTTAGTTATTGTAGGTGATGTTCTTATTTATGTAATAGACATTGTGCAAATACGTTGTACTCTTATCAAGTGTAGATGGTAATATATTCCTTCCCTTACAGCCTGTGTTTTACCAAGCGGCCACTCTGAAGTCCACAGTCAAGACCAATTGTCTTCCCCAAACTTTCCTTGTTTTGTTTCCCTGTTTTCCCCTGGCGAGCCATTCGGTACTCTAGAGTCTGATAGAGTCGAAAGGCCGTAGGGGAAGGCTGAGGATTATTCTCCGGATTCCTGACGCTCCTGCGGAACCAGACTGGAAATCATTACAGTAGGCCTTGCTGAGGCCCACTACTACATTCCGGTCTTAAGGTCTGCCCGCTCTGGCGGGCAGACGCCCGACATCCAGCGGGTCCTCCTGGACCACGGGGGAGTGCAACGGCACTCCCCCGCCTGTTCCTGCACATCGGGGCCCGGGGATGGGATCCCGGGCCCCCTAGGGCCATCTTCACGGGGGGCGCGTTGACGCCCCCGGCTTGGACTGCCTTCCTTCGGCAGGGGCCAGGGTGGGCTCCTGGCACCCCGCGGCCACTACTTCCAGACTCGGGGCCTGGGGATGGGATCCCGGGCCCCCTAACATCTTTGGGGGGGCGAGACAGCGCTCCACCTCTCTCTGCCACTTCGAGGCCCGGAGATGGGGTCCCGGGCCCCTCCTCCTCTGGACGGGGTTGCGCGACGGCACGCCCCCTTCACATTTGCTTCAGGGGCCAGGGTGGGCTCCTGGCACCCCGTGGGGGCATTTTCCTGGGGAGCGCGACAGCGCTCCCCGGCCTCCGTCTTTGGTGGGGGCCTGGGTGGGCTCCTGGCCCCCCTGCAGGGCACCTTCATGGGGAGCGCAACGGTACTTCTCCTCGGGGCAGCCCCCGGGACCTGACCCATCCCGGGGGCATCTGTGAGACCGGCGGCAGAGCCCCACGTGCTTCGTCGACAGTCTTCTTAGGGGTACCTTCCAGGGGCCATATCTCAGCCCCTGGGGGTCCGGTCTGCCCCATTTTCACGTCTTCTTGCTCCTGTTGGCGTCCCCCAGCCACTGGGAGCACTCTCCTTCACCCTCCGATTCTCCAAGAGGGTGCATTCTGCAGGGAGCGATCTTCACACACTCCCTGCGCCTCTCTTCTCCTGCGCAGAGTCCCCTGCTTCTGCGCAACGGTCCTGGGCTCTTCTTCTGGTGCTGTTAGGTGCCTGGGGGGGCAGTCAGGGGTGTCCTTCTTCCAACTGCCCATTAACACGCTCCAGCAACATCCGCCTCAGCAGACCACACCCCAGAGAGAGCTTCTCTTCCTGGGCAAGTACTTTTTAAAAGTTGAGTAGGGGGCTGGTAGGAAGTCTCTGTGTGTCCTATCAAACAGCGACACATCACTTCCCTGCCCCTGCTCCCTCCTTCTTGTCCAGCCTCTGGGTTTGTTCAAAATGGCGTTGGCCAGTGTCTCTGGCCAGATGGCCTCTGAAACCCAACTTCTTCCCCCCTTACTGCCTCCACTGTGGTTCAGCTTGGTGCTTGGCACCCAGCGACAGCAGTTGATGGATTGGCTTGTAGCTCCACCTATCTTTTCTCCTTGGAGGGAAGATCTTTGCTCTGGGAAGAAAGGTCATTAATCTAACCAGCCAGGGCCAGACCCCAGCCAGGGACTCAGAGGATTATGAGATTTCTGGACGACCCAAAAGCAGTACAAATATGACTTTGGACTCTGCAGAATACTTATTTTCACATCCGCTACACAGGACTTTAGTGCGTGTCTGGAATCTGTAGGCCTTGTGGAAGTTACTCTAGCCATGAGTTCCACCTCCCCATAAGGGAATAATGAAGTGAAAGAAACAGTAAAACACACTGACTTTCCCTGGCATGTTTCCATCCAGTGTCTAAAGCCTATTCCATATCACCACCCAACTCTGCACACCATTCACTCTGTAGCTGCTCCTGGACTGCGCACGCTAGGAATCTCCCCTGCGCAACCCCAACACGTGTGCACACGCATCTACACATGTGTCTGCATGTAACCAGCGCAGTGCCCCCTACTCCAGCTGCTGCGCAGCGGCCTAATCAAGCCAGGGAGACACCAGTAAAATCTCCATGCAGTCTCCTTCATTAGGAGTTCACTGTGGGTGAGTCTCAGATTATGAGGCTCCCCCACAGTAAAAGCTCAACACTTAGGTGCTCAAAGAGAGAAAAATCCTGGCGGCCCCTAGTGCCAGAACCACCTTCTAACATTTACACATCTAAACTTGGGGATGATCATACAGCTCAGGAAGACTACCAGTCAGAAATTGTGCTGGTATACTTGGAAAAGTATATGCAAGATTTTTTAGCAGAACCCACATCGGAGGCTGATGTACTTGACGCTATTGAGGCTCTCAAGGGTTCATTGGCCCCTGGCCTGGATGGTTTTACAGGGGACTTTTATAAGGCTTATAAAGACTTATTAGCACCACAATTGATCGAGGTATACGCTGAAACACTTGAGAGGCAGGTACTGCCCCCACTCTACAAGAGGAGGTCATTATTCTTATCCCCAAACCTGGCATCCCTTTGTAGCTCGTATCGGCCCCTTTCACTGTTAAATTTAGGTTACAAAATATTGGCTAAGATTATCGCTAATCGTTTGTCCCAATTAATGGAATTCATTATATCCCCGGCACAGTCAGGCTTCGTCCCTCATCGTTCCACCTCTTTGAACCTCAGGTCACTATTCGCTGTAATACATAGAATTGACCCCAACGTCCCAGCTGCCGCTATCCTCTTGGATGCGGAAAAAGCCTTCGATTCCCTAGAAAGGCCGTTCTTTCTTTCAATCATGCACTGCATGGGTATGCCTATGGGCTTCATAGCCACTACGGCACTGTTATACTGCCGACCACTGGCCAGACTTCGATTAACTGGCACACTTCCCCGGCCCTTTTCACTGTCTCGAGGCACCCGGCAGGGCTGTCCCCTTTCCCCTCTTATGTTTATTTTAGCCATGGACCCGTTGATTCGCCATTTTCAAGAACGCCATTTACAAAGAGGCTTACAATTTAACACGGGCCCCTTACTAGTCTCACTATATGCAGATGACACCATCCTCTATGTCCGAGACCACCAGACCAATCTAGAGCCACTTATCCGAGAAATACTCAGATTTAGTCGCTTTTCCGGATTGGGTATTAATTGGCACAAATCCATGATTTATCAATTAACGACACGCAAGGCACAATGGGACTGTGGCTTTCCTCTAGAATGGTGCATGGACTCGGTAAAATACTTGGGCATGCACACCTACCTAGACACTGCACAAATCATTAGCCTGCACTATGGACGTTCAATCAGCGCTTTAGAAGCTTGGATAGAGCACTGGTTCCGTCTGCTATTATCGATAGCCGGCAGGGTTGCGATTCTTAAAATGGTGATTCTACCTAAATGTTTATATATTTTTAATAATATTCCCTTACCCCTCACCAACAGTTTCTTTTTACATTAGGCACACTCCGCCTACGACTGGTGTAGGGAGGCAAGAGAGTGCATGCCCGCTGGCAGGTACTTACCCTGCCATATGCCATATGAGAGAGGGGGATATGGGGTTTCCACAATTATACTATTTAGTGGCCCAATGCTGCTATAAATATGCATGATTCAACACCAACACAAGAATACCATTTCTGCGGCCTGAGGCGGATTTTGTAATGCCTGAAAAACTGGCTACCGTACTGCCCAAGGGCATGCCTAGAGATCCGTCTGACATACAGATGGTCTCTACAACAAGCTGCGCATGGCATAAATTACAGAGACAAGTGGGCACTACCACATTATACTCTTCTGCCTTACCGCTCCCCAACCCCACTTGGCTGGCAATCACACGGGAAAAACTGGTGCAGCGCACATGTGACAAATTTAACATTACTTCATCAGGGGTCTGTGGGAAAAACATACAGGACCTTAGTATTCAGGACATAACATATATATCATGCATACATTCTAATTAAAAACAATGCAGCTCTTATTATGTGCATTCTTAATGAGTCGAGTCGTATGATGCAATCAAAATTAAAGTGGTTCTATTGAATATACATACACAGTGTACTAATCTGCTTGAGTTATCGTGTTATTGCCTCTGTTCAAAAGTGGAAACATGGAACAGGTTTATAAGTATTGCTTAAGGTGAACGCGAGGTTAAACTGAAGGGTGTGGATGAGATGTACAAGAAAACCATGTTAAGGGAAAGCGAACCTCAGTAGGAGTATGAAAGCTCGCAATATTATCGTATTATTGCGAGCTTTCATACTCCTACTCAGGTTCGCTTTCACTTAACATGGTTTTCTGGTACATCTCATCCATACCCTTCAGTTTAACCTTGCGTTCGCCTTAAGCAATACTTATAGACCTGTTCCATGTTTCCACTTTTGAACAGAGGCAATAACACGATAACTCAAGCAGATTAGTACACTGTGTACGTATTGTAGGAAGGTGGATATCTGACTATGGTTACCCCAACTTTTTTCCTGGTGTTTTGCTGGTTTTTGACTTAGTTGGCCTGGGATCCTGCTATTCAGGACCCCAGGCTTCCTGCTCTCTCTGTTAAAATGCACTCCATGTACCTTAGGTACATATCCAATTGGATACTGGGTCACCTTATCAGTCCCTGTACAGTGTACCTTAGGTACCCAGGGCATAGGTGCACTCAGGGCCTACCTGGGGCTGCAACATGTATTATGCCACCCCTGGCTGGCAACCCAAATCTGACACAACTGGCTGCACGACAGCTGGGGCAAGGTGGTGTAATCACCCTTTGCTTTAGATATAGTATTCCTATATCTAACCCTAAAATGGACACATATATTCCTATCAGTCACTCCTATGGCAGGCCTTATCAATCCTGAAGGCAGAGTGCTTGGAATTATGTGAGATGGTGCTCTGGCATGAGCTGAGCCCGTTTGCAGCTTGCGGAACCAAGTCCTAATAGCTGTTCCATGATAACGCTATACCATATACTCTTAAGTGCATTATGAACCTCGCGGTCAAATGCTAACTTTGGCATAGCATTATCAAAACATGTCGAGTAAGGTGTCATACGAATTGGAATACTAACCCCTCGCCAATTCTGGCGACGGGGTTAGCATTCCACCCTTCTAGAGGGGCACGACATGTATGTAACTGTGAATCCCGGTTAAAGTTAACTCAAGCCTCAGCATCACAAAATGGATGCTGCCACCACAGACACAAGTCTGACCTCCTGCTGCTGGGAGTCCTTCCAGCAAGGGAGGCCTGGACAAATGGTTTCCTGTCAGGGGCGGTGCCAGCACCATCCCAGACAGGATTTTGTGTATCCCAGGTAGGCAGGGCTGAGAGGAAGGTGACTGCAAGTGGCACCCCGGTGCTCACTGTGCATATGCCGGCTCAAACCAGTTCCAGGGGCACACCAGCCCCTGAGCTGGGGGGAGACCGGACAAAGGAGAGGGGTGTAACCACCCCCCTCCTGGTCCCACCCATGGGCAGGACCTAGTCGCGTGCCAGCCCCTTTTTTTTAGAATAAAGGTAGGAGCGGGCACCCTTCCCAAATTAGATCATCTTGAAACTTGAACTACTTTCCACGAAAGGAACTCTTGTCATTCTCTGAAGACTCTCCCTTGTGGCTAAGGAGTAGCCACCCTGCACCAGCAGACACCATCTAAGCGCTTGCGGTCTGCTGCACGTCCATCCTCCGGATCAAGACTGTCCAGCTCGACGAGACCCGGATTCTCCGCCATCTCTGACCTCTACCTGCATCATCAGCCCAGCTGAGATTCGTCGGTGCCACGAGACCCGTGGGACCGGCTATCTTCAAGACCTGCACGACGCTTAACCAGCACGACCGCCGAGGGACCCTCGAGTGAGTGCACTGGGGTTTGAGAAGCCCCAACCCTAAGCAGCTCCAGCACCGAAGTCCAGCCCCCCAGCATCCACGAGATCTGCGTGGGGCCCTTCTGCTTCTTTGCTGCTTGCCACGTTGTCCGGTCACTTGCCCGTTGGCTATTGGCCCTCCTGACGACGTACCACGACGTTTTCACCGCTGGTCTAGGTCCTCTAGACTGGCCCTTGCTCCTTGTCCAACAAGAAGTGCCCTGGACCCTCCTGGTCCACTCCAGACGCCATTTTGACTCCACCACGTGGGCTTGCCTTTGCCAAGGTTTGTTGCTCCAATCTTGGATCCAGCATCGCCGACAGCAGACACCATCGTGGGACAGCTCGCACCTCCAGCCTGGACGCCGACAACGCCTCCTGGCCCGTGTGATTGCAGAGTCCAGCGTCACCCACTCACCTGATCGCGGTGACTTCATCCGGTGCCATCCTGGTGCCCACACAATCACTGGCTAGTGATTGAGAACTGAGTCCCCTCTGCTTTCAGGTCGTCTCCTTCACTGATCCAGCCTTGGATCACACCGAACATCTTCACTGGTCGCCTGCCAACAACATCTTCTTTCAGGCTCCATAGACTACAACGAGGATTCCCGACGTCATTTGAACCCTATGCAGCCGCAGCCCCTGGGCTAGGTAACTCAAGCATTTCGGTGCTCCAGCACAGGTTCACTATCCTAGTGTCCAGATCCTTTTTCGTTTTTAGTCTACCTAGTCGGATTCGTCCGGAAACAGTAACTTTAAAAATACTAGCCTCCATAGACTTTGTCCCGCATCCCGCGTAAGAGTTCCCACTCTGCACCCGGGTTCCCTAGGCCTCCTGCTCCTAACCTGAGGGTTCAGTAAGGTAGTCCTAGCGGTCCTGAAGCCTCTGGATTGTGTTACTTACCTGCTAGTGTTTCGCATTCCACTTTTAGAGTATATGGTTTTTCGTGCCCCTCGGGCATTTGTGTAAATTGTGTAACTTGCAGTATTTTCGTAAGAGTTTTGTATTGTGCTTAGCTCCCTGACTCATAAAGAGTTCAGGGTAGACTTGTTATTAATAAATATCCTTTATTTTTATAACAACTTGTGTGGTGTCCTTACACTTGGTGTTCAAGGGGTATATGTGATGGTAAAACACCTGGCTTAACACACCCTCTAGAGTTTAGCCTAAAGACTGCTCTTGTCCACGCTACTAGGATAGCTGGTCTAATAAGGTTGACTTACAACCAATCATCAATAAGGGTCGTTTGGAATGATACAGAGTGATCACTAGAATAGTGAGCACTATATATCAGGCCAACTTCTCACATGTATATTCAATAGAACCACTTTAATTTTGATTGCATCATACGACTCGACTCATTAAGAATGCACATAATAAGAGCTGCATTGTTTTTAATTAGAATGTATGCATGATATATATATGTTATGTCCTGAATACTAAGGTCCTGTATGTTTTTCCCACAGACCCCTGATGAAGGGTTAGTTGGATAACCCGAAATGCATTGGGTATAATGAAACGCAATTTATGAATTCATGATTATAATGAATCATCAAAATCTTTGAATTGGGGAATACCAAGTGATCGAATAAAGAAAGAATGTTACAAATATCAAATGATTGACTGTGATTGATGAACAAATCTCCACAAGAAAGCAGCAAAGAAACCATTGAGTTTCATGTTAACCACATCAATGCTGATGGTATTCCCCTCCTGTGCTGAGATTTGTTGATTCCCATGTTTCATGACGAGCTGGGCTCGTCATGAGCGTGCGAGGAGGCTACCTCATGACGAGCCCAGCTCGTCATGAGCGTGGAAGGGGTTAAAGGAGCGCGCCCCTTGTGATAACACTATTACACAACTCACTATTATATGAAGGCACTGAGAGACACAGTGCGTCAAGGACAGCGCCAAAACTAATTGATCTATTAATTACATAGTTGAAATAGGTGTGCACAGAGATAATAAATTTATAAATTTAACATTACGAAAGTAGGAAACCTCTACCCGGCTGGGCACATTTTTTCAATCACTGAAGATATTCGATTTCACCCACTCACTTTTATGGACTCCTTTGTGTTAGGGCATATTAGCTCTGCACTGCGAGCTACACTGCCCACTTACCCAGTAGAGCCAGACTCCTTCGCCCCACTAACATTGACTATCGAAAATGACACAGGTACACATCTCATTTCTAAACTATACAAACTCTGTGCTGGAGCCCGACAGGTCAAAGATGACGAGGTCCGGAACGCGTGGGAACACGATCTGGGCCACACTATAACAGATGAACAATGGGCAAAATGCTGCGCGGTTACGAGGGACGTGTCCCTTAATAGTAAACACAAGCTCTTACACTTCAAATTTCTACGCCGTATGTATTGCACCCCTGCAATGACCCATAGAATAGACCCTAACAGACACCACACCTGTCCCAAATGCTCCGCTCCATATGCTGACTTTGCTCACCTTACATGGACATGCCCCAAATTACAACCATATTGGGTGCAAATACACACAACACTAGGTAACATGATTGGTTTAACACTGATTCCCACTCCGGAAGTGGCCCTCCTAGGCTATACGGTCAATTTTCCCGGAGAAGTGAAAAGATTTGCAACCCTTGGCCAAAGGGAAATAGCCTTACTGTGGGGAAGTAAGCATGCCCCCACTCTGCAGAGGTGGTTACGTAGCCTGGCATATTGCAACGTGAATAGTGAAATTAATAGCAGGATTATGCCCAGCTCTTCACGGTCCTAAACACATATGGGGGCCGTACAGGGATTATGTGCCAGCACTGAGACAAGTTTCAGATTCACAAGTGGAAAATGGCATTGTCCCGGAGAGAGTAGGTTGATGGGGTATACTCTTCAGTTATGCTAATGCTACACACTAGTCATCAATCCCTAGACAATGCTACGCCCTAAGTTTGTTGGAACATATACGAAATCTTACCGGCCCAGACGATGAACCTCAAAGATATTGTAATTGTTTAAAATATAGAGGCAGAAGAGGGGCAACGGTTTCTTTCAATTTGTAAAATGCTGATGCTTGCATATCTCGGATGTTAATTGCTAACATTTGCTGACTCTGTTCAACTTTGTTATTCATATTCTGAAGTGACATATGATGGTGTACCATTAAGTATATTTTGTTTATATATGTGAAATCCTTGAAAAAAAAGTTTAAACTGGACTACAATATCCTGCTCTTTACTGAGCTTTGCAAATTAATTTGTTCAAGTATATTATTTATTCAAACAAATTATTTATTTGAAAGGTTCCAAAAAATGCAATGCAAAAACGCATAATTTTTTATGTAGTTTACTTCTATATATGGTACATTTTCTGGTATATTCTTTTAAAATGTTTTACGTACATTTGAGCCCTGTGTAAAGTAGTATGTTTATACTACTAGTCAAATGTCATTAAAAATGAACAACCGTATGTAAAATAGGCATTGCATTCTACAATGCTTTGACCACCACATAGCAGCTATAATGCTGTTTGTCTCTTCATATGAACCAACGCCTCCTGATTATGCAAGCCCTGCTCCGGGACCACACAGAGGTTCAACAGCACCAAGACATTTTACACAATGTGACCCACCCCCCACTAGGGCAATCCTGGCAACGCTGCTGCATGCATGAACGTTGGTATCCTGTCAGAGGCATGAAGCGGTACATACATATAAAACACGCAAAACAATGAGAGAGTCTGTACTCCAAAAAGTGAAAAATGCTATGACTGAAACTAAAAGCAACGGTGTGAGACTTGATCCTACAGAAGGTTTTTGCTGGACAAGTCTTAGATAAACTTCAAGAATGGATGGATGAAAACATAATATTGTCCCCAACCCAAGCTGGTTTTTGCGCTAAAATTAGCACATGCAACCAAGCTTTTAGATTTAGATTCTCGCTGTTAGCTTGGAAGTACGTGCTACTTAGGAAACAGCGTCTTTATGTAGCTTTCGTGGACCTGCGAGCTGCATTCGATTTGGTACCGCGTAATCTACTGTGGAAGACTATGCTTGACCAAGGTGCCCCGGTTGACTTGGTGTGCTCACCAGATTGCATAAGGACAATTATACCCAGGTTAGGTGGGGGGTAAATTGGCAATTGACAGAGAGGATTTCGATTGAACGTGGGGTGCGCCAAGGGTGTGTCCTCGCCCCCACATTGTTCTCTCTGTATGTTAATGATGTGGTGAGTTGTCTAATGGATTACAAAAATGACACCCCTTCGTTGAATAATGCAAAAATATCCGTTTTGCTCTTTGCCGATAATTCATTATTAAAATCCACTACCCCTGTGGGCTTACAAGTTTTATTGAACACATTTCTAAGCTTTTGTAAGGAGAGGAGACTGGAACTGAACACCACGAAAAAATAATTATGGTGCTCGGTAAATCAAGGGGTAGTGTCCGACAGGTCAAATCAACCATGAACCCTTGGAACGAGTAAAGGATTTTGAATACCTGGGCATAGGCCGAAATGAGTCGCTTAGCTGGGAATATCAGTTGAGGAAGAGCCTCCTAAACTTATGTCAGAGATCTAAATCTGTTCTAAGATTTTTTAAACAATCCTATACCCAACCCCTCTCCCTGGCTCTTGAAATATACCACGCAAAAGCCCAAAACTGAGCTCTGTACAGTGCGGAGATCTGGAGATTCATTCCTGTAAATCAGCTAACGATTTGTGAGAATAACTTTGCAAGGGCTTTGATTGCACGACCTGTCACAACACCACTCATTCCACTTTTTTGTGACCTTGGGCTAAAAAGAGTTGGAGATCTGGCTGCCCTTAAACCCCTAACCTATTGGTTGCGTCTATGGACTACTCCCCAATGAATTGAATATGGTAACTCCTTACGGGAGGTCCTGTCGCTTAACGGGGCAACACAACTTCTTTGGTTCAAGCATATCGCTAAATGGTGCAACCTATTGAACCTAATGGGCTTATGGGAGTACCCAGAAAGGGCCACCAGATGCGGCATTCTGTCCCTTAAAGCTACTTACCGGAAGGTGGTGGGGGAGCACTACATGAATAATCCATCTAGTGGTCAGCTAACAACAAATTTCTTAATCATAAAATCCTGTTCCCTATTTGAACTGATTCTTGACCTGATCTCGCTCTCTCTTGCCAAGAGCCTGCACATCAGGTTTAGATATGGTAACATGTTATTGAAATTTCTGGGTAAAGAGGTGAGGGGCCTATTTATAGACACCTGTTCGGCATGCTGCGTAGCTGACGAAACCGAGAACATAAATTGTTTGTCTGCCCTAAGTACCGGCAGTTACGCAGGAGATGGATTAGATCTATTTGCCGTAACATGGGTGTTAGGAAGTACCAGATCGCGTTCAGAATTTTAAAAACAGACACTTCTGGACCAATCGTTTTTTCTCTTACACCCACATGCATCATTATATTTTTTTACGATTCCTTATTTGCGAAAAATAGCGAATCGCAAATAAGGAATCGCAAAATGCAATGCATCAAAAAAATCGAATTTTTTTGCGATGCGGTAAAAATCGCAATTTTTACCGAATCGCATAAAAAATGTGAATTTTTAATTGCGAATTCGCTGTTTGCAAATTCGCAAAATGCAAATTCGCATTTTCATGCATTGCAAGAAAGACACACCCAGGAAGCCAGGAGACTAATTACACACACCTGCAGCCCAGTTCAAACTGCAGGAATGGCTTTTGGCAGTTGGAGCTTTGCCTGCAGTTAGAGAAGGAGTGTTTTTTGTTTGCTGCTGAAGGAGAAATGGCTATAGAAAGTTCCAAAGAAGACCAACAAGCAAGGAAAAGAAAAATAAAGTTTAGTGACCAGGAGCTGGAGATTTTGATAGAAGAGGTCACTTTGAGGCATGACCAGCTTTTTGGGAAAGATTCCCTTAAGGTCCCTGAAGCAGTGAAGAGAAGACTTTGGCTGGCAATACAAGCAAAAGTTAATGCTGTGGGGGTTGCCCACCGTGACATCACCAATCTCCAGAAACGTGGTATGATTTACGCAGTCGGGCAAAAGAAAAAATTGCAACCAGGATTAAAAGTGCCAAAAAAACTGGTGGAGGCAACCCAATGGATAGACCTAATACCCCCCTGAAGGACATGGTTGAGGGGACCCTTGTTACTGAAGCAGTCATTGGAGTGATACAAATAGACACCTCAGAGCATGCTGGCACATCGCAAGGTAAGTTTGTTTTATTTGTAATTTACTTCTTGCTAAATTAGTAATAGTGCACATGCCCTTTTTTAAACTCTTTGAAAATACTTTACAAATCCCCAAAAGGTTTCACAGATGTACATTAGATGAGGGTGGACATAGGGTCATTGTAATGCATTGTAGCAATGCATTTTGGGATTTGTAGTTTTTTCATCATTTGAAAAATTACATTTTAGTACATAGAAATCACAAAGGCAATTTTAAAAAACACAAAAGTCCATGTGACTTTGCAAGCATGCTGCATGTTTATTTTAGTTTCAGTGTAGTTTGAGACAGTGCACCCAAACATTGAAAATGGGGATAATAAGTAAAATATTCATTTTTTTATTCATAGAACATGACAAGGAAAATGAAACAGATGATTTGGACAACACATTCAACATAGAGTTGCATTCCCCTGCAGAACAAAGTTATTTGACATCCTCACCCACTGTAATGAGAAAAAAAACAAAGAAAAGAGTGCAGCAAATGCAAGACTCAGACAGTGAAGAAGAGCACAATGCACAAGTCAATGAGCAGCTGACTGTTCAAAACAGTGCCCCTAAAACAGCAAAGTTAAGGCGTCGCTCTAGAATCCAACATTTTTACAGGCGAAGGTCACGTCCTGCAAACCAAAGTACATCCTCACAAGATGACAGCAATGCCAGTGTGGTGGAAAAGAAGCTGCTCAAAGTCCAAAGGCTGCACGGGAAAGATATAAGGGTAATGAAGGGCATACTCTATCGAATTAGTAAAGACATTAGTGCCATGAGTAGCAGTGTAAGTCAATTCACTGAGGTTTTTGAAACTGCACACTTGGCCTCAAATAGTAAACTGGACCGCATGGCATCAGCAATGGAAACCGTGTGTGAAGCAATACAGGCTTAAAACATTGCCAATTGCAATAGACACTTGAGATTAATGTCTAGCATGCACACTTACACCAGGGCTTTACATCGTTTGACCAATAGCAATGCACACATCCTGAAACAAACCATGTGCATGCAGAAGGAGTTAAGTAAGTGTTGCAGTCAACTTACATTGGGAATGATGGCCCAAAAAAATGCTGATGTTGTCATGCCACCTGACATTAGTATGCTGCAGTCTTTGCAAGAGGGCAAAATTGAACATTGTGCTAAAACCAGTGGTTTGGAAATACCTAATAAAGTTGGTGAACGACGCAGCTCAAGACATCTTGAACAAAAAACAAGCACATCTAAGGGCGTTGGTAATTTAAAAAACAAAGCATTAGGTGTGCGTGGAAGAAAATAACCTTTATTTAAACCAATTGACTGCATTCTGAAGGATTGACCACATGTAGAAACTGTTTTTTTTTTAGCAAGTCCCAAAAAATATTTGCTACTTTGTTTGAACTATACATGCATTAATGTCTCCTGAGTTGAATCATATCTGCTTTAAAGTTTGAAAATAAATTCAAGTTACATTTGACCACAATTGACATTGCTCTTACCTATTTCAAAAGTAATGTTCTGTTATTTCCTCTCTTCTTCTTCTTCCTTCTGCTGCATCTGGGCCATGAACTCTTGCATGGGGTTGTTGTGGCTGATTGTCAATGTTAGGTAGGATACCATCAATTTCAAGTTCTAAGCCTCTCCTAGTTGCTATGTTGTGCAGCATGGCACATGCTGCAACTATTTTACAGTACACCTCTGGCCGATATTGCAATGCTCCGCCAGTCTTGTGCAGGATGCGAAACCTAGACTTCATGACACCAAAAGTTCTCTCTATCACATTGCGGGTGGATATGTGGGCATGGTTGTAGTGCTGTTCTTTGCGAGTTGATGGAGTAAGATATGGTGTGAGTATATATGACCTCACAGCATAAGCACTATCACCTATGGGGAGGGGACATGATAGACATGGAGTGAAAATATCAAGCCACTTCAAGATACAAAATGTTAAAAAAATAAGATTTAACTATATTTACCAAGCAAATACCCATCTCCAAATTCTCCAGAAAGCAGACGAGCATGGATGGCACTATGTTTGAAAATGTAGGAGTCATGGGCACTCCCAGGGTAACTTGCAACTACATCTGTGATGATTGTTTTTGCATTACAAATTACTTGTATGTTTAAAGAATGGTAATTTTTTCGATTTCTAAAAATGTACTCATTCACAGATGGGGGACAAATAGGTACATGTCTGCCATCTACACAGCCTATTACATGAGGAAAATTAGCTATGTTGTAAAAGTCTAACTTGGTATCTAACAATTCCTGCTGTGTCTTTGGGAAAAAAATATGATGCCTTATCCTCTGCAGCATTGCATTGAGGAAATCATTGAAAAATCTGGATAGTGCACTCTGTGAAACATGACTCCCTGAAAGGACCCCGAGGCTAGAAGGTGAAGAGAACATAGCACCTGCACATGGGTAGGTATGGCCAGGGTCCTACGTGTTTCTCTATGCAAAATTGGGTCCAGTTCAGCTATTAGGTCTAAAATGGAGTCAGCATTAAGCCAATACTTGTCATAGATTTCAGCCTGTGTCTGCCCAAACAAAGTTATGCGCAATCTGAATATTCTTTCATTCAGCATCCTTCTCCTCCTTCCTGCTGCTCTCAACCTCCACCTACGTGCCAGGACAATGACTGCTGCCATCCTCAAAGAGATCTGGAACTACTGTGGAACTCCTTAAATACACTTTCAATTAGTTTCACATGTGTTAAAAAAAAAAAAAAATACCACCTACTCTCAGTACTTCTAAATTTTAGAATTCCTATTTGCGATTTTTTTGCGAATCGCAATTAGCGATTTTTGATGCATACACTTTTTTGAGTTCTTATTGCGATTCCTTAAAATTGCGAGTGTTTAAGGAATCGCAAATCCATTTGCGAATTCTTAAATAGCGAAAAAATGATTTTTACATGATGCATCCCAAAATTAAGAATTGCATTCGCAAACGGCCAAAAATTGCGATTCGCACCGTTTGCGAATGCAATTCTGCTTGATGCATGTGGGTGTTAGTCTCTTTCTTTTATCCTTCTGGTTGATTCGTAAAAAATGTCTTTGTTAGTTATGACACCATTTTTAACTTCTCTTATTTTATTCTCTCATGATATATATGTATTTTATATCCTTAGTTGATTCACATGGTTTACTTTCCATATGCTTGATGATTGTATCGCGCCCCTTCCTAAGCATGATTAGATTGATGGTATATGTACTTATGTTCTTAAATTGATTCGAGATGTCATTTGTATTTGCAATTGCAATGGTTTGATACTTTTTTAATTGTAGATATATTTATGTTTTATTCCTTGTATACTTTGATGGTTTTTCTACAAATGACTGAATAAAGATTGATGATGATGATGATGATGAGACTTGATCCCAATATGAGGCAATGTGCAGTTAGGTATGAGACTCACATCCAAAGAAAGGGATTGCTCAATGAAATGTGAGGCTCATCCTAAATAAGAAGCACTACTTTCAAAAAGGGAAGCTTACAAATAGTGAGACTGTGCTCCAAGAAGTGAAACTTTTACCAGATGAGTGAGAGACTATGCTTCCAGGTATGAGTATTGCACCCCATTAGTCTCTTGTTTTTTTGTCTATGGCGCCCCTTCTCCTTTTCTCACACATCCTCCATTTCTTTGTTTGCCTCGTGCTGTGTTTTTGTGGTCCCTCACCAATTGCCCCAACTCTGTGGGCTAATGAAGCTTAGGCCTCTGGTGGAGTTCTGGTTCCAAAGGCAGGACTTGACGTACCAAGAACAGACGCAGTCACACAAGAAGAGAAGTCACACATGTGAGAAGTCCCTTGTCTAAAAACAAGTGTTAGCAATGCCAATAGGCCTGTCCCTGGTAAGCTGTGTGGTGGATTATTTTTGTTTTTATTTTTTATTGCAAGCACATTCCAAAAAAGATAAAGAAAAATAAATAAAACATTAACATGGCTGCCACATAGATGTGGATGCTGTAGGGCGCCATTCGGCCTTTACCATAGAATGTTACAGTTGTTGCATCTGGGGTTCGGGCAAGGCCCGATGGTATAAATAAATGCAGGGGTGACGGCTCGAGGTACTCCCTGTGAGACCATCTATACTGCATGTGTGTGCTAATTTATGGTATATTACCCTGTGGTGAGCGAGAGGCCTACCCGTGTTCCCCACAGGTACCACATACTTGCTTAAAATTATTTTTTTTTTTTAAACATTTACTGATGTGGCCATTTCACTAGTGATTTTTTAAATAAGCCTTTCGGTTGTGCCATGCATTTTTTTTAATATCGTTATTTTTGAAGTAGACAAGAACAAATTACAACATAACCAAGCACTCAAATTGTAGACAGCTACATTGCAACTTAAACATGTTATAACTTTAAAAAAAGACACCAGCTTCTCACTGGCTACCCAAAGTGCAGGCAAAATAAAAGGCGGGGGGTTAAAGTGGATATACATTTAGAAAGGCACACTTTAAGCCAGCTTTGCCACTGAAGAGAAAAGAACTATTTTTAGGCAGAAGTGAATAATATGCACAGACGTGGTGCAGTCACTCAAAGTGACTGGAGCCAATTGATACAGTGGGATGACCCCTTGGCCCGTGCTGTATGCTCTGGTGGTGGAAGCAAAACAGATGAAGTCCTCTAATCGACAGCCCCTCTCAGTATGTATGCAATGTATAAACGTTTAGAAAAATAATAGTCTGGTGAGACATAAATCTGTCTCATAGGCCAGACCTTAAAATGAACAAAGCTATGCTTGAACATGCTGAAAGACACCAGAGTTGACAGATGCAACCTTGGCTGACAAAAAAGAACTGATACACATTTGATCTACTGAATATATTGTGTATTTGAAATACCTGTTTTTAGAAATATATTTAAGGCATATCCAAACATATATCCATATGCATCTGCTCTATAGAATGCAGCACTAGAAACATTCAGTTGCTCTCTGTAAGAAACTGGGTTATTATTTGTAATAATCACTGTCCTTGTCAGGGGGAACCATAAAAGTCACAAATTAAATAAAGCTCGGCTCCCTGTTAGCCATGGCACAGAGCAGGCACGCTTAACCTACAGGCAATATTGTAAAGTCTTTATGCTGTTTCAAACAGCAATAAAGTCCAAATGCAAAACAATAAAAATAATAAAGCAAATTAGAAACATAGAGTAAAATTTACTAAACAGACACACCAAAATGACAAAATTCCAAAAGGGGAACTGGAGACATGAATTTCTAAACTTTTAAGTAGAAATAGCACCAAGAAGCACAAAGTGCCTATGGTAGTCAATGTCAAGGTAGACTGGGACCTAGGCGCAAATTGACACTGACGGCGATGGACCAGGTTTGTCTTGTGCAAAATATTTTACCATCTGACATCAGTCCTTTAAGTCTAAATCCTCCACAGGAGTGCACTTCTAAAGCCCCACAGTACCTTAGGGGAGGTTCCTGGAGACTTGCAGGGAGTCAGGCAGAGTCCATCCCAGGTCCAATTGCCGCTGATAAGCTGTGCAGTTGCAGGAAAGGCCTCTTGTACCTTATTGTATCCTTGTACAGACCCTCCAGAATTTCGCGATTAGTACAAAATAGCAAAATCTGCAGTTTTGTAAAAATGCTGCGATTTTTACAAAACTGCCCACAAAATGTCTCCCAATTCCCAACTTTAGGGAAACGAGGACCTCTTATGGCCATCTCATTGAAGCGCTCACTTTGATTGTGACTGCCTCAGTCACAGACAATCAAACATTTCTCTGCAGCCCCTTGACTCATGGAGTGACCAAGGACCTGCGTATGACAGGCCAGCACGGCCAGACAAAGGAGAGGGGTCCAAGGGAGAAGTCTGGGGCTCTCAGACTTGAGGTGAAGGCCACCTGGAATGGGAAGTGGAGTCAGAGACCAAACAGCCTAGCCAGATATGGAGACTCTGCCTCAGACTCGGTCTTCTTCCACCTTGCCATAGGCTGGGGTGAGGTTGGAGAACTTGCTGACTTCAACGTAGCCGGTGATAAGGTGGGCAAAGGAGGAGTTGAAAGACGGAGCAGGGAAGATAGATCTCCTGCTTCATGCCGGGCTGTGCAGCTTGATACCCAAACCAGGAGTGACATTTGTGGCCATAGTCTTTGAAGTGCTAGGGTGGAATCCAAAAGTCCATATGAAGAAACTGCACGAGTTTTGGGCAATTGGGAAAACATGACAACACTGTGTCACGCTGGAGCATTCACAGCTGACCATAACCCTAGTATTTCCCTAAATCTCTTCCATAAATGAAGCTGTGGGCTACTTTAGTGATGGGTACGGAAGCTTTCCATTGTTTTGGTGTCACAGCTAGACAATCTGGTCCGGTCACCTAGAGGGGATCAACATTACTATTGATTAGACAAATTCCAGTTATTACTAGCTGCTGTGTAACAAACTTAATCCTGCCCCCTGTCTCTAGCTGCACGTGGTGTCGTTTTGGTCAAGCAGTCAGTTCTGGAATAGGTTTTTATTCAGTCAAAGCAGACACCGGCAAGGTTGGGGTTGGGCTCTTATCCTCTCTTTACCAAAAACAAATCACAACCAATTGCTGTTTTTTGCACGTTGTAGCATAGTTACATGTTGATCATAGTGTCACAAAGTTCAGCAAGAATGAGCGCAATTGGAAGGTAGCTGCTACTTTATATCCAGGATCCACTAGAGAGGGCTAAGAATTAGGCCACTGTAGGAACTTATTGGTGTGCTAGCTAAAAACCAAGTGGTTAACAAAGTACAACTGGGGAACAGGCTACATAACATGGCTTGCAAGACTGCAGCGATGAACTACGAACTGTAAGTGCTAAGCAGTGCGAAGTAAAACCTATATGTGAGAAAGTACCATCTTTCTTGCATGGTATGCCCCCACTTTTTGCTGAATGGCTGATGTGCTTTGACTGTGTGCCCTGGGCTCCTGCCAATAAGGTGCCCAGGGCCTGTGTTCCTTCCCTCAAAACAGTGTTGAAACTAAAACCCAATTGGCATCTCTGGCCATATGTTAGCCCCTGGTAAATGGTACCCTAGGTACCCAGGGCATTGTGACCAGAGAAGACCCCTAAGGGCTGCAGCACTTATTGTGCCACCCTTAGGGGCCCTGTACCCTGACACATACACACTGTCTTTGCAGGCTGTGTGTTTTAATGCAGAACAAAGTGAAGAGTCGACATGGCACACATCCTTGTGTGCCATGCCCACAAACCCACTGCCCTGGCATACATCAGTCACCACTCTAGCTGGGTGCCCTATGCCAGTGGTGTGGGCACAGGTGCTTGCGCCCTGTGCCCCTACAGTACCCAGGGCCATTCCTGGGCACTGTAAGTGCAGCTATACCATTAAGAGTATATGGTGCTGGGAGGTTGTCATTATGAACTTCACAGCATCATAATGGCTACACTGAAGACTGACAAGTTTGATATCAAACTTCTCAGCACATTAAACCCACACTGATGCCAGTGTGGGATTTAATGTAAAATGCACTACAGAGGGCATCTTAGAGATGCCCCCTGAAACCTAACCTACAATCCACATCTTGTCTGAGAGGCTGCCTAGGCTGCCACACAGCAGACATGTTGCTGGACCCCTGGGTGGAGAGCCCCTCGCTCTCCTGGGTCTGCAACAATGCACATCCTGGGTGAGGTGCTATGTCTCCTCTCCAGGATGGACAGGGGGAAGCTTCAAAGGCATGTTGCCTTTGTGAGCTTCTCCAGGCCACTTGCTGTACTCAGCAACTGGCCCCTGTAGCATCGTGCTACAATAACTACAGACACACGTGGCTGTTATAACTGGAGCTTTATTACGTGCTTGTTACTCCTGCCCTGTCCCTATCCTAACTGCCCGGTTCCTGTCCCCTAGCTCCTCCCGTTCCTGCTCCTCCCTCCTAGCTCCACCCCAACCACTAGACTACCCCATACAATCCTACATCTCCCCCCTTCTTAGCAAAATGAACTTAGTTTCCGCATTGTTTGTAAGTCTTCAATCCACCACGCGGGTTGACGAACAGCTTGTTCTTCAAGCGTCAGTAGTGTCGAATCCTGGGTGGTCCTGACTTTGATCAGTCTTTCCGGTGTCTTAGCCACGATGTCCTTAGCCGCGGGAATGCACTTTTGGGAATGCAACCCATTGCATGTGGGCTGCTCATTATTCGGTTCCACAGTTATCGTGGTTCTTTCTTGTTGGGTGACTGCTACTGGCTCAGCTCGGCAGTGACTGTCTGCCTTCCTTGGTGACCCTTGGTCTATTACCGATTGATCTCCTTCGGGAGCGGACGATGGGCTGGTCTTCTTCTGAGCTCCCACCTGTGAAGTTGTTTCTCTTTGTCTTGTCAGGTTGGGAACGGCACTGTTCTTCTGTTTACCGCCAGGCATGTCAGGCATTAGTGTATTATCTGATATGGGTGTCCTGTCTTGATTCTTGGACTCATGTGTTGCCTCTGTTTGTTTCTTCCCTTCCCACTCGTGTTTGAGGCTGGCGAGACCCTTGACCACCCGGTCATGTGCCTGTTTGTCTCTCATTCGGTGGCAGTTCATCTCTGTCACTATGTTCGGTCCTCCCCGCGAGGTGACGGGATAATCCTTTGCCACTTGGTAGATATTGTCCCATTTCTTTGTTTTCCTTCCGTCAGTTCTTTGAGTCAACCTCTCTGACCCCATCAGGGGTGACGGTATATTATTCATGTCTTGATGTGGCGATGACTGACGTGACTTGTTGTCCTTTGGTTCTGTTGTGCGTCCGGGTGATTGATGCCATGGCCGTGGTCGGGACCATGATTTTGTTGACCCGAATGAGCGGACAGACATGTCTTCCGACTCGGAGGAGTCGGTTGCCGATTTCCTTTGAGAACGTTCTTTTGAGGGCGTCGTGACTGATATGTTTATTGAGTTGGTATTCTGGGATGACATGCTCCTGGGGTCGGAGCTATCTACGGAGCATTTCCTTGGGTATGTCTCTTTTTGTGTCTTTCGTGTTGTTGCGGTGGAGGGATCGTTTACTTCATTAGTTTGGTCTCGGGGCATTTGGTCTTTACCCTTTTCACGGGACATCAATGGTCCCTTCTCCGCTTTCTCGTTGACACAACTGTCTGGAGTGTACATGCCCCTCCCCTTTCGGTGTCTGAGTGGCTTGCCACTCCTCACGTGGTTGGTTCCTTCTTCTCGCTTGTTGTTTGTGTTAACGTCCGTGCCATTGGGATGATTTGTCTCACCGCTTGATGCTTCCTCGGACTCATCTGTAGACTTTGGTGCATAGCAGGAGGATGGCCGGGGTTGTTCGTGTGCTGGTTTCTGGCATTGACGGGATGGGTCCCATCTTCCGTAGTTCGTCTTTTTTGCCTTCTTGTTGAGCAATCTGCCATTTTGTCCATGGGTGTGATCTGTCCCACTTGACACTTCATCTGTTTCATAATCATTCTCATCATCGGTTGACTGATTCCTTGAGGTTGAGTAACTTCGTGAGGTTGTATCAGTGTCATCATCTGTTGACTGACTCCTTGAGGTGGAATGGCTCCATGAGGTTGAATCAGTACCGCTTTCGCAATCCTGATTCATCCTGGTCTTTTGTGATGGCGACTTGGAGTGTTCCCTGACGCTCTGTCTCTGGTTTCTTGACTCTGATTCACCCTCCCTCTTTTCAGCTTTGTTTGTCTCCTGGGCCTCTCCCTGAGGCATGATGGGTGCCTCTTTCCAGACATTTGAACGCACGTCTTTCGAGAAGTCTTTTGCTTTTATTCGCACTCCAGCCTCGGCCCCTCTGATGATTCTCTTTAGCGACCATTGCTCCTGAAGAATCTTGCGCTTCGTGTCTGCACTTGAACAGCCTTCGATTATTCGGAGCCGAACTGCTTCTTCATTAGTAAATGTGTTGAAGTGGCAGCAGGGTACCAGACTTAGTAACCGGGTAATGAATCTCGGCAGTGGTTCTCCTGGTTCCTGCCGCGCTGTATTGAAAGCGATGCGAGCATGATCCACTTCCACCGGTGCATGGAAATGGGCACGTAGCTTCACTTGGAGTCTTCCATAGCTCTCTGTGTCCCTTTTGGGAAATGATCTGATTAGGCGACGGCCCTCATGACCGACTAGCTGGAGGAGTAGTGTCAGACATTTTCCATCCCTTTGTTCATCGATTGCATCAAGAAAATCGTCCAGGGAATCCAGCCACCGGTTCCATTCGGGACCCAAGTTCTGACCGTCAGTCTGTGACACTGGGGGTGGTACTTCAATGCAAGGACTGGACCGGTGGGTTGCTTTTACCGCCGCCATGAGGGAGGTGTGTTTTATCTGCTATCGTCGTAGAATTGTTCACTTTGCCTCCCGTCGTAGTGGCTGACCTTCTTCTGCCGAGGTCCTGTGTTTGGTCGTTTACTTTGATTCTGGGAAGGTTCGCCACTCAGCTACACCATGCGTGACTCAGCGAATCCCCACTTTCTTTTGAGTTGCCTGCTACCTGCAGGTGATTTGGGGCTCTTCCGCGATGATATGTGACACCAGTGACATCTCGTTCCTGTGCTTCTTTTGGCCTGGCACAGGTTATCCAGTGGTTTCAATGATGAGAGAATGCTTTGTTGATGTTCATTTACTCATGTAACTGGATTATTTTAACTCCTTAGCTCTTCTTACTATTGACCACTTATCTTCGCGTGGTGCTGACAGTTTACTTTGGTACTGGCCTTTAGTTCGTGTTTGTTACGTTCGGGATCTGCATTTGCTTGGTGTATTCGGGATTTGCACTAGCTTGTGCTCGTCGACTTCGGAACGTGCATTCGTCCGTGCTTGGTGTGCTCGGGTTTGTCTTGGTTCGTGCTTATGGTGTTTGGATTTGCATTTGCTTATGCTTAGTTCGCTCCTCTGCTTGCATTAGCTTATGCTTGTTCTCTCGCATTTGCCAATGCTTGATTTATTATTTCTCTCCTTGTCTTTGTCAATGCTTGTCTTCTTAGGTTGCTTCTTGCATTTGCATGTGGTTGTTTGTCGTCTTTTCAGCGCTTTATTATCCTTCACTTGCATTCGCCAATGCTTGTTTGCATGTGTCAATGCTTGTTTTGTCACAGTCGCCAATGCTTATTTCATTTACAGTTGCCAATGTTTACTTCATCACTTTTGCCAATGCTTGTTTATCTTCAATGCCAATGCTTGATTTTTTTTGGTCTTTGCCTGACTCCAAAATGGCCGCCTATGAATCATACAGGGTATGTCCCTGAAATCCGCCTGACTCAAAGATGGCCGCCGCTATTGCAGGCACACACGAGGCTGGCTCTCCAGGCTCATTCACTCGGGGGCACTCAGGACTCACCGGCGGCCGGCTTCTGGGGCAGTCCACGCCAGGATTCACTCCTCCTTGGCCACCACGGACATCAGGTGAGATCGGGGTGGGCTCCCGGCTCGCCTCCACAGTTCCCGCTCTTCTTCGCCGTAGACCTCCCAAACCTCACGCATCGGGCGTGAGGTTTTTCCGATGCCCGATGTCGCCGGGGCTCTGATTTCAGCGCTCTCGGCAGCGCTTGCTGGCGGCACGTTGTGGACGCCGTCCACACCTCTGGGGCACTTTTCCTACCTCTCTGGGCACTTCACAGGGTCGGAGTGGGCTCCCGATCCCTGCACACACACAGGCTCTTCACACCGGGCACACGCTTCCAGCGTGAGGCGATTCTTTAGCGCGACGGACTGCTTTGTCTTCAGGCAGTTTGGCGCTCGTGTCTTCGACCCCTCTGCTCCCTCACAGGCCTTGGGGTCACTCTTGACGGCTGCAGGCCTTGATCTCCAGGCGGCAACGCGGTCCCATTCAGCAGCGTTTTCAAAGCTGCAAGCTGCTCGGGACAGGGCGTCTTTGTAGGGCTTTGTGCACAGTGGGGCTCGCTTCATCCCATCCTCGTCGCCAGCTGTAGCATCGTGCTACAATAACTACAGACACACGTGGCTGTTATAACTGGAGCTTTATTACGTGCTTGTTACTCCTGCCCTGTCCCTATCCTAACTGCCCGGTTCCTGTCCCCTAGCTCCTCCCGTTCCTGCTCCTCCCTCCTAGCTCCACCCCAACCACTAGACTACCCCATACAATCCTACAGCCCCCACCGGTTCTGACCCCCACTCTGGTGGGAAGACTGGCGGGAAACCCTATGTAAGGAAAGGGGTATGCCAGCCTGTGCCAACTCCACCCCTCAGGTGGGAGAGGCGAGGTGAAGTACAACTCCGGGCTCTGGCCATCTTGAGGATGGGGCGCCCTGCCCAATCAGAGATAGGCTCCTGCCCCCTTCCCACAGGAGAGGAGCAGGATCGGGGGTGTACTCATCCTAGGACAGGGACCTATTGGTCCCTGCCCTTCCGATACCTGTAACGCCCCTAAATTTAGTATTATGGGGCACCCTTAACCTTCCTTCCTCAGATCCCGATTTCGAAACAAGAAAGAAGACTAAGAAGAAGAAGACCTGCCGTGCAGCTGCTAACAAGAGGACGACACCAACTAACTTGGCCCCAGCCCTAAAGGCCTGTTGATCCTTGAACCTGCTCCTGTTAAATCCCAGCATCTCCTGCAGACAGCAACCTCGAGAATCCCGGAGGACCTGCCTGCTTTGACCCTCTTAGAGACTGGGACTCCCACGAGCAGTGGTTCTGCTCGAACAGCAATACCCCTGGTGCCAGCCAGGAACCGCAAATCCAGCCCACTCTGCACCCGCCGAGCCCGGCCTGTGCCAGAGTGGACAAAGACCCTGAGGGTGTCTGACCTGGAATCCAGTGTCTAAGGACCCTCCTCGACGACGCCGACGACGCCTGCAGCCTCAGAACCAGGGACCTCTCCAACCGCGACCAGCAGAGGGTAAGATTTCCTGACGTCAAAAGACACCCCTGCACCCAGCGCCCCACGGCCCCCTGTGCTCTACTCCGGGGTTCCTACCTATCCTCCAAGATCCCAACTTAGCCCTCAAAGTGTTGGTCGCTCCTGAAGATCCTCTGTCCCTGAGCCTGCAGCCTTTGTCCACTTTCCAAGAGCTCCATTGAATAACATTGAGCGCCCAACGGCTCAAAAGCACTCTGCACCCAGCCGCCCGAGTGCCCCTGGCAGTGCAACCTTTGTCCTAACCTACTTCCCCATTTGCCCTGAGCAAGTGACCAGGAACCCAGCTCCCACAGCCGCGTGGCCTGCTTGCCAACAGGCACCAACCGAAGGCCCTCTGCCTCTCATTGGATAACATTGGGCCTAACTACCTCTGCACCCCGCTGCCCCTGTGCCGCTGAGGGTGTACCAACTGTACCTACCTGACCCTGGGAGACCCCTGAGTCTATGCCCAGAAATGTAACTCTGCCAGTCGAGTACTTACCTAAAAGCCGATAACTCACTTTTCTTCCATAGGCTAACATTGACTGGTTTCACTTGGAAATTCCTTTAAGTGTGGAGTTTTGGAACTTTAAAATGTTCATCTAAAAATCAGCAGAACAACAAATTCCAATTTACTCACCTGGTATCAGGAGAGACCTCAGTGCTGCATCTTTTAGCCCAGTACTGACCTTGAAAAGTTATTTCAAATATACTTACCAGTAACTTGAATTTCCTTCCATAGGATATCATTACCTGGTTTTTGCTGAAAAAGTTTCTAAGTGTCGATTTTTTAAACTTATAAAGTCTTTAAAAATCGTGCCTATGATAAAAACGTAATTACTTGCCTATTTTGGATATATGTCCCTGTGCTGAACCTAGATGCCAGGGAAGACACACGCCGACCGACTCATCCGGTTCCCTAGGCTCCGACGGACAGCATTACGATCTGCGGGATTGCGCGCCCGACTGTGAGCGTCTCCACTGCCGTTTTATCATCCCCACCTTCCTAACTGCCATTTACGATTGGGTTTACTGGCAATTAGAGGCTAATTATTGTTAAGGCTTTCATTGAAATGTCCCGATGATGGTCCCCGTGATTTACTAGGGGGTCCGAAACGCCGTCGACCTATTTAGCACCTATATACTAAACGTGATTACTATGTGATGTAATGGTGCTATGTTTACAATTTCTGTACAACTGTATTTATGACAGAAACGTCCTTTTGCCTTAAAAAGCCCTTCTTCGCTCTGTATATTCACCCCTTGTACCCGTTCTGTTAGTGCTGGGCACAGGCTTGTGTACCACACTGGTTGAACTGTGGAAGGTATTCCTTGTTTTGATAACTTGTATATTGAGTAAACTTTGAAGACCACTGTCCGGCTGGACATGTCACTCGCAATATAGATTGATTCTGTCTATATTTATTCTTCACGTATCGCTTGTACGCATGGGACCATTGTTGCATGTACAAAGTATGTTCCCCGAGGTCCCTGCTGACTAATTTGGGGCCCCTTGTTGTTGTTAATTGAACCTAGGAGCCCAGCACTGGTTTACAAAAGTAACGCGAACATACTTTACCTGCAAACTGAATTTCCTTCCATAGGATAACATTGGTAATTTCACCTAGAAAAGTTTCTAAGTGTCAACTTTTAAAATACAATAATATTCCTTAAAAATCACTACTGTAACAAAAATGCTTTTACTTAACTGTTTACAGTGCATGTCCCAGGACTGAATCTAGGATCCAGTCCTGTTGTTAGAAAAGTAATCTACAAAGTAACTAATTGCATTTAACTAGAAATTCCCATTGAGCTCAATGTTGCATTGTGTTTGAAATTGTGTTGCCCCTTGCAACAACTGTACCTATTGTAATCAAAAAGTCTTATGCCTTTTTGAAAAATATTTAACTACAGTAACTCATTCTGAGAAAGTATATTTTGATACCTTGTTGGTTCTAAAATAAAACAACTATAGCTTTTGATACAAAACAATTGGCCTAGAGTTCAGTTCTTGAGTGTGTGAGACCATTTGCTGACTGAGTGTGTACAACAAATGCTTTACACTGTCCTCTGATACTGCCTTACTGCTCGACCAAGCTACCACTTTAGAGAGTAAGGTTATATCTAACTTTAGCCTCTGCCAAACCTCTGGGGACTGTGGTCTCTGTACACACTGTACGTTACTTTGGTCCAGTATATACAGAGTCACTTTCTCACACTATACCACTAAGCAATCAAGTGAAATAATCTGATGTAATTTAAGTTAATCAAATAAGTATATGGTGACTGATGCAACCAAATCATCTCTCCGTTCCTGTGGGCATTAGAGCACAGATTGTATTTGTGTGAAGCTTCAATAAGGTCAAATGAGTATGAAGAAAGCTGCAGTCTGTTTTACAGGTAGTCAAGGTATGGTGTCTATGCTCTTTGGGTGTCATAGCCTAGACTGTACATGGTTCCATGAGACATTTGAGTACTGAAAGCTTTCCTATTTCAAATAAGTTATACCAAAGCAGACCTTTCTTCTTTATCTATGTGGTCCTCTTCAACATACAGCGTTTTATTCAGACAGCTCCCAGCCACGCTATCTTCCCTTATCTCTTTTGCTATCATACACACCAATTACCCTATCACTGCCCGACTGCTTTAACTGCACATGTGCTGTCCTTACTGCTTTTCCATGCTTATGCCGATGAAAATATTAGTGAAATGTTTTGCATAGGAAGGGAAATGATTGGCTTCAACTTGCTCTAAACAGATATCTGATCTTTGACCAAAACCACATTTAACTATTTTGTTTTTTTTAATTAACTGTGTACTATTTTCCTAAAGGATTAAAACGATTACACCCAGAACAGACAGTATGTACTTCTTTTTTACTGCCCAAAATCCCAGGTTTCACAATCTCCTCCTCTGAGTTCGCTGTGGATCAGTTTCAATAGATTCTTAGATACTGCAAATGCAGTCTCCCTGAAGAAACAGCCAATTTCTCGCACCTTACATCAATGCCATGGCCATCGTGGGAAAGTGATGATGGGTGGGGTTCAGCATTCATGATGCTGCCATGCTCTCTCGCAAAAGAAACAGCCAAGCAATCACATCTTGCATGGATGCCACTGCCTCACTGGTAAACCAACTAACATGGGGTTTCAGCACTCGGAACACCTATCAACTTTGTGGTTGTAGCCAGACAGCTGACACCTTCTACCAAACACCAGGTGAGCAAACCCTCTGAACCCTGAGCGGTCATCACAGGGGTGAGTTGTGGTATATGTTGGTGGCACAGAAAGGTGTTTCTTTTTCTTCACATGACTTCTTCCTGCCAAACAGCCCAGCTTTACATCCATCATTCCATTGTATCCCTTTCTCAAGAGCCGGTCTGTTATTTATGCACAAACATGTGCTTGTGGTCACTGTCAGCATTATGTAAGGTGAAGTACATGCCTGGTCGGGCTGCTGCACTTCAGTGGAATTGCAAACACCATCTAAAATCTTTATCAAATTAACCACAACAAATACCTCCTGCTCCACAGGATCATGGCACAGCGCGTAGGAATAACATTTATGGGAGCAGGGGAAAAAAAAAAAATAGAAGCCCAAAAGGGAAACAAGAAAATTCAAGCTTGTGGGCAGTTGCGGCATCGATTGGGGCTTCGATAGATGGTCCTAGACTACTTTGAATGAAGCCATGGAAACTAGACTCCTATCAGAGAGGTCTCCTTATTACATTTTAGAGGATCAAAACTATTTGGTAATGGTGCAAACCAGGAGCCGAAGAGTAAAAATGTCTAAACCCTTTTAGGCTGGGGTCTAAAAAGTAATCCTTTATGTTCAAGCGTCCTCTCCAAAATCTTCAGGACAGGATTTCCTTTTGAGGCCAGGCTATGTTTGTTCAAGTCGACCTATGAGGACTTGACCAGGTAAGCAAGAGGTGACTTCCCTATGCAGTCTGTCTCACTTATTTGGATCAGTTACTACGATCCTGCGCCCTAGGGAGCCTGGTGAAGCGGTGCCCTGCCTCACATATCCAGGAAGCAGCAGTGCTTCGGCAGGGGTGCATACATGGGCGCTAGAACATCCCAGGGAGCTCCCTCCTATGAGGTTAGGGCTGGAGCTGTACTTCTGTAGAGCTACAGACACTTTAAACATGCCTAATTCAAAGTAGAATACTTACTAAAATAGTTTCCATTGATTTCAGGTGGAAAATGAATGATTATGAGTACATTAAGTGGCGCACAATTGCCGCTACATTTCCATATTTGTGCCACTAAATTTGCAAATCCATGCCGCAATATCCTGGGTGGTCTGAACTTGTAGCTTGAACAGGAGGTTAGCTGTGGTAAGCCTAGATTCCTTCCACATCTAAAACTAAAATCCAGTCTGAGGCAGTCCCTGTAGCACATGGAGCTTAAAGAAAGTAGCCTGGTAGAACAAGGCAGAGTTTTCCAGCAACCAGGCAGTGGATATTCAATAATTGCTTTGGCATCCTAAACTCGCCCTTTGAAGTGCACCCCATGTATTACATTTACATGTAATACATGTAATAAACCCCAGACTCCAATGGGATTTGACACTGTCAAAAAGAGGCCCACTGTGCCTGCCTGGCTGGGCGGACAAAGGAAAGGGAAAGTCCTGTTTGTTAGCTACATCTGTCTGTGACAAGGCAGGCCTCTTAGAAGTTAATCAAGTTACTGGCCTAGCCCATAGAACAACCTCCCGTATCCAAGGCCTTTGTGGGAGCCAGAGCACACACCATTAAAGGGGCTACTCAGCTGCCAAGTGACAGCTGGAGATCATGCAAATGGGCCTCTAGAGGCTTAAAGCAGGAAAAGGAAACTTTCTAAAAGTACCTTTTACTAATAGTTATACAAACTTCAGATTTACCATTAAATTTGATTTTTAAAGACTATTAAAAATAGTCTTAAAAATATGTGTCTAGCTCCTACCAAACCAAAAATTGCATTATTAAATATAACAATGTAACCATATGTTTTCCTGGTGGACCGACCAGTCTTGCTAAAATGAAAAGAGCCTTTTGGAGCTTTTTCACTTTAAGGACATGTTTGACATTACATTCCTACATGTCCTACTTTTAAATAACATGAACCCTGACTTATAGGTATTAATACATACTTAGGGGTAACTTATACATATTTAAAAGGAAGGTATGACCTGTCAAAAGGGATTATTTTGACAGGTAAAATTTGCAGTTTTAAAACTGCAACAGTTATGCAGTATGTAGTTCGCCTGCAGTCATGTTTGCATTTGCAAGAGCAAATTTCTAACACTACAGTTATGTTGTTGTCACATATTAAACTGACAACTTGACTATGGCTCACTTTGTTCAGCAGCTGTGAAACACAATTGTCACTAAAGGCTGATTCAGGTTTAGGGTTCAACAGTAATTTTCTGGGGTAATGAGAAATGTATCCGATATGTGTTCAGTTTTTATATGACTGAAACACACTCCAACTTATGTTAAGGTTTGCCTGCAATAACCAGTGCCAGCAGACAATATAAAACAGTAATTTAATTACTGCTTTTACATGTGTAATAATTCTGGTTTATAAATAAGACCATTCACCATCCCTCTGGGTGGCAGAGTGCTGAACAAAAAATGCACAATTAATACACGTTTAACAGTAATTTTTTAATTAAATATAGAAGTGTCACAGGACCTTCTTGTACAGCTATACCGTTGCGGTAGTAAGACTATGGGGACCAATTATTTTTGCATGCTATGCGCTGTTCCTTTTATTAGGGTACACAAAGGCACGACAGTCATTGGTTTCCTCCTGATTTTCTTGGTTGGGGGGGGACTCCCACAATTTCCAAGGATCCCTCTGAGGCAGGGCAGGTGCACCGGCTTCCAGTGTTGTCCCAGCGTAAGGCACCGAAAGAAAACAAAACAAAAACAAGGGTCAGAGGAAGAAAAATAGAACCTTCCTGGCACGGGGTAGGGATTTGAGGGAAGCTGCACCCAATTCCAAAACCTTATGAAGTGGCTTTTTCAGGACGAAAGTGACCTCCCTCTAAGTTGTACCCGGTCCCTCCCTGTGCCCTGTGAAACCCCGCAGTCTTGCCCATACCTTTTCTAGCCACCCTCCTTCAGGAGAGTGGCGCGGCGATGCACGGTCTCGTTGGCCTCCTGGCGTGTCGTTCGCATCTGGGATTGCGTCTCTGGCTTCGGTTTGCTTCTCCTTCTCAGGACTTGTATCGGCCAGCAGCTTCCACCTCTCTCGCTCCTCTTCTCTTCCCTTATTCTCCACTTCCTGAGTCGTCACGGCATTACGCGCTGCCTGCCAGTTGCGAACCTCCTCTGATAGGGCAGTCGAAGGTCACATCGTTGGTCACTCCCCTTGGGGCTCCTCCTGGTAGCTGCTGTGGAGATCCTTAAAGGGCTCCTGCACCGCCTGTATACGGAGTGATAGCATGTCAATCAGGTTGTTGACAGGGGAGAAAGGAACTATAGACAGCTGTTCATCTTCCCACTCCTGACACATTCCCCCCCCCCCCCCAGGATTTCCCCGATAGGGGGAAAGAGGAAAACGCAACAGGAAATTGGCGTTGCTCTGGTCCCTGCCCTTTCGGTGGCGGACCTCGAATAGAAATGGTTGCAGAGCCAAAAACCACTGAAGACCCAATCGTTACATCCCTTGTTCTTTTGAAGCCAGGCAAGGGGCGCATGGTCGGTGTATAAAACAAAAGACCATCCTTCTAGGTAATACCTCAGTTTCTCATTGCCCCATTTCAAGGCCAGGAATGCCTTCTCGATCGTAGGGTAGGCCTGTTCCCCGCGGATGTAAAAAATCAGCCTTTCTAGTTCATCGGTGTCCAATTGAGAAAGGACTTCACATATGCCTACCCCAGAAGCGTCAATTTGATAGATGAAGGGGTTATGGAAGTTAGGAGTAAGCAATACTGGACATCTTGTTAGTATGTTTTTTCAACTTCTGGAAAGCTAGGGTCTCTTGACTGGATGGGGACCGAAGGCGATAACGAGTAGCTGTCCTCTTTAGTAAATCAGTGAGAGGTGTGGCTATGTCAGAAAACTGGGGTATAAATCGTCTATAGTACCCAACCAGTCCGAGAAAGGCACTTAGTTCTTTCTTATATGTGGGAAAGGGAGTGTCTTGAATAGTCCTAACTTTTTCCATTTGTGGTTTGATTAAGACTTCCCCAAAAAAATAGCCTAGGTATTTGACTTTTTAAAATGCATATTTGGACTTCTTTGCATTAATATAAAGGTTGGCACTCCTTAGTTCTGACAGATATAGCAGTCAGGTGGGATCGATGTTCTGCCTAGGTTTTTCTGTACACTAAAATGTCGTCTAAGTACCCCGAGGAGTACTCCAAGTGTTGTTTTAAGAGCGTATCCATGAGTCTTCGAAAACTAGCGGGGTACCGTGTAGGCCAAATGGTAGCACAGTGAACTGATATAACCCATCTGGAGTGGAGAAAACCGTTTTCTCCTGGTCATCGGATGTAGTGGGATCTACCAATAACCCTTGGTGAGGTCGATAGTGGAGTTGTAACAAGCCTCGCCCAAGCGTTCGATCCGCTCGTCCACTTTAGGAAGGGGGTACACGTCTTGTTTGGATATGCGATTTACGGCTCTGAAATCAATACAAAAACGAGTACTCCCATCCGACTTTGGCACCAGGACAATGGGAGAGCACCAATTGCTCTTGGAGGGCACCACCACACCTAAGTCTAGCATCTGGGCAACTTCATTTTGGAGGGTAACACTACAGGCTTCGGGAACCCTATAAGGTTTCTGCTTGATGGTGACCCCCTGGGTGGTGGGTATGGAATGGACTGCCAAATTTACCGGGGTGGTCTGAGAATATGTCAGAGAAGGAATACAGAAGGCTTTTTAGCTCTTTCTTTTCGTCTGTCGTCAGGACTAAGGAAAGTGGCACCAACTGTGTTAGTGGAAACAGTTGCCACAGAAACCGTACAGGGCTTTCCGGGGGGTGGGCCTAACCACTTTTTCAACAGATTGACATGGTACATCTGGGTTTTTGTTGGAGAGAGGCTCAATACGTAGGTGATTTTCCCTATCTTCTTTATTATCTCGTACAACCCTTGCCACTCCTTGTTTAACTTATGGGTTGAGGAGGGAAGGAAAATCAGAACCTATTCACCAATTTGGAACTCTCTCCATCTCTTCCCTTTATCGTAATGGTATTTTTGCTGGTTCAGAGCTCTTTCTAGTTTATCATGGGCGAGGGACCTTAGTTTGTGGAGACACACTTTTACTTGATTGGCATGGTCCAGTAGGGCCTTCCTTCTCCCGGCTCTCTTTTGTAATCTCTAGGAGGGTGTGTGGTTTTTGCCCAAAGAGAAGCTTAAACGGAGAAACACCTAAACTCCTTTGGATTGTGCTACTTATGACAAACAGGGCCAACAGAAGAAGCTGGTCCCAATTCTTTCTGTCCCCACTTAATAGTGTTTTTAAGGTGAGTTTTAGATTGCCGTTATACCTCTCCTCAAGGCCGTCCATTTGTGGATGGTACACAGAAGTTTTGATATGTCGGGTACCAACTGTTTGCACACTTCCCTCATCAATCTAGACACGAATGGAGTCTCCTGATCAATGAGGATCTCGCGGAGAAACCCCATCCGGGAAAAAACTTCTATTAGCCTCTGCCCTATGGTGGTGGTGGTGGCTGTTCCCAAGGGGAGGGGCTCAGGGTATCTGGTGGAGTAATCCACAATCACTACGACGTACTAGTTACCCCTGGAAGTTTTAGGGAGAGGACTTAGAAGGTCCATTCCTATTCCCTCAAACGGTTTACCCATTATGGACAGGGGTTGTAGGGGTACTTTTGGAGGGAGGTACGGATTCCGTTTTTGGCATATAGAGCACTGCTGACAGTATTTTTTTATCTAGAGGAAAATACCTGGAAAATAAAGGTTGTTTAGGATTGACTGACTGGTTTTCTCTGGTCCAAAATGGCCTGCCAAGAGGTGGGAATGGGCGAAGAATAGAATGTGTTCCCTAAAGGCAGCTGGGACCAATAACTGGGGGGGTTCTGCTCCTTCTTTGGTTATCCGGTAAAGGAGGTTGTTGCGCACCGAAAAACAGGGGAAGATTTTTCTGGGACTGTCTTTTATCTCCCGGGTGCTCTGCCAGGTGTTGCTAAGGGTACTGTTGTTGACTCGGGCTGCTCCGTTAATGGTTGTCCATTGCCCACGGTTCGGAAGTCAGCAAGCTAGGCTATTGTGGGTGTTCTTTTGTAGGAAATATGTCTTCAGGTTGTTGGGTAAGAGACCAGAAAAACAGGGATTGTCCACGCCTAGCGTGAGCTGTTCTGGGAGTAAAGGGAGGACCCCTACGTCGGCTGTGGTTTCTTGGCATGTTTCGGTTTGAAGGGTTAGACAGGCTACAGGATAGTTTAATGTCTCCATGCACACAACTTATACTAACGGTCCTCTCGGGATGATATACGACACAGGGACTACCTCTTCCGTCGCTAGGGAGTGTTTACAACCAGTGTCAAAGACATTGAGTGCACCATTGCTGGCAATGTATGTAAAAAGTCTGAGGCTTGGTGGGCTCCCCCTGGACCAGCGCACAGCGACAAGCGTGGTAATCCCAAAACCTGGGAAACCAACAACAGCATGCACATCGTACCGCTCGATATCGCTCCTGAATGCTGAAGCCAAGATTCTGGCGAAACTGCTGGCTACTAGGTTGATGCCGCACCTTTCGCACTTGATTCACTCGGATCAATCAGCCTTTATGCCGGACAGAAGTACCGCTTTAAACCTACGTCGGATCCACTGGGAACTGGCGCATGCGCCGCAACTGCAGATGCCTGCGGCAATACTATCCTTGGATTCTAGAATGGCGTTCGACATAGTCGAATGGCAGTACTTGTTTGCAGTACTTACCCACATGGGGTTCGGTCCCAAATTTATAGCGTGGATATGACTTCTATATTGTAGCCCGATGGCACATATAACGGCGAATGGTCATATCTCGCGCTCGATACAACTTGATAGGGGGACTCGACAGGGATGCCCGCTGTCACCTCTGCTGTTTGCACTGGTGTTGGAGCCGTTAGCCACCTTAATAAGGACTACCCCATTGCTAAAGGGAACTAATTGGGGAGAGAGCTGGGAAGACAGAGTCTCCCTTTACGCAGATGATATGCTGGTCTACTTGACAGAACCAGAACGTGGAATACCGGAACTCCTTAAGTTATGTGATGACCAGGGGAAGGTGTCCGGATACACGATAAATTGGACAAAATCTGTAATTTACATTTGAACGGCACGACGCCCATCCTCCCCCCCGACTGTCCACTGGAGATAGCGGAGACCTCCTTCAAATATCCCAGAATTTATGTCACCCGGGATACATCCGACTTCTACGAAAAAAACTTGAAGCCGCCACTAGAGCGCCTGAGGCGCGATGTGCTACATTGGAAGGCGCTGCCCTTGACACTGCTGGGAAGGGCAGCACTATTTAAAATGATGGCGTTGCCCCGCTTCCTTTATGCGCTTGAAAATACTCCCCACATGGTGCCGCCGTGTTATTTCCAGCAAGTGACGGCCATGGTGTCTGGTCTGCTGTGGGGGGACCACCCTGCACGAATTGCGCATGTGAAGCTAAACAGAAGCTGGTACGAGATGGGGATAGCACTGCCGAATCTACAACTGTATTACTGGGCAACACAACTTAAAGTCATTAACCACTGGCTGCATATCCCTCAGGACGACCCCGCTTACCGGGCCGATAGAATACAACTAGGCACGCACAGTTTGCTGGCAACGCTTTATCACAAGGGTTTGGCGGCAAAACTTATAGGACCCACAAAACACACGGTATCGCTATGGTACAAAGCACAGACGAAACTTAAATGGGGTGGCGTGATTACAAAACTCACCCCACTGTGGGACACCAAGGCACTGGGTCATTTGAGGCGCAGCAAGGGATTCACACAGTGGGACAATATTGGCATTTCGGTGGTAGGAGACCTGTGGACAGGCGAGAAGGTGGTCCCCTTCTCGCAGCTTCAACAGAAATACGACTTAGGCCCAAATGAACATATAGATATGCACAAATTAGGCATGCACTGCTAGCAGGAATACCAGAGGGCACGGTGGTCCCCGAGGCCTCTCCAATGGAGGACCGATTACTCACTGTCTTTATGCAACACAGCGCCACCTCACTTACATATCGCAAACTAATAAACAACCTGACAGACCCCACGAGTAAACTGCGAGAGAAATGGGTGGGAGAACTGGGGGATATGGATGAAACAGACTGGAATGAGGCGCTAGCGTCCCCCAAGGAAGCAGGCATTTCAGCTAGGTTCAGATTGGTGCAGCTTAAGATACTGCACCGGACATACTACACCAGGTCCGTCCTTCACAGGTTCCACAGGGCGCAGCACCCTTACTGTCTCCGGGGATGTGGGGAGGAGGGCACCTTCTTCCATACTATCTGGGAATGCCCAATTATAGTTGACTACTGGAGGCAAGTAATGCGCACCATCTCCCAGACACTGGAAGTCTCCCTTACACCAGACCCCCGTAAGTGCCTGTTGAATGTATGGGAACCAAATGATCTCACACGCCAGGGACAGCTTTGGGCAACGGTGGGCATTATGGTTGCGAAGAGAGATGTGGCGCAGAGATGGGGGGCAGCAGAGTCTCCGACCTTAACGCAATGGTGTAATAACATGGATGTGCTAATGATGACAGAAAGAGCGGTGTCTAAGATGAGGGCCAATCCGTGTAAGTGGAATAAAATATGGTTGCCTTGGAACAAGTATCGCGGGGAATTATGTGATTCACTGATGGAAGACGACAGTTATGTCTCAGATGACGAAGGGGAAGACGACTGGGATAGTCCCGCAGATATATAGGAATAGTGGAGGCATGGTTTGCCGTGTGTTAGCTGGATGACTGGAAACAGACGCCTGAAGGTGGGTGGTACACAGGAGACCCGACACGATTACTCAACCTTATTACCAATATATCGATGTGGGGAATCGTCGACACTGCCGTAGTTAATGTATGAGTTGCACGTATAATGTTAAGACTAATTGAATGGTTATGGTTTTATAAAATGAAAAAAAGACATCAATCAATCTGGAGTAAGCGAGGGTGGTATAAATGTAGCAAATCTTTACTTTAACGCCGCCGGACCTGATGTTGTCGGCTGAATGGCTGTGTAACTTCTGTGTGTAGATTTAACTTGCAATGACGCAGCCGGCCTCAGGGTTGTAGGCTCCTCGCTGTGTAACGACGATACATGACAATAAATGTCTTTTAAATTTTTTTTTAAAAAGGGCTGTCACTGTTTGCTAATTCACCATAAGACTTACATAATAAACAGGTCCCATTTCTTGTGCATAGAGAACAGGTTGGGGTGCGTAACTAACGTCCTTCGGTTCCTCTTCTTGTGTCTCCTTTCTTTTTCTACAGAACCTGGCGATGTGGCCCCACTCGCCACACTCGAAGCATTGGGGACCAGATGAAGAAAACCCTTTGGTTCGTCCTGTTCTAGCCCTAAAAGGTTCAACAACGGTTTTCACTGGTTTCTTCTCATTTCTTGTAGGTGGGGTTCCCTTTTGTACCCTCTTTGGCTCCTAAAGCGTGTTACGACTTTGGGCTCGTGTGTAGGGGGTGACCATTTCCACTGCGTGGTCCAGGTTCAGGCCCATGTGTTGACGGAGCCACCTTTGGGTTCCATAGGGCACGGCGTCAAGGTATTGTTCTAGATAGATTTTGTTAATTATTTCCTCTTTACTGGACTCCAATGGTTTGAGCCACCAATCAGCAGCGTCCTTCATCTTGTAAAACAGAGTTTTGGGGGTATCTCCTGGGGTTCCCCGCTCCTGCCTAAACCTAATACGATGGGCTTCAACGTCTACCCCCAATCGGTCCAATATGTATGTATATGTATTGTTTCACTAGACCATAGGCAGTAGTACTATCCCTATTGATGACCTGATCGGCTGCTTGTGCTTCACCTGTGAGTAAGGGAGCCAGCTAAAAAGGCCAGAGATCCGTTGGCAATGCACTAGCCCTTGCCGTCCCAGGAAGTGCAGGACCACTCCCTTGCCCTAGACCCATGAGGAGCTGCGTCTGCCCTTCCATTAACTTGGACATATTGTCAGCCAGGGGCTGGTTGGCAGAGGAAAAAACAGCGCGGTTCATTTCTGTTTGATTCGAGCTTTTCTCCCTGGCACATTCTAGCTTATTTTGTCCTTCTTTCAATTGATATACTAGGTTCTCCATCCTGTATCAGTTGGGCTATGCACGCATTCTCCACCACTTTTGTCAAGTGACCTTCTTGTACAGCTATACTGTTCTGGTAATCAGACTATGGAGACCAGTTATTGTTGCATGTTATGCACTGTTCCTGTTCTTGAGGGCAGGCTCGAATGATGCTTTGGGATCCTTGCTATCCAGGTATGTCCCAAATAGATGTCTCCGCTCTCTCGAGCTTAACCAACTGGTAGTCCCACGCGCCAGGATGGCGAGATGGGGGAGCAAAGCCTTCTCCATTCTTGCACCCCAACTATGGAATGCTCTCCCCCTGGAGATAAAGTTACAGCCTTCACTTGATCTCTTCAGGAAAGCATTGAAAACTTGGTGCTTCATTAAAGCCTACCAGTGAGCTCCTGGTTCTGGTTGCCGTCAGCTAGTTTTTGAGTTAGGCGCCTTGACGCCCACTGGGCATAGCTGCGCGTAGACAAATAACATTTCATTCATTCCTTTTATTAGGGTACACAAAGGCACGAGAATCATTGGTTTCTTGGTTGGGGGGAACTCCCACAATCACCAAGGATCCCTCTGAGGCAGGGCAGGTGCACCGGCTTCTAGTGTTGTCCCGGCATAAGGCACTGAAAGAAAAGAAAACTAAAACAAGGGTCAGTGAAAGGAAAATAGAACCTTCTGGCACTGGTAGGGATTTGAGGTAAGCAGCACCCGATTCCAACACCTTGTGAAGCGGCTATTTCGGGACGAACGTGACCTCCCTCTATGTCGTACCCGGCCCCTCTCTGTGCCCTGTAAAACCCGGCAGTCTTGCCCGTACCTTGTCTAGCCACCCTCCTCCAGGAGAGTGGCGGGGCGATGGCCGGTCTCGTTGGCCTCCTAACGTGTCGTTTGCGGCTGGGATGGCATCTCCGACTTGCTTCTCCTTCTCGGGTTTGTATCGGCAAGCAGCTTCCACCTCTCTTGCTCCTCTTCTCTTCCCTTATTCTCCACTTCCTGAGTCGTTACGGCGTACGGCCCTCCCTGCCAGTTGCGAACCTCTTCTGATAGGGCTGTTGAAGCTTGCGTCGTTGGCCACGCCCCATGGGGCTCCTCCTGGTAGCTGATGCACCGTCTGTATACGGAGTAACAGCACGTCAATCAGGTTGCTGACAGGGGAGAAAGGAACTATAGACAGCTGTTCATCTTCCGACTCCTGACAAGATGCTTTCCATTGGAACTTTTAGACATCGCAAGTTTTTTACTCTTGGCTGTTTTTGGGGATGGTGCGTTAATGGAGCAATACACTCTGATTTTATTACTGCTCCTTTGGTACTTAAAGCAGTGAGAGGTTGTTCACTATTTGGATTGCTCTTCTATCTTTCCAAGCCTTTCACTTACCTTCTTTCGTTGGGTGCTTTGTTCTCTTTCACTTCTGCAATGGTGTGGAAATGATACTTTATGTATCTTGATTCACTTGCAAGTTTATGTTTTGAGTTGTTTTGGGTGATAGTGGTATTTATCAAGTTTTTCTGTTTCAAGGATTAGCAAATATTTGTAATTGCTCTACTCTTAGCCCTGAGGAAGTCTTGGTTGAATGCCCGAATAAGACGAAACACGTGTTGGCTCGGTGGCTTTTGTGTGTTGAAAAAAATTAAGAAAATAAGAACGGAACCATTTATTTGAAAAAATTGGACACAAATAAACCGCAATAAAATCACCTAAGAAGAACACTATGTGGACTAAAAAAAATATTTTTTGACGCTAATATATGAGTTTTGCTCAGGACTTTGAGTTTATTTGCTTTCCAGAAAGGACAGAGATAGGACTAATCTGTCATCGTCTTAACTAAAAATAGGGCTCACACAGAGAGTATGTGGAGTAAGGTTGCCAATCATCCCCACATTTTACAGGTTTGTCCTGCAATCAGTCTTGTCCTGCTGCCTGTACAAAGGCACTGTGAGAAGGCAATTAGCCTGCATTTCGGTTCCCCTGCCACTATTAACTTGTTCAAGGGACAAGCAACTCTCACCCTTTCAGCCCTTTATGAGCTCTGAAAGAGGAACCTATTTCTGGGGCGTAACACAGGCCGAGCAGCCTCTGTGGCACATGGGGGACCTAACCCTTAAGGGGCCCCAACTCAGCCCAAGGCCAATGAATATTTGTGAGATAGGGGATACTTGAGGGGTACCCTCATGCAATTCTGCAATGGTCGCCAACATTTTGCATTCCGCCACTGACCGATTGGTGGCAGGGAGGAAGGAGCTGCATTACAGAAGGGATCCTGTATAATACAACTAAAGGTGTACGTTAATCTATGAAGAAGCAACTCCCACCACTCTCCGATAAACAGACCTGAATGTGTTAATGAATACCATGCTGGGGGCTCGTCTTGGGAGTGCTATTGATATTCACCTCTTCCATTAGGCCTGTTTCAAATTGCTGACATATTGTTAGATCAGTCGCCAGAGGTACAAGGAGACTATGTTTTAGCCAGGATCAAACAGTTAGTTAAGTAGGGATCACTGACAGAATATTGAAACAAAAATTTTGTGTGTCCAGAATATCGATTCGAAAATATTGAGGACCAAATATTGAGAAGGTAAGTGCACATAGGTAAGTACAGATTTACTATTCTTAACTCCACATCTACATACCTTGAAGATATATATAGTCAAGACACATATATGTGAGGGAGAGGGACAGGAGAGATATGAGAACGAGGAGGAAGGTAGCAATGTTGGTTTGAACATTTGTTGCCAGGCTGCTTTTAGTTCCCAGTCCAGCCCTGACAGTATGTGTAGTAGATACTAATATTTACCATTGATGTTTTAACCTGTTCACCCCGACGAACATTCCGCCGCAGTACAGGCGTTCTGAAGGGTGAACGGGGCTGCTTCGGCCAACGGTCGTCCGCAGCACCAGGGAGGGAGTGCTCCCCTCTGCCGTTGGCCGATGGGAGCACGGAACCGGTTAAAGCTCAAGACTATTTCATTCCGTATATAGATACCAGAGTTGTTCATGTTCTAAATCTGACTCTCAGTAGTAATAGAGAGCAGCCAGGACTTACTTCAAGAGGTAATAGTTATAGCGAGCAGCCAGGACTTACTTCAGGAGGTAATAACAGGATTGGAACTCAAATACGGCATGTTTAGCAATTACACCGACAAGTTTAAGATGTCCTTTGTCTCAATTTGGGTTCTGAGACCGATTTTGTTCTTGGGTTTACTTCTGAGTAACTATGACTCTCCGTGGGCGACGATTAGAGTGAACACGGTGAGTTTGGCTCCCTTTTCCATAGGGCGAGGAACGCCACAGGGTTGTCCTCTGTCACCTTTACTATTTGCATTATACATGGAGCCCTTCACTCAAAGAGTAAAGGACCACCCATACATCACAGGGGTCCACTTGGGCGCGGGGGGTGACCATACCCTGTGTCTTTACACCGATTGCATTATAGTGTTGCTGGAGAATCTGAGAGAGGCCCTTTCAGCCTTCATGAGGGAAATTCAGGGAAGCCTTAGGCTTCCGCGTGAATATTCAGAAATCCCAGGTGCTGAATTTTCCAGTCCTCCTTGGAAAAATTGAGGTTGTAAAGCAATAGTTCCCGATACAATGGAACTCTGAACCCGTCCCCTATTTGGGGATTCAGTTGGCATCTAGTATACCGCAGATAAGTCCCTCAATTATCAACTGCTCCTGGCAGGCCCGGACTGGCCGTTGCGGGCACCGGGCAATCCCCCGGTGCGCCGCAAAGGTGGGGGCCGGTTTTGGGTCCCTGGGGGCCGTTTTTGTTAAATGCCCGTTTTTGCAGCATAGCTGCAAAATCGTCCCAGTAACAAAATCGGCCGAAAACCGGCCCCGGAAAGAGCTCTGCGGCACCCCAACCCCCGTGGGGGGGGGGGGCAGTGGGGCCGGCTGAGCACTTTGCCAGGGCCGGTTTTTGTTCCCAGTCCGGCCCTGGCTCCTGGACAGAGTTAAAGCGGACCTTGCCCGGTGGTCGAGCTGTCCCTTGTCTTTCCTGGGCTGGGTTGAGGCTCTCAAAATGATGGTCCCACCGAGAATCTTGTATCTTTTTCCGACCCGCCTCCTGTACGGGCACTTACTATGCTGCAGAAGGCTATGCAATGCTTTGTCTGGGCCTCTGGGCAACCAGGCATGTCCAAAGAGCTAAGCTGGCGCCCGCCGAGCCAGGGGGCCTAGGGGTTCCACACTTGTAGTATTATTACTAGGCAGTTCAACTATGGTATCTAGTAGAATGGACACTCCCAGACTCGGAGAAAGCATGGCTCTTTATGGATAGAGCAGTTGCTGTAGCCTGTCTGTGGAAAATACTGTTCCTCTGTTGGGAGCACCCTGCTCCAGGACTCTACATATCGCCAATCACCTGAGTGGTCATGAGAGCCTGGGATAATAGGGCAGGCCAATTCACTTTCCCGTACCCACTAACTCCAATAATAGGGAACGTGGAATTTACCCTGGGCTTGCAGGAGATGGCATTTAGGGGGTGGCAGGAGACGGGGTGCTGCTCTGCGGGCCATTTCTTTGATACTGCAGGCCCCCTACCATTCGAGGTCTTGAAACAGGAGTACAGGCTCTCTGAATTTGAAAGGTTGCAATACACTAAAATTCGGGACTGGCTTATGCGCCCCCAAATTCGAGCAGGGAGTGCAACACCCATTGACGAAGTATGAACACTGGCTTCTGTCTACAGCACCCATCGCCTAGGGCTGACTGTTGGTGGCAATGTAGGGCAAATGGTTCTTTATTGCATATTTTATGGGAAGGACCCAAAATTCAACTATTATGGCAGGAATTTCCGATGGATATTGATAGCACCTGGCGATACAAAAGGGGATGATGGACGGAGCGTTTGAACAAATCAAACACTCACCCCCAGTCAACTGATCTGGGTTTAATCCATCACCATTCTTTAGTTCACTCAGCCACCCCAGTTCAGACATGGCTATATGCAAATCAGTCTGACCCTGTGCCTTGTGGGAACAGTCCAGCCCGAACTGCCAAGCCATGTCTTCCCTGGACCGGAAACAAGCATCCTGGGACCGGTTTCAGATTCATAATCCTCATCAGCCAGGCTATCTTGAATCCAGTGGCCAAGTGAACAAGGGACTCACGTCTGAGCATACCCTGCCACACTTAGGGTGAACAAAGCGATACAAAAGGGGATGATGGACGGAGCGTTTGAACAAATCAAACACTCACCCCCAGTCAACTGATCTGGGTTTAATCCATCACCATTCTTTAGTTCACTCAGCCACCCCAGTTCAGACATGGCTATATGCAAATCAGTCTGACCCTGTGCCTTGTGGGAACAGTCCAGCCCGAACTGCCAAGCCATGTCTTCCCTGGACCGGAAACAAGCATCCTGGGACCGGTTTCGGATTCATAATCCTCATCAGCCAGGCTATCTTGAATCCAGTGGCCAAGTGAACAAGGGACTCACGTCTGAGCATACCCTGCCACACTTAGGGCGAACAAAGCGATACAAAAGGGGATGATGGACGGAGCGTTTGAACAAATCAAACACTCACCCCCAGTCAACTGATCTGGGTTTAATCCATCACCATTCTTTAGTTCACTCAGCCACCCCAGTTCAGACATGGCTATATGCAAATCAGTCTCACCCTGTGCCTTGTGGGAACAGTCCAGCCCGAACTGCCAAGCCATGTCTTCCCTGGACCGGAAACAAGCATCCTGGGGCCGGTTTCGGATTCATAATCCTCATCAGCCAGGCTATCTTGAATCCAGTGGCCAAGTGAACAAGGGACTCACGTCTGAGCATACCCTGCCACACTTAGGACGAACAAAGCGATACAAAAGGGGATGATGGACGGAGCGTTTGAACAAATCAAACACTCACCCCCAGTCAACTGATCTGGGTTTAATCCATCACCATTCTTTAGTTCACTCAGCCACCCCAGTTCAGACATGGCTATATGCAAATCAGTCTGACCCTGTGCCTTGTGGGAACTGTCCAGCCCGAACTGCCAAGCCATGTCTTCCCTGGACCGGAAACAAGCATCCTGGGACCGGTTTCGGATTCATAATCCTCATCAGCCAGGCTATCTTGAATCCAGTGGCCAAGTGAACAAGGGACTCACGTCTGAGCATACCCTGCCACACTTAGGGCGAACAAAGCGATACAAAAGGGGATGATGGACGGAGCGTTTGAACAAATCAAACACTCACCCCCAGTCAACTGATCTGGGTTTAATCCATCACCATTCTTTAGTTCACTCAGCCAGCCCAGTTCAGACATGGCTATATGCAAATCAGTCTGACCGTGTGCCTTGTGGGAACAGTCCAGCCCGAACTGCCAAGCCATGTCTTCCCTGGACCGGAAACAAGCATCCTGGGACCGGTTTCAGATTCATAATCCTCATCAGCCAGGCTATCTTGAATCCAGTGGCCAAGTGAACAAGGGACTCACGTCTGAGCATACCCTGCCACACTTAGGGCGAACAAAGCGATACAAAAGGGGATGATGGACGGAGCGTTTGAACAAATCAAACACTCACCCTCAGTCAACTGATCTGGGTTTAATCCATCACCATTCTTTAGTTCACTCAGCCATCCCAGTTCAGACATGGCTATATGCAAATCAGTCTGACCCTGTGCCTTGTGGGAACAGTCCAGCCCGAACTGCCAAGCCATGTCTTCCCTGGACCGGAAACAAGCATCCTGGGACCGGTTTCGGATTCATAATCCTCATCAGCCAGGCTATCTTGAATCCAGTGGCCAAGTGAACAGGGGACTCACGTCTGAGCATACCCTGCCACACTTAGGGCGAACAAAGCGATACAAAAGGGGATGATGGACGGAGCGTTTGAACAAATCAAACACTCACCCCCAGTCAACTGATCTGGGTTTAATCCATCACCATTCTTTAGTTCACTCAGCCACCCCAGTTCAGACATGGCTATATGCAAATCAGTCTGACCCTGTGCCTTGTGGGAACAGTCCAGCCCGAACTGCCAAGCCACGTCTTCCCTGGACCGGAAACAAGCATCCTGGGACCGGTTTCGGATTCATAATCCTCATCAGCCAGGCTATCTTGAATCCAGTGGCCAAGTGAACAAGGGACTCACGTCTGAGCATACCCTGCCACACTTAGGGCGAACAAAGCAATACAAAAGGGGATGATGGACGGAGCGTTTGAACAAATCAAACACTCACCCCCAGTCAACTGATCTGGGTTTAATCCATCACCATTCTTTAGTTCACTCAGCCACCCCAGTTCAGACATGGCTATATGCAAATCAGTCTGACCCTGTGCCTTGTGGGAACAGTCCAGCCCGAACTGCCAAGCCATGTCTTCCCTGGACCGGAAACAAGCATCCTGGGACCGGTTTCGGATTCATAATCCTCATCAGCCAGGCTATCTTGAATCCAGTGGCCAAGTGAACAAGGGACTCACGTCTGAGCATACCCTGCCACACTTAGGGCGAACAAAGCGATACAAAAGGGGATGATGGACGGAGCGTTTGAAAAAATCAAACACTCACCCCCAGTCAACTGATCTGGGTTTAATCCATCACCATTCTTTAGTTCACTCAGCCACCCCAGTTCAGACATGGCTATATGCAAATCAGTCTGACCCTGTGCCTTGTGGGAACAGTCCAGCCCGAACTACCAAGCCATGTCTTCCCTGGACCGGAAACAAGCATCCTGGGACCGGTTTCGGATTCATAATCCTCATCAGCCAGGCTATCTTGAATCCAGTGGCCAAGTGAACAAGGGACTCACGTCTGAGCATACCCTGCCACACTTAGGGCGAACAAAGCGATACAAAAGGGGATGATGGACGGAGCGTTTGAACAAATCAAACACTCACCCCCAGTCAACTGATCTGGGTTTAATCCATCACCATTCTTTAGTTCACTCAGCCACCCCAGTTCAGACATGGCTATATGCAAATCAGTCTGACCCTGTGCCTTGTGGGAACAGTCCAGCCCGAACTGCCAAGCCATGTCTTCCCTGGACCGGAAACAAGCATCCTGGGACCGGTTTCGGATTCATAATCCTCATCAGCCAGGCTATCTTGAATCCAGTGGCCAAGTGAACAAGGGACTCACGTCTGAGCATACCCTGCCACACTTAGGGCGAACAAAGCGATACAAAAGGGGATGATGGACGGAGCGTTTGAACAAATCAAACACTCACCCCCAGTCAACTGATCTGGGTTTAATCCATCACCATTCTTTAGTTCACTCAGCCAGCCCAGTTCAGACATGGCTATATGCAAATCAGTCTGACCGTGTGCCTTGTGGGAACAGTCCAGCCCGAACTGCCAAGCCATGTCTTCCCTGGACCGGAAACAAGCATCCTGGGACCGGTTTCGGATTCATAATCCTCATCAGCCAGGCTATCTTGAATCCAGTGGCCAAGTGAACAAGGGACTCACGTCTGAGCATACCCTGCCACACTTAGGGCGAACAAAGCGATACAAAAGGGGATGATGGACGGAGCGTTTGAACAAATCAAACACTCACCCTCAGTCAACTGATCTGGGTTTAATCCATCACCATTCTTTAGTTCACTCAGCCACCCCAGTTCAGACATGGCTATATGCAAATCAGTCTGACCCTGTGCCTTGTGGGAACAGTCTAGCCCGAACTGCCAAGCCATGTCTTCCCTGGACCGGAAACAAGCATCCTGGGACCGGTTTCGGATTCATAATCCTCATCAGCCAGGCTATCTTGAATCCAGTGGCCAAGTGAACAGGGGACTCACGTCTGAGCATACCCTGCCACACTTAGGGCGAACAAAGCGATACAAAAGGGGATGATGGACGGAGCGTTTGAACAAATCAAACACTCACCCCCAGTCAACTGATCTGGGTTTAATCCATCACCATTCTTTAGTTCACACAGCCACCCCAGTTCAGACATGGCTATATGCAAATCAGTCTGACCCTGTGCCTTGTGGGAACAGTCCAGCCCGAACTGCCAAGCCACGTCTTCCCTGGACCGGAAACAAGCATCCTGGGACCGGTTTCGGATTCATAATCCTCATCAGCCAGGCTATCTTGAATCCAGTAGCCAGGTTCTGAGCTGGGATGGTGCAGTGAGCTAAAAAACGGTGATGGATTAAAACCATGATCTATTGACTTGGTAAGAGTATTCTGCATCATTCAGAAACTCTGTCCATCACCACCCCCCTTTTCCAAAATCGGTTTTATCCACACTATGTGTGGGAGGGTATACTCAGACGTGAGTCCCTTGCGCATTGCACCATCAGGATTCAAGCAAGCCGGGCCGAAGAAGGCTGTGATGCCAGAAACCGGTCTCCGGAAGCTTGTTTCCTTCCCAGTATAAGAATTGGCTTGGTAGTTTGGTTTGCCCTGTTCCCGTCATGCACTGGGACAGGAACAGACTAATTTGCCTATAGCCAGGTTCTGAGCTGGGATGGTGCAGTGAGCTAAAAAACGGTGATGGATTAAAACCATGATCTATTGACTTGGTAAGAGTATTCTGCATCATTCAGAAACTCTGTCCATCACCACCCCCCTTTTCCAAAATCGGTTTTATCCACACTATGTGTGGGAGGGTTTACTCAGACGTGAGTCCCTTGCTCATTGTACCATCAGGATTCAAGCAAGCCGGGCCGAAGAAGGCTGTGATGCCAGAAACCGGTCCCCGGAAGCTTGTTTCCTTCCCAGTATAAGAATTGGCTTGGTAGTTTGGTTTGCCCTGTTCCCATCATGCACTGGGACAGGAACAGACTAATTTGCATATAGCCAGGTTCTGAGCTGGGATGGTGCAGTGAGCTAAAAAACGGTGATGGATTAAAACCATGATCTATTGACTTGGTAAGAGTATTCTGCATCATTCAGAAACTCTGTCCATCCCCACCCCCCTTTTCCAAAATCGGTTTTATCCACACTATGTGTGGGAGGGTATACTCAGACGTGAGTCCCTTGCTCATTGCACCATCAGGATTCAAGCAAGCCGGGCCGAAGAAGGCTGTGATGCCAGAAACCGGTCCCCGGAAGCTTGTTTCCTTCCCAGTATAAGAATTGGCTTGGTAGTTTGGTTTGCCCTGTTCCCATCATGCACTGGGACAGGAACAGACTAATTTGCATATAGCCAGGTTCTGAGCTGGGATGGTGCAGTGAGCTAAAAAACGGTGATGGATTAAAACCATGATCTATTGACTTGGTAAGAGTATTCTGCATCATTCAGAAACTCTGTCCATCACCACCCCCCTTTTCCAAAATCGGTTTTATCCACACTATGTGTGGGAGGGTATACTCAGATGTGAGTCCCTTGCTCATTGCACCATCAGGATTCAAGCAAGCCGGGCCGAAGAAGGCTGTAATGCCAGAAACCGGTCCCAGGAAGCTTGTTTCCTTCCCAGTATAAGAATTGGCTTGGTAGTTTGGTTTGCCCTGTTCCCATCATGCACTGGGACAGGAACAGACTAATTTGCATATAGCCAGGTTCTGAGCTGGGATGGTGCAGTGAGCTAAAAAACGGTGATGGATTAAAACCATGATCTATTGACTTGGTAAGAGTATTCTGCATCATTCAGAAACTCTGTCCATCACCACCCCCCTTTTCCAAAATCGGTTTTATCCACACTATGTGTGGGAGGGTATACTCAGACGTGAGTCCCTTGCTCATTGCACCATCAGGATTCAAGCAAGCCGGGCCGAAGAAGGCTGTGATGCCAGAAACCGGTCCCCGGAAGCTTGTTTCCTTCCCAGTATAAGAATTGGCTTGGTAGTTTGGTTTGCCCTGTTCCCATCATGCACTGGGACAGGAACAGACTAATTTGCATATAGCCAGGTTCTGAGCTGGGATGGTGCAGTGAGCTAAAAAACGGTGATGGATTAAAACCATGATCTATTGACTTGGTAAGAGTATTCTGCATCATTCAGAAACTCTGTCCATCACCACCCCCCTTTTCCAAAATCGGTTTTATCCACACTATGTGTGGGAGGGTATACTCAGACGTGAGTCCCTTGCTCATTGCACCATCAGGATTCAAGCAAGCCGGGCCGAAGAAGGCTGTGATGCCAGAAACCGGTCCCCGGAAGCTTGTTTCCTTCCCAGTATAAGAATTGGCTTGGTAGTTTGGTTTGCCCTGTTCCCATCATGCACTGGGACAGGAACAGACTAATTTGCATATAGCCAGGTTCTGAGCTGGGATGGTGCAGTGAGCTAAAAAACGGTGATGGATTAAAACCATGATCTATTGACTTGGTAAGAGTATTCTGCATCATTCAGAAACTCTGTCCATCACCACCCCCCTTTTCCAAAATCGGTTTTATCCACACTATGTGTGGGAGGGTATACTCAGACGTGAGTCCCTTGCTCATTGCACCATCAGGATTCAAGCAAGCCGGGCCGAAGAAGGCTGTGATGCCAGAAACCGGTCCCCGGAAGCTTGTTTCCTTCCCAGTATAAGAATTGGCTTGGTAGTTTGGTTTGCCCTGTTCCCATCATGCACTGGGACAGGAACAGACTAATTTGCATATAGCCAGGTTCTGAGCTGGGATGGTGCAGTGAGCTAAAAAACGGTGATGGATTAAAACCATGATCTATTGACTTGGTAAGAGTATTCTGCATCATTCAGAAACTCTGTCCATCACCACCCCCCTTTTCCAAAATCGGTTTTATCCACACTATGGGCCCGATGTAGGTAGCCCTTTACCGATCGGAATCGGCCGAAAATACCGATTTTCGGCCGTTTCCGATCGGTAAAGGGCTATCGAGATGTAGGGGCACATTTTCGGTAATTTTACCGAATCGTTATCATTACCGAATCGGTAAATTTACCGATTCGGTAATATTTACCGATTCGGTAATATTTACCGATTCGCTAATGATAACGATTCGGTAAAATTACCGAAAATGCAATGTAGGTAGCCTATGTTCCATCAGCACATGGCTTACAGAATCGGTATTTTACCATGGAATACAAATCCATGGTAAAAAAACGATTCCTGTGTACATGCACATCTGTGCATGTACACATGTGCCATGTGACAGACAGACGTGCCCTTAGGGCATGTCTGTGTGCCACATTGCACACATGCCCGTTTTGGGGGTGCTAGAGGGTGTCAAAGTGACACCCCCTGCACCCTTGTGAATTCTTTAATTACCGATTCGGTAAATACCGAATCGGTAATGCCTAATCATTCCTATGGGCTTCAAAGCCCATAGGAATGAATGGGCATTACCGATTCGGTATTTACCGAATCGGTAATTAAAGAATTGTTAAGGATTCGGTAACGAATCCAGATGTTGGGACCTACATCCCATTTACCGATTTTGAAATACCGAATCGGTAAAATTCGGTATTTCAAAATCGGTAAATGGGATTTACCTACATCGGGCCCTATGTGTGGGAGGGTATACTCAGACGTGAGTCCCTTGCTCATTGCACCATCAGGATTCAAGCAAGCCGGGCCGAAGAAGGCTGTGATGCCAGAAACCGGTCCCCGGAAGCTTGTTTCCTTCCCAGTATAAGAATTGGCTTGGTAGTTTGGTTTGCCCTGTTCCCATCATGCACTGGGACAGGAACAGACTAATTTGCATATAGCCAGGTCTGAGCTGGGATGGTGCAGTGAGCTAAAAAACTGTGATGGATTAAAACCATGATCTATTGACTTGGTAAGAGTATTCTGCATCATTCAGAAACTCTGTCCATCACCACCCCCCTTTTCCAAAATCGGTTTTATCCACACTATGTGTGGGAGGGTATACTCAGACGTGAGTCCCTTGCTCATTGCACCATCAGGATTCAAGCAAGCCGGGCCGAAGAAGGCTGTGATGCCAGAAACCGGTCCCCGGAAGCTTGTTTCCTTCCCAGTATAAGAATTGGCTTGGTAGTTTGGTTTGCCCTGTTCCCATCATGCACTGGGACAGGAACAGACTAATTTGCATATAGCCAGGTTCTGAGCTGGGATGGTGCAGTGAGCTAAAAAACGGTGATGGATTAAAACCATGATCTATTGACTTGGTAAGAGTATTCTGCATCATTCAGAAACTCTGTCCATCACCACCCCCCTTTTCCAAAATCGGTTTTATCCACACTATGGGCCCGATGTAGGTAGCCCTTTACCGATCGGAATCGGCCGAAAATACCGATTTTCGGCCGTTTCCGATCGGTAAAGGGCTATCGAGATGTAGGGGCACATTTTCGGTAATTTTACCGAATCGTTATCATTACCGAATCGGTAAATTTACCGATTCGGTAATATTTACCGATTCGGTAATATTTACCGATTCGGTAATGATAACGATTCGGTAAAATTACCGAAAATGCAATGTAGGTAGCCTATGTTCCATCAGCACATGGCTTACAGAATCGGTATTTTACCATGGAATACAAATCCATGGTAAAAAAACGATTCCTGTGTACATGCACATCTGTGCATGTACACATGTGCCATGTGACAGACAGACGTGCCCTTAGGGCATGTCTGTGTGCCACATTGCACACATGCCCGTTTTGGGGGTGCTAGAGGGTGTCAAAGTGACACCCCCTGCACCCTTGTGAATTCTTTAATTACCGATTCGGTAAATACCGAATCGGTAATGCCTAATCATTCCTATGGGCTTCAAAGCCCATAGGAATGAATGGGCATTACCGATTCGGTATTTACCGAATCGGTAATTAAAGAATTGTTAAGGATTCGGTAACGAATCCAGATGTTGGGACCTACATCCCATTTACCGATTTTGAAATACCGAATCGGTAAAATTCGGTATTTCAAAATCGGTAAATGGGATTTACCTACATCGGGCCCTATGTGTGGGAGGGTATACTCAGACGTGAGTCCCTTGCTCATTGCACCATCAGGATTCAAGCAAGCCGGGCCGAAGAAGGCTGTGATGCCAGAAACCGGTCCCCGGAAGCTTGTTTCCTTCCCAGTATAAGAATTGGCTTGGTAGTTTGGTTTGCCCTGTTCCCATCATGCACTGGGACAGGAACAGACTAATTTGCATATAGCCAGGTCTGAGCTGGGATGGTGCAGTGAGCTAAAAAACTGTGATGGATTAAAACCATGATCTATTGACTTGGTAAGAGTATTCTGCATCATTCAGAAACTCTGTCCATCACCACCCCCCTTTTCCAATATTGATAGCACCTGAACACTCACCTCCCTAGATTCCCTTTGTACACCATTCTAGGCCTGGCCAATCCCCTCAAATTTCTGCTAGAATCACATAGAGGTAGGCACATCAGCTTGGCACTAGGGGTGGCATATCAAACGATACTCGCGTGCTGGGGTACGAAGAGAATTCTGACACATCTGTGTGTGGTTACACAGCTTGTGACACATACTGGGTATGGAGAGACTCACATCGCAAGGAGATGCCTACCACACATTATGGAAGCCCTTTATTTTGTTCTTGTCCCATGAATTCCATGAATTTACATGCCCCAGATAGCTTAAACTTCTCCACTTCATATAACCAACATCGACTGACTAGACTGAGGTCCCCATTCTATAAATATGGGGTGGGGGGTAGTTAAGAGATTTCACAGAGCTGGGATGAGGGTGAGTTAAGTGGGGGGTGGCTATTTTTCTCTGTTTAAAGTCTGTATAAGTATGGCACTAGGAAGAGAGTTTAGAGTGGTTTTTGCTCTGTATCTGTGTTTGATATCTGCCAATAAAAACAAACTTGAACCTAAGATGCCCTGATTTAGAAGATGGGGTGTCGGCACACAAGTCTGTCTTTAATTTTAGCTCAGGGGGTGCACCAACATCTAGGATCGGAAGCGGTGTGGTCTGGATACAAACTTTTGTGCTCCCCGACTGGAACCATCACTGTTTATAGTTAGGGGAACCCATATACGAAGGCTGGAAAATTCTCATAAGAAGGACAGTCAAAGATTCTTGTTTCAATGATTTATATAAAGAATTAATAGGCAAATTACAATAAAGGTGCCAGAAGCAAGTTTAACAGCAAAGCATATAAGACATAGGTAGAAAGAACTCAGTACAGTTCTAAATGAAATCTGGCATAGATTTGCCTTCTACGGTGGGGAAGAGGGAGTCCCTCTAGTTACAGAAATCCACACACTTATATAGGGCGTTTACAAAGACTTTCATACATTCTTTGGTAATAAAGGGTTTTCAGAGTTTGCACCAATAACAAACAAGCTAAAAGAAACATTTTTCTACAGAATACCTTTATGGATTCTCTCAGGATAGTAGTACATTGGGATTCAACCATTATTACAGTCTTAGCTCTACAGTTAAGCTGATACATTGTTTTAAACATAAGCCTGGGACGGTGAGACCATCCTTGATTCAGTACTAGAAAACTTCACTGAGAACAATTTCAGCTCACTCGAGTGACTACTATACAAGCTTTATTTAGAACAGGAATCAGCAGCAGTCATCATGTGATATATATTGTGACGTTGAGGCAAGATGGAGGACAGTGTAAACACAATCTAATGTTATCATAAGCTCAGTTCGTAATGCTCTTTTTATTGACAGGAAATGGTCTCTCACAGGGGTTAGGATGAGGCACCAAAAATGTGCTACAAGACTCATAGCACTCCACGGGGGCGTGGCTAAGCACGCAATGGCGGAGGGCGCCCTAGGGTAGAACTCCGTGTACAGCTCCCCTTCCCTGGGCCGATTCTCCGCTCTACTTGTCCGTTGCCGCCCGAAATTGCAGGCGGACCTTCCGGACACAGTATTCGGCGTCCTCGCCGACTTTGGTTCCGGAGACCCGGAGCGGTCAGCACCGGCCTGTCCTACGGCTCTCCAGCGGGACCTGGCGCTTCCCGCACGGTGGGCGGCCTACGCGAGGACGCGGATTGGGCCCGGCGCCCGGGCCTCATCCTGACCGCGCGCCCTGGCGAGCACGGCCGCCCGGCCAGCTGGCGTTAACTTACGGGATAAATGAACATGAAAAGGTGCCCCACCACTTACTTTTTATCCCTCTCTTAAGGAAAGTTGAAGACGCTGTTTGTCGTACTCAACTAGGTATTTTTATTTTTACCAATCGATTTTTTGATTTCGAGATCTATTTAGTCAAAACAACCTTATTATAAACAGACAAACACATATATACAATATACATTCAACATGTAATGTGGCTTATCTACACAACAACGTGTTATTAAACAAATTCAATTCACTATTGACAAAAAGATGAATGCGGAAACATTATGCAACAGACAGTAATATTTACAGTGTAATAAATGAAAAACACATTATCAAGTGAATAAAACTTTGTGCAAAACTCAAGAAAATTGGTGAGAAAGTAGGAAGAATTAGGAAAGGAACGTTAAGGCAAATTCGAAATTAATTAACAGCCAGCGAAAGCTGGTTTCCAAATTGTCCTTTTCTAATTGGCCGACGCGTTTCGAATCCAGGAGATTATGTTCTGGATTCTCATCAGGGCACAATTATTCTGTCTGTAAAATTTAAAAGGAAAAATAACGTTTTTGAGTGTTTGGGCTGGAAAGACAGGGCTCCCTAAGAAGTGACGAACAGCAAGGGGACCTACCGGGTCTTCAACAGAAACAAATTCGAGGGACAGTTGTTGGTGCAGGCTGGAACGACTCCAGGAGGAGTCAGAGGGGCAGAACTACCTGCAAGAAGGTGGATTTACATTAGCGCAGCTAGACCATGTAAAAAGCAGAGTTCGGTTGAAGAAAGTACTCAAAAGTGCACATACCGTCACCTAATTCTCTGCTTGACGGGGGCAGTCGCCTTTAGTTGAAAAAATGAATTCTTTTGTTGTGTTTCACTGAGGTTAGGTCAAGGCGCTGTATGTGTAAAAAATGCGAAATTAATGTGTGTTGCTGCAATTTGCGAGCGCAACAGAAACTGAAAACGGTAACAAAGGACATACCTTCGGATTTCAATCGCTCGGTGCTGGGGTCTAGCTCTGCGGGCAAACTTTACTTCAATGGCAAACACATGCGGTTTGGACCGGGCTCCAATTTACTGTAAGTAAGCAGGACCGGGTTAGTTTGTATGCGCGATGAGCAGGAGCGAACAAAAGGTATTGGCATGGCACCACGGGAGCAATGCTTACCTCCGTGTTACTCGGTGAGGCTTTCCAGCAATCTGCATGGATCCAAAGATGGGCGCCCCCGATGTTGCCATGGAGAAAAGCACGTCGATCTGTGCTAGGGTTTGTGGGATTTGTAGTACATGCTGCGCAATGTTATAAAAAAAAATCCTATGCAATGTATGACTGAGGAAGAAATGAGACGAGACCAGTCCGGGCAACAGGACAAGGGGCACAACTGAATCATAGTCTCGCAATTTCGGACAGACTATTCAGGCCCTTCCGTACACTATTAAATTTCAGAATAAGATATGCTTCCTTTTTGAGGAGCATTCTATCCAGATCTGCGTTATTCTGTAGTGGACGTAATGCGTGCAGTACCGTCCACCTAAGGTCATTGGCATCATGATTGGCCGTCAAGAAATGTTCGACCATTGGGGCAGTCGTGATTTTATTTTTAATTCGTGACCGATGTTGGCAAATACGTGTGTTCACTTGTTGTCTAGTTTTGCCAATATAAATTTGGTCACAGGGGCACTGCACCAGGTACACGACATTCTTAGTTTTACAATTAGAGAATTTGTGATGTTTCCATCTGGTTGCCCCATGCTGGAACTCCTCGCCTTCGATGGTATTTGGACACACAACACAGGTGCCACACTTGTGGTGTCCTGTGATTGGCTTAAGGTTCCACTGGGTTAGTAGGTCGATTTTCTTTTTTGGTAACGACACGTCTGCCCTCATAATGTGTTGTCCCACATTTTGATTCCTTTTATAAGCGAACAATGGTCGCGGAAGTGGACAATCTAAATTTGCCATTAAATGCCAATTATTCAATACAGTTTTTCTGACTGCATTTGTGTCGGGTCCAAAAGTGGTAACACAGACCAGTCTTTCAAGTGTAGGTTTGGACCGTACTTGTAGGAGCGTTTCTTCGGGGGTGAAGCGAGCTCTTTTGAAAGAGTGCTTTAAGAGTTTCTTAGGGTACCCCCTTGCTTGCATTTCCTGACAAAACGTAGCTGCATGAGCCGTGAAGTCATCCAAGTGGGAGCAGTTCCTCCTTATGCGCAACAATTGCCCATATGGGAGGTTGGATTTTAAATTCCTCGGGTGGGCACTCCTGTGGTGCAGGATTGTGTTCCTGTCAGTGTCTTTTTTGAAAAGGGATGATTTTAAAACCCCATTGATGTTTGATATTTCTACATCAAGGAAGGTCATCCTTTCATTACTCTGGGCCATTGAAAATTTGATGTCAGCATGCCTGTTGTTGAGCCAATCATGGAACGCTACTAGCTGGGTCTGGCTCCCCTGCCACAGGAGCCAGACGTCATCTATGTAGCGGAACCACTGCAGGATATGTTGTTCAAAGGGGTTGTTATTGTCCACAAATTTTTGCTCGTACTGGGCCATGAACAGTACGGCCATTTCAGGGGCATAAGGACACCCCATCGCCGTGCCCTTGACCTGCATGAAGAAGTCACCATTGAACGAAAAATAGTTCTTTTTTAGGGCGATTTCAGCCAGTCTCAAAATGAAGGAAGTGGGCACTTGGTGTGGCCTCACTCTAAGGTTCAAATAGATCTCCATCACCTCTAGCGCTTCTTCTTGTGGAATTTGCGTATAGAGGGAGGTTACGTCCATTGTGACCATCAATTGGGTGTCTGGGTCGAACTCAGTGTCTTCTACCTTGTGCAAAAAATCCGTTGTATCACGTAAGTATGATTTGACTGTCTGTAAAAATGGTTTCAAGAAGAAATCCACATACTGAGAAAGCGGTTCAAGACAAGAATCACATCCAGAAACAATTGGACGTCCTGGGGGGTCTTGAAGGCTCTTGTGGATCTTTGGCAGGAGGTAGAGCACTGGGGTTCTGGGAAATTTTTTGAGGAGGTACTCATATTCTTTTTTGCCCAGAAAGCCACCATCCAACCCCACCTGTAATGAATCAACAATGAGTCGTTGGATCTCTTTGACAGGGTTCTCAGAAAGACGTCTATACCAGGTTACATTATTCACCTGCTTGTTGCCTTCTGCTAGATATTGGTCGCGAGACCACACAACCACTGCCCCGCCCTTATCGGCCTGTTTGATAATAATAGAATGATCTTCTTTGAGGGCTTTGATCGCTGCATGTTGTTTTTGACCCATGTTTTGGTGTACAAAACGTCTCCCCTTCTCAAGTTTGTCGATCGATGACAACAGGACCTGCTCAAATGCGAGGACTTCTTTAGGAATATTTTGGTTAGGGACAAAGGTGGACTTGTTCCGTAGGCCAGTGACTTCAGTGGAGGGCGATGAAGGATGATTCCAAAAAAATGTTTTTAAACGAATTTTGCGGCAAAACTCAATCACCTCTAATTTAAGTCTTGTGTAATCCGTTTTGCGCCCAGGGACAAATTTAAGACCAAGCGCTAAAACCGAATGTTCATCTGGTGTCAATTGTCTGTTGGACAAATTCACCACAGTGCTAGGGCCCTCTAAGATTTGTATGAGCGGTTCCTGGTTCGCATCTCCCATGGTGGTTTGAAGCGAGTTTTTGGCTGTTGGCCCTGGTCTAAAAAAGCCACCTGTTTCTTGTTTGTATTACGGTTGTCCGAGCTCGATGAATCAGAAGAAGACGTTTCCGAAAATGTTGTAAACCGATTCCTTGACCGGCCTTGAAACGTAGATAACGCTCTACGAGATTCCTGTTGTGTGTAATAGTCCTCTTTTAGAAAAGGATATACCTGCTCTATTTTGAATGACTTGACGTCTCGCTCATATTTAAAAGTCTTGTCATTAATGGTGTTGTCCTTGAAGGTCCTGATTTCCTTCTCTATTTTTTCCAGAAGTGCCTTGGCGTCCGTCACTGCCGGACTAGTTTTGATCGTCTCAATTAATTCCTCAATCTCTTTTTCTTCCTGTAAGCACAATCTTTGTGCTGTTTCAATGGTGTGGACCATGAGGTCCCGGCTGCACTTAGTATTAATAAAACTGAAACCTTTTTTATATTCTGCGTCGTCCACAAATATCACAGGGACATTCTTTACCTGTAGGCCCCAGGGGATTGTGCCCCCTTTGAGGTGCCTAAGCAAAAAATGTCCGTGTAATTCCGTGCGAGTGTGCTTTTTTTGTAAACGTATTAGTCGGTCTCACTCGTTTTGCTGTTTTGCGGTAGTACTGAGGGTCACATTTGAAAAGGGAGAAGAGTCAATGAGGTTCTGAATGTGGTTTTCACTAAAGGATAGTGTGTCTTTGTCTGACATTGGTGTGGGGAATAGAGGATTCCCAAGAGAATTTATCACATATAAATAACAAATGACAAGGGTGTCCGTTGGCTCTCGCGGGGAGTACCCGCGCTGAACTGTGAAACAAAAGGGGAGCTTGGCCCTGATGGACAAATGGGGAGGCTGGGCCTAATTAGATAAATGAACATGAAAAGGTGCCCCACCACTTACTTTTTATCCCTCTCTTAAGGAAAGTTGAAGACGCTGTTTGTCGTACTCAACTAGGTATTTTTATTTTTACCAATCGATTTTTTGATTTCGAGATCTATTTAGTCAAAACAACCTTATTATAAACAGACAAACACATATATACAATATACATTCAACATGTAATGTGGCTTATCTACACAACAACGTGTTATTAAACAAATTCAATTCACTATTGACAAAAAGATGAATGCGGAAACATTATGCAACAGACAGTAATATTTACAGTGTAATAAATGAAAAACACATTATCAAGTGAATAAAACTTTGTGCAAAACTCAAGAAAATTGGTGAGAAAGTAGGAAGAATTAGGAAAGGAACGTTAAGGCAAATTCGAAATTAATTAACAGCCAGCGAAAGCTGGTTTCCAAATTGTCCTTTTCTAATTGGCCGACGCGTTTCGAATCCAGGAGATTATGTTCTGGATTCTCATCAGGGCACAATTATTCTGTCTGTAAAATTTAAAAGGAAAAATAACGTTTTTGAGTGTTTGGGCTGGAAAGACAGGGCTCCCTAAGAAGTGACGAACAGCAAGGGGACCTACCGGGTCTTCAACAGAAACAAATTCGAGGGACACTTGTTGGTGCAGGCTGGAACGACTCCAGGAGGAGTCAGAGGGGCAGAACTACCTGCAAGAAGGTGGATTTACATTAGCGCAGCTAGACCATGTAAAAAGCAGAGTTCGGTTGAAGAAAGTACTCAAAAGTGCACATACCGTCACCTAATTCTCTGCTTGACGGGGGCAGTCGCCTTTAGTTGAAAAAATGAATTCTTTTGTTGTGTTTCACTGAGGTTAGGTCAAGGCGCTGTATGTGTAAAAAATGCGAAATTAATGTGTGTTGCTGCAATTTGCGAGCGCAACAGAAACTGAAAACGGTAACAAAGGACATACCTTCGGATTTCAATCGCTCGGTGCGGGGGTCTAGCTCTGCGGGCAAACTTTACTTCAATGGCAAACACATGCGGTTTGGACTGTTCATGGCCCAGTACGAGCAAAAATTTGTGGACAATAACAACCCCTTTGAACAACATATCCTGCAGTGGTTCCGCTACATAGATGACGTCTGGCTCCTGTGGCAGGGGAGCCAGACCCAGCTAGTAGCGTTCCATGATTGGCTCAACAACAGGCATGCTGACATCAAATTTTCAATGGCCCAGAGTAATGAAAGGATGACCTTCCTTGATGTAGAAATATCAAACATCAATGGGGTTTTAAAATCATCCCTTTTCAAAAAAGACACTGACAGGAACACAATCCTGCACCACAGGAGTGCCCACCCGAGGAATTTAAAATCCAACCTCCCATATGGGCAATTGTTGCGCATAAGGAGGAACTGCTCCCACTTGGATGACTTCACGGCTCATGCAGCTACGTTTTGTCAGGAAATGCAAGCAAGGGGGTACCCTAAGAAACTCTTAAAGCACTCTTTCAAAAGAGCTCGCTTCACCCCCCGAGAAACGCTCCTACAAGTACGGTCCAAACCTACACTTGAAAGACTGGTCTGTGTTACCACTTTTGGACCCGACACAAATGCAGTCAGAAAAACTGTATTGAATAATTGGCATTTAATGGCAAATTTAGATTGTCCACTTCCGCGACCATTGTTCGCTTATAAAAGGAATCAAAATGTGGGACAACACATTATGAGGGCAGACGTGTCGTTACCAAAAAAGAAAATCGACCTACTAACCCAGTGGAACCTTAAGCCAATCACAGGACACCACAAGTGTGGCACCTGTGTTGTGTGTCCAAATACCATCGAAGGCGAGGAGTTCCAGCATGGGGCAACCAGATGGAAACATCACGAATTCTCTAATTGTAAAACTAAGAATGTTGTGTACCTGGTGCAGTGCCCCTGTGACCAAATTTATATTGGCAAAACTAGACAACAAGTGAACACACGTATTTGCCAACATCGGTCACGAATTAAAAATAAAATCACGACTGCCCCAATGGTCGAACATTTCTTGACGGCCAATCATGATGCCAATGACCTTAGGTCCACTACAGAATAACGCAGATCTGGATAGAATGCTCCTCAAATAGGAAGCATATCTTATTCTGAAATTTAATAGTGTACGGAAGGGCCTGAATAGTCTGTCCGAAATTGCGAGACTATGATTCAGTTGTGCCCCTTGTCCTGTTGCCCGGACTGGTCTCGTCTCATTTCTTCCTCAGTCATACATTGCATAGGAATTTTTTTTATAACATTGCGCAGCATGTACTACAAATCCCACAAACCCTAGCACAGATCGACGTGCTTTTCTCCATGGCAACATCGGGGGCGCCCATCTTTGGATCCATGCAGATTGCTGGAAAGCCTCACCGAGTAACACGGAGGTAAGCATTGCTCCCGTGGTACCATGCCAATACCTTTTGTTCGCTCCCGCTCATCGCGCATACAAACTAACCCGGTCCTGCTTACTTACAGTAAATTGGAGCCCGGTCCAAACCGCATGTGTTTGCCATTGAAGTAAAGTTTGCCCGCAGAGCTAGACCCCCGCACCGAGCGATTGAAATCCGAAGGTATGTCCTTTGTTACCGTTTTCAGTTTCTGTTGCGCTCGCAAATTGCAGCAACACACATTAATTTCACATTTTTTACACATACAGCGCCTTGACCTAACCTCAGTGAAACACAACAAAAGAATTCATTTTTTCAACTAAAGGCGACTGCCCCCGTCAAGCAGAGAATTAGGTGACGGTATGTGCACTTTTGAGTACTTTCTTCAACCGAACTCTGCTTTTTACATGGTCTAGCTGCGCTAATGTAAATCCACCTTCTTGCAGGTAGTTCTGCCCCTCTGACTCCTCCTGGAGTCGTTCCAGCCTGCACCAACAACTGTCCCTCGAATTTGTTTCTGTTGAAGACCCGGTAGGTCCCCTTGCTGTTCGTCACTTCTTAGGGAGCCCTGTCTTTCCAGCCCAAACACTCAAAAACTTTATTTTTCCTTTTAAATTTTACAGACAGAATAATTGTGCCCTGATGAGAATCCAGAACATAATCTCCTGGATTCGAAACGCGTCGGCCAATTAGAAAAGGACAATTTGGAAACCAGCTTTCGCTGGCTGTTAATTAATTTCGAATTTGCCTTAACGTTCCTTTCCTAATTCTTCCTACTTTCTCACCAATTTTCTTGAGTTTTGCACAAAGTTTTATTCACTTGATAATGTGTTTTTCATTTATTACACTGTAAATATTACTGTCTGTTGCATAATGTTTCCGCATTCATCTTTTTGTCAATAGTGAATTGAATTTGTTTAATAACACGTTGTTGTGTAGATAAGCCACATTACATGTTGAATGTATATTGTATATATGTGTTTGTCTGTTTATAATAAGGTTGCTTTGACTAAATAGATCTCGAAATCAAAAAATCGATTGGTAAAAATAAAAATACCTAGTTGAGTACGACAAACAGCGTCTTCAACTTTCCTTAAGAGAGGGATAAAAAGTAAGTGGTGGGGCACCTTTTCATGTTCATTTATCTAATTAGGCCCAGCCTCCCCATTTGTCCATCAGGGCCAAGCTCCCCTTTTGTTTCACAGTTAACTTACGGGAGGCATCTGCCAACCCTGCACCCCTCTCCACCTCGCTACGGATCACCGGTGAAGGATCCAACGTGGGAGACGGGCGAGCACCTGGCCCCGGTCTCGCGCCTGCCGCGCTACTGTTGCCCCGGCGGGGGGCGCGCCTGCCTGGCCCCCTGACGCCGCACCTGAAGAAAACGCAGCTCCTGTGCCGTCGCCGACGGCATACCGGTGGGGTGGTGGGGCCGGTAGGCGGACCCCCCCCTGAGCCTTGCCGGTGGATCGGGCCTACCCGGTAAGACCCCTCCTCACTTACCAGCGCTACTGCGGCGGCTGCTACAGGGAGCCCACAGAGGACACTGGCACCATACACGAGGGGTCCGCTGAACACCTGCTGGCGCTGTTGGCGCATTGCACACCTCCTGCCCGGCCAGCGGCGACACTGCCCGACCAAGTGTACTGACCGGCGCACACGCATGTGCGACGGATTTATTGTTCCTTGTGCCGAAGACCTGCGACGGGCCGCCTTGCGCCAGACTCTTCCATGAGCCACCTGCGGGGCTGGCTGCTGTCCGGCTAGTGGACCACGACGTGCAAGGCCGTGGATTGGACCTGGCGCCTGGGCCCTCAGACGCGGCCCACAGAAGACGTTGCCCTACCTCCTTGCCTCCCTGTTTTTTCGGACACGGACCCGGAGAGCCTGCACACTGTCCTGGCCCTAGATCCTCGTTACACTCTGCACAGCGCAGGGACCCTGCTTTGAAGAGGGGTGAGGTCCTACTTGACAGCCCTTGCCAGCCACACTGGCAACGTGTGCTACCGTTCCATCCTACCCAACGACCTGGAACACGCGGAAGTGGTGGCGCAGATTGGCCGCTCGCGTGGAATCTGGAGATGCCGTGGGAAGAACTATCAATGGCGGCCATTGCCTGAGTCGCTCGCTGGACGAGGTGTTCCTCTTCTACCGCGCTGTCTGAACTGTCCACCGGGCGCCCCTGCACATGTCCAGAGGGGTGCGGACCCGCACTGGGACTGGAGGTGCCCTGCCAAAGGGTAAATCGGAAAAGTCGCAGGGCAAGATGGCTGCCGATCAAGTGGCCGCGAGACTGGACAGCGTGCTAGCTGCCATGGAGCGCATGGAACAGTCTCTCCAGCTGACCAGAACATCGCTGGAGTCCAAAATAGACAGTGTTGCCATCGATCTCACCCACCTGCAAGACGACCACAGGAAGCTAACTGATCGGACTAAGACACTGGAGGGGGCGGTCAAAGAACTTGAACCCAAAGTCACCCAGACGGATAAGCAGGTACAGGACCTCCTGAACAGAGTAGAATTCGTGGAGGACTGTGCTGAGGACGCGGAAGGGAGGGCGAGACGCAACAACATCAGGCTCGTGTGGGTCCCGGAGAAATGGGAAGGGAATCACCCTGCCCAACGTGTGGAGGACTGGCTCAGAGACTTGCTACCTGAAGGTACACTTTCACCATACTTTGTGGTGGAGAGGGCACACCGAGTTCCTACGAGACCCCACACCACAGGCACTAACCCGAGGCCACTCCTTTTCCGGATATTGAACAACAGAGACAGGGACACGGTGTTACGGGAAACCAGACGCCTTGGAGAAATCCGTATAGACAATGCCACAATAATGTTTTTTCCGGACTACACTGTCCAAGTGCAACGTCAAAGGCACGATTTCTTGGAGGCAAAACGACGTCTCCGCACTGCTGGCCTGAAATATTCTCTTCTCTTCCCTGCAAGGCTGAGAGTGGTGGCACGGGACAAAACCTACTTTTTTTAACACCCCAGAAGAGGTCGGCGAGTGGCTGGACAGCGGTACAGATACGACGCCCAGACAGGCACAGGGAAGTGAGGCGCGGCCGCGCTCGCGCGGGCCACGCCGCCGCCGCAGGAACAGAGGCCAACAAGCCCGCCGCCCGGAGGGAATGTCACGACACTCCCCGCCAGCGGACCAAATGATCCAAGAACAGCGAGATGCACTCCGGAGAGTCCCTCAATTGAGCAATTCGCCCTCATCGGAAGCTATTCTGGAAGAAGGCCCACAGACAATCCCCAGCGATAATGACGCCATTTATGGCCTACCGGACTCACAGGTATCCGTGGAACTGCCGGAAGTCACGCCGCAAACGGCGGACATGCTTCACTGAAGACAATTAGTCACCGTGAATGGACCCTGCCGAAGTGCAGGAGATGGGGCCGAGGGCGTGACGGCTGCTAGACACTTTGACTGCTGGTTGTCGCATTGACCGACTCTCACTGCTCTGGCGCAGGATGGAGTGACCTTCCTACAGTGAGTATGCCTCCCGGACTAATGGACACTGAGCAGGTAAGGAGGTGGTGGAGATGTACTGTACTGCATTTTTCTTCCCCGCCTCTCTTCCATGATTTCCGCCCCTCCCATCTTGCGACTGGTCTCTACTGCGGAGTTGGGAGCTGAGAACAGCTTGCACTCCCCCCTACATTATTGGCCCAAGGAAGGTCCGTGCGACGTGGGGGCGGCAATGGCTCCCCGGATACAGATTTTGGACACACGGCACAATCGGCTTAGGGCCCAGGGAAGGGCCACTGACCCTCTTCCCCTCCTTTTAACTATTTACACCGCCGATACTGTGATTAGCACATGACACCCCCTAGACTTGATTATTGAACTTTTGCCTCTTTGGTGTGTTTGGACGGTGACATGTTCCGTGGCCGATCGTATGGTATTTGTTACTGTTTTGCGTTGTTTGAGCATTTTGTTTTTTCCCCTGCCCTTGCTCTTGGAAGTTTACCCACCCTATTCCTTTATGAACAGGTGCCTATGTTTGGATTGAGCGAGGGGGGAGGGCTGGGGGGCCTGGGGAGATGTACACCGAAGGGGTGGAGGGCGAATGGGGTGGACGCTCCGTGCCAACACTGTGAACATGGCTGAAATCAAGATTTGCACCTGGAATGTCAGGGGCATGCACACACCATCAAGACGCTACCAAATCTATTCCTACTTGAGACGTCACAAGTTTCACGTAGCACTATTACAGGAAACGCATCTGAACGCACCAGAAATACATGCACTGCGTCGCAGATGGCGCGGGCAACTTTATGCTACTGCGTATTCCTCCTTTGCCAGGGGGACACTCATATGGATCCGGCCGGGCACCCCGTGGGCGGTTATGGACACGCAGATTAACATAGAGGGCAGATATGTGATTGCCCGGGGCAGACTTGATGGACGCCCTGTCGTAATCGCCTCTATATACTCCCCTAACATTGACCAGGGTAAATTCTTTGATGGCCTCTCCACGAAACTGGCACCTTGGCATGGAATCCCGTGGATACTTGGGGGTGACTACAACTGCATCCTAGATATCAACCTTGACAGATCAACCGCACCCGCGGCCACAGCCCTGACACACACCACCACGAAAGCTCTCCTAAACTGGGCCATGCGATGGGACCTCCGTGATGCATGGAGAGCTCGCAACCCCAATACACGGACGTACTCCTACTGGTCTGGGGCCCATGCATTACATGTCCGGTTAGACAGGTACATGATCTCTACTGAACTTCTCCCACTAGTCAAAGATAACCAGTATATGGGCCGCACACACTCGGACCATAACCCACATACACTAGCGATTGCCTGGGAGAACCTGCACCCACCTATCCCCACTTGGCGCCTGCAACCAGACCTCTAGCTGGATGCGGCATTTCGCGAATCCCTGCTTACACAGACAGCCCAATACTTTGAGCTTAATGCTAACACAGCATCCTCCCCCCAGATCGAGTGGGACGCCTTCAAGTTAGTGACCCGGGGACTCTGTTTGGGCACACAGGGTCACATTAAGAGACAACTGGAAACCGAGCTGACGCGTGTTGAGACTGCGTTGCTAGCTCTCGGGAGCGATACGGAGGGGGATGCGGGCGCTCGGCTGACGGAGGCCAGGGCGGACCATGATCGCCTCCTAGAACGTCTACGCACCATTAACTTTGCGGCACATTCTGCCCGCATGCATCGTCAGGGTGACAGGCCTGGTAAACTATTAACCTGGCTGATCGCCCAGGAGACCCGCTCGTCTCCCATCTCGGCGATTCAGGCGGAGGGTGGTGGGTTGCTCTACACCCAACGTCACATACATGAGGCGTTCACCAGCCATTACTCGGGACTATATCGTTCCCGTCTACGTGCCCCGATGTCTGACATAGCCGAATATCTCCTACCAGTACCTCTGCCCGTATTAACGGCTGAGCAGCAGGATGACCTTGGAGCACCCTTAGACCCCGAGGAGCTCCGTGACACCATATTCAACCTTTCGAATGGCAAGTCTCCGGGACCGGATGGCTTGCCGGCCGAATTTTACAAGGCTGCCTCTGACGTCCTTATTCCCCAACTTGTGAAAATGTAAGCGGCAGCGACGGACGATTTTTACTTGCCCCCGACGCTTAATGAGGCTACCCTCGTGTCACTGCTCAAACCCGGCAAGGATAGTGAGCTGATGGGATCCTACCGCCCTCTAGCTCTCCTAAACATGGACTATAAAATACTTGCCTCCTCGCTCGCACGCAGACTGGCCCCTTTGGTACCCACATTGGTGCACCAGGACCAGAACGGGTTTGTGCCGACGCGCCACACTTCCCATAATATCCGCCGCCTGTTCCGACTTCAGACATACGCCCCACGACAGTGGCCGCGCGCTGGATGTCTGGTACTAGATCTGGAGAAGGCGTTTGATTCCGTGGAATGGCCCTACCTCCGAGCGGTCATGGACAAATTTGGACTAGGTGACGACTACTTGACCATGGTTGGCCTTTTGTACCGTGGGCCTACTGTCCGCGTCCGCACTGGTGCTCTCCTATCTGACCCGATACCTGTGAAGAGAGGCACCAGACAGGGCTGCTCCCTGTCGCCCCTGTTGTTCTCATTAGCTGTGGAACCCCTGGCCGAAATACTTAGGTCCCGTGGAGAGGAATGGGGTATACCGATGGCAGATGGCCTACATGCGGTATCGTTATATGCCGACGATCTTCTCCTTTATGTAAAAGACCTCAGCGATGTTCCAGAGTCCCTCACTGACATTTTTGGCACTTTTGAGGCGATGTCGGGCTTGAGGGTCAACTGGGCTAAATCGGGAGCCTACTCCTTTGCACCGAATACACCAGAAAGTGAGATACGCATCAGTGGTGTGAGCCTGCAGTGGTATCCCACGACGTTCCGGTATCTGGGGATACATATCTACCGGGAACCTGCAGATATACTAGACGGGAATCTGCTGCGGGCAATTGCATCCATTCGCTCGCAGATTGGATTCTGGAAAACACTGCCACTGAACGTTCCTAGTCGTGTAGCTCTGACGAAAATGATCGTCCTGCCACGTCTCCTATATTACTTTGCTAATATTCCAACATACGTCCCCAACCGGGTATTTTGGGACCTCGAAGCCTTATTACGAGACCTACTCTGGAACAAAGGCCGCCCACGCATCGCTCTGGCGAAGCTATATATGCCGGCCGAAGCGGGAGGACTGGCTATCCCCCATCTGGAGCTGTACTATCTGGCAGCGCAACTGCAGTGGGTGTCGGGCTGGCTGGGCGGCAGAGATTCGGGAGATACGGCCACGGATGCCACGGTCTGGACTCAGTTACAGGTTCAGGTGCTATTTCACCCACTGACCAGGACCCCACGCCCGTCGCAGCTGCATCTCGCAGTAGCACGCAGATGCTTCCTCCGCTGCCTGCGCCTAACGCGGGCGACAACGCCATATGCCCCAATACTCCCCATATTGGGTACCCCGACTGCGACAGGGACACTAACGGCTGCACAACTTGATGGCTGGACCACAGCAGGCGTGGAAACGTTGGGGGACCTTTACCCTGACGGCGCTCTCCTCCCCTTCACCACCCTCGTAGATGACACATCTCTACCGGCTGGACAATTCCTATTACATGCGACCCTCACACACACGCTGACTACCGCCTGGGGGGACATTACCGTTGAATTGCCCACCCATAACCTCCTGCAGTACCTACACGTCATGAGTAATGGCACACACATAATCCACTGGCTAGCGCAAGCTCTCCTTCTCCATTCACATCCCACCACGGTGCAATTGAGGGAGAAGTGGGCAACTGACAGAGGACGAGACTGGACGGATAAGGAAAGGACAATGATTTTGGCTGGCCCGGTTAATGTCCCTCCTAACCCCCGCTTTAAAATTATACAATTATATATACTACACCGCGCCTACCTCACTCCGGACAAGATCAACAGGTACTTCTCAGTCAGGGATACGGCCTGCAATCGCTGTTCCCAGACCGGAGCGGACCTATTGCACATGCTCTGGCACTGTCCTACTCTTCAACAGTATCGGGTTGGGGTGACCATGCTGCTGACGCAATGCACTGACGAGCGAGTGCCGAGAACGTGGGAGGCCTGTATACTGGGATTGTACAAACGTACGCAACTGAATAAAGTCCAGGCCCGGTATTGGGATCTTGGGCTCATCACGGCCAAGCGACTGCTCACCAAGCGGTGGAAAGCAGACACGCCTCCACACATCCGACACTGGAGCCTATCGTTGATAAACTGGGCCCGGGCGGAGAGCACAGCCCTACGACGTGAGGAAACGGCTGGCCTAAGAAAATTCCCGATTGCACAACACTGGGACACTATCCTCCAATCCTTTCAACAGAAATGTGTAGAGCAGGGGATCACATGAAGACACGTAGACCATCCCTGCTCCCCCGCGCAGCGATGACCACCACATGCTGTGATCACATCTGGTGAGTCTTCTCCGTGTCCCTTCCCCCCCCCCCCCCCCCACCCCCTGGTCCTGCTGTGATATTGAGATGTGGCTACTGCTGCACTGCTTGCTGCCACCAGGACCCCCGGGTCTTAGCCACTATATACTACGTACCCGACTGTTTAGTACTGACGGTTATGCAGTGTTTCCCACACCCATGCCCCCACACACACTACCACAACTAGGGGTTTTACTGCTGACTGCGTACGGAACGATACTATCCTAGTGCAACTGCCATGCTCCCGCGCTGAGAGCCCCCCCCTTATGAACCTGACACGCAAGCGAACCCCCTCCTGTGCACCCCGCGCTACCCCGCCCGCTGATTAGCTACCGACATATAGATGACACATCCCCCCCACCACATGGCTACCTCTATCCCACTCCCCCTCTTCCTTTCATGAGAGTTTCCCAAGTTGCAGTTATGACTGTTTTCGACCTTTTGGTCCCCCACACCCCTAGACCACATTCTTCCCTGCTGCTTTTCATACGCGCTGCGTCTTGGGGTCTTAGAGAATGACTGTCAGGGCTGAGGTGATTCTACCCAGCTACGACTATGGATGCCGGACATCCCTAACGAGTTGACCATGTCATGTACTCCCCAATGACTGCCACACCTGCGGCACTGTGCAACATCATCCCTCCTTAAAGCAGTTCCGCGCCCTTCTGGGGAACGGGCTATCTTATTATTCTTTATGTGCCTTACGGGTGTTATGACGGGCCATGGCTTACAGACTGTCACTGATGAGTACTCCCGAAGCACTAAGTTTTACTTTGAGTTTGATTATGAGCATATAGGAGAAACTGAAGACCTACAGACTTACAGTCGTTATTTTCACGTTGTATTATTGCATTGCTGAATGTACACATGATTACGAACTTCGGAATCGATCATTTAAACGCTGCCGGACCCCCGGGTTGTCGGCCTTGTGGCTGTGTTCTTTCAATGCATGTGCTGCGGTTTTACTGAAGTGCGGCTGGCCCGGATGGGTTGTCAGCAGAACGCTGTGTACTGTATACTTCCAACAATAAAGGTCTTTAAAAAAAAAAAAAAAGACTCATAGCACTCCACCACTCGGGGTCGGACTGGAACAAAAATAGGCCTGGGCACCAAAATTAGATTGGCCCCAGTTAGTGATATAGAAAACTGAAAAAGAAATGGTACGTTTGAAAATTTGGGCAGTTTTGGACTTGTAGAGACACGCTGTTTAAGTGTTTTGCAAGGTTTGGGGACTGCGGGTATTTGAGCTTGTTGCAGGCAATGTTTGTTTTCATATATATTAGGGCAATTAACAGTAAACGCAGACCATAAAACAGATTCGCAAACGGCCAAAACAAGCATTTCCAATGCATTAGGTCTCACATTGATGAAAGTTTGAGCAAGTGGTATTGTAAATGACAATGCCTTTTATTTATGTGTTGTTTTTAAAATAGATAGATAAAAAGCACTGTCATTTACAATGCCAATAGCTTCAACTCTCTCAAATGCAAGACCTATTGCATTTCAAATGCATTTGGCGCCCGTGCTAGCCCTCTGAGAGAACAAGAAAAGCCATTGTTAACATAGTTAGGATTAGTTAGGAAGATTTATGAGCAGCATGAATGGCGCTCATGAAGGTTGTCTGGGGTACTGCATTTCTCACCAGCTGTCTTAGTTAATAGAGTGCATAAAGCGCTTAACAAGCCATTGCCTCTGTCCACAGAATGTAAAAAGTATTGCTAGCACCTTCAGAAATCTAGAATATCATAAGCACGGGCTGCGTTTTACTATCAAAACATATGGCACATTACCTAATGGAAAACACTTCCCAGTCTTGAAAAAATTGCACCTATCAACCAGCGGCGTCACAATACTGAAACAAAGCCCTCAACGAAATCAACTAATAACCACTCTAATGACTTACTACAGCTGAACCGTAATTACAATGTTTTCCATTGTTAATGAAAAATGAGGGCATATTTTGCTGAAAGAAACGGCGCATGTATTTTTGTTTATGAAAGCACATTCGCAAATTACGCCTTTTATGCTGAAAGACGAACAGAAGGCAATTGACTTCCAAAAATTTGGGTGGGGACGAATGTGAGAAAGTGCCATCTTTCTTGCATGGCATGTCCCCACTTTTTGCTAAATGGCTGATGTACTTTGACTGGGTGTGCCCTGGGTTCCTGCCAACCAGGTACCCAGGGCATGTGTTCCTTCCCTAAAACTGTGTTGAATCCTGAACCCAATTGGCATCTCTGGCCACAGGTCAGCCCCTGGTAAATGGTACCCTAGGTACCCAGGGCACTGTGACCAGAGAAGACCCCTAAGTGCTGCAGCACTTATTGTACCACCCTTAGGGGCCCTGTACTTTGACACACACACACTGCCTTTGCAGGCTGAGTGACTTGGTGCAGAACTAAACACAGAGTCGACTTGCACACATCGCTGTGTGCCATGCCCACAAACCTACTGCCATGGCATACCTCAGTCACCCCTCTAGCTGGGTGCACTCTGCCAGTGGTGTGGGCCCAGGTACATGAGCCCTGTTCCCCTTCAATACCCAGGGCCATTCCTGGGCACTGTAAGTGCAGTGATGCCATTAAGAGTATATGGTGCTGGGAGATTGTCATTACGAACTCCACAGCACCATAATGGCTCTACTGAAGACGGACAAGTTTGATATCAAACTTTTCAGCATATTAAACCCACACTGATGCCAGCGTGGGATTTTATGTAAAATGTACTACAGGGGGCATCTTAGAGATGACCCTGAAACCTAACCTACAATCCACATCTTGTCTGAGAGGCTGCCGAGGCTGCCGCACAGCAGACATGTTGCTGGACCCTTGGGTGATGAGCCCCCCGCTCTCCTGGGCCTGCAACAATGCACATCTTGGGCGAGGTGCTAGGTCTCCTCCCCCAGGAAGGGCAGGGGGAATCTTCAAAGGCATGCCGCCTTTGTGAGCTTCTCCAGGCCACTTGCTGTACTCAGCAACTGACCCCCACCGGTTCTGACTCCCACTCTGGCGGGAAGACTGGCGGGAAACCCTACGTGAGGAAAAGGGGGTGTGCCAGCCTGTGCCAACTCCACCCCTCAGGTGGAAGAGGCGAGGTGAAGCACAACTCCAGGCTCCGGCCATCTTGAGGATGGGGAGCCCTGCCCAATCAGAGATAGGCTCCTGCCCCCCTTCCACAGGAGAGGAGCAGAATAGGGGGTGTACTGACCCCAGGACAGGGACCTATAGGTCCCTGCCCTTCCCCTACCTGTAACGCCCCTAAATTTAGTATTTAGGGGCACTCTGAACCTTCCTTCCTCAGATCCCGATTTGATCACAAGAAAGAAGATCAAGAAGAAGAAGACCTGCCGTGCAGCCGCTAACAAGAGGACGACACCAACTGACTTGGCCCCAGTCCTACAGGCCTGTAGATCCTTTAGCCTGCTTCCGCTAAATCCTGGCGTCTCCTGCGGACAGCAACCTTGAAAACCCTGGAGGACCTGCCTACCTTGAACCTCTTAAAGACTGGGACTCCCATGAGCAGTGGTTCTGCTCAAACAACAATACCCCTGGTGCCAGCCAGGAACCGCGAATCCATCCCACTCTGCACCCGCCGAGCCTGGCCTGTGCCCAAGTGGACAAATACCCTGAGGACGTCCCCCCGGCGATTGTGACCTGAAATCCAGTGCCTAAGGACCCTCTTCGATGACCCATACGACGCCTGCAGCCACACAATAGGAGACCCCTCCAACCGCGACCAGCAGAGGGTAAGATTTCCTGACGTCAAAAGGCACCCCTGCACCTGGCGCCCGCCGGCCCCCTGTGCCCCACTCCGGGGTGCCTACCTATCCTCCAAGATCCCAACTTACCCTCGAAGTGTTGGTCGCTCTTGAAGAGTCTCCGTCCCCGAGCCAACAGCCTTTGTTCACCTTCAAGATCTTCATTGATTAACATTGAGTGCCCGATGGCTCAAAAGCACCCTGCACCCAGTCGCCCGAGTGGCCCTGGCAGTGCAACCTTATCCCTAAACTACTTCCCCATTTTCCCTGAGCAAGTGACCAGGAGCCGAGCTCCCACAGCCGCGTGGCCTGCTAGCCAGCAGCCACCAACCGCAGACCCCCTGCCTCTCATTGGAATACATTGGGCCTAACTACCTCTGCACCCGGCTGCCCCTGTGCCGCTGAGGGTGTACCAACTGTACCTACCTGACCCTGGGAGACCACTGAGTCTATACTCGGAACCTTAACTCTGCCCGTCAAGAACTTACCCCAAAACCGATAACTCACTTTTCTTCCATAGGGTAGCATTGACTGGTTTCACTTGGAAGTGTGGAGTATTGGAACATTAAAATATTCACCTAAAATCAGCTGAACAACGAATTCCGATATACTCACCTGTTACCAGGAGAGAACCCAGTGCTGCATCTTTCAGCCCAGCACTGACCCTGTAAAGTAATTTTAACCATACTTACCAGTAACTTGTATTTCCTTCTATAGGAACCCATTGTCTGGTTTTTAACAGAAAAGTTTCTAAGTGTCGATTTTCACAAACTACAAATATTCCTTAAAAATCACCTGTATGGCTTAAAGGCATTCTTTCAACTGTTTACAGGAAATGCACCAGTGCTGGATCCAGGATCCACCACTGAGTAAGAAAAAGTAACGATAACACTACTTACCTGCTAAGTGAATTTCCTCTAATAGGATAACATTGGTGATTCTATGTGAAAAAGTTTCTAAGTGTCAACTTTTAAAATACAATAATATTCCTTAAAAATTACTACTGTAACCAAAACGCTTTTACTCAACTGTTTACAGGAGATGTTCCAGGACTGAATCTAGGATCCAGTCCTGTGATTAGAAAAGTAATCCATAAAGTAACTAATTGCATTTAACTAGAATCCCCATTGAGCTCAATGTTGCATTGTGTTTGAAATTGTGTTGCCCATTGCAACAACTGTAACTACTGTACTTAAAAAGTCTATTGCCTATTTACAAAGTATTTATACTAAAGTAATTCATTCTGAGAAAGTATATTTTGATACCTTGTTGGTTCTAAAATAAAACAACTATATATTTTGATACAAAACTATTGGCCTAGAGTTCAGTTCTTGAGTGTGTGAAATCATTTGCTGCTTGAGTGTGTACAACAAATGCTTTAAACTGTCCTCTGATACTGCCTTACTGCTCGACCAAGCTACCACTTTAGAGAGTAAGGTTATATCTAACTTTAGCCTCTGCCAAACCTCTGGGAATTGTGGACTCTGTACACACTGTACCTTACTTTGGTCCAGTATATATAGAGCCACTTTCTTACAACAAATTAACTGCAGCTGTGTATTTCCAAAATACCAGTCAATATATCAATATTTAGGAACCTTAGAGTCTAGACATTACCTCGCCTTGTCTGCCTGGGAAGGCGTCAACAAGTACCAGATGCAAATCAGCGACCTGATGTAATGAATAATGCAAATTAGTACTCTTCTTCCGATGAGCCAGGCTGCAGGAATCCTCTGTGCCTTACATTTCTCGAGGATTTAAGCACCGCATGTCACAAAAAGATCGAAAAAGGAATTGCAAGGTTATGAAAAAACTATGCAGCCGCAAGTAAGTGCAGACAGCAAAGTACATTAAGATGCATGGTGTGACATCTCATTAAAATGAAAATGTTGCAATATTTCCTTTGCCTACTTAATGGCGCTGTATAACATTATATTCTGCGATTGCTGGCGTCCCACGAGTGTTGGGGGGGAGCAGACGCAGTTAAAGGGCACATGTAACGCTGCTAATACATAGAGCGGCCGCCATTTCTGGCATTCCCCGAGTTCTCTGTACAATAATTAAGGAAATAGTTCTCTGATAATGAAAGCTCCCGAGTTAGGACACATGTAAAAGGGCCAGTCCTCATGGTGAGGAACCGGGATCGATTTCTCAAATATGTAATACTAATAATCGATATGTTGTGATTAGCATGGTGTCACTAAACACTTTTAGATAATGCGCACACACATTAACATTGCAATATTTCCTTTAGTTAACCACACATCATGTTGCGCTATTAACACGCCATATTATGGCCCTGCTGGAAGCCTCGCCTTTACAGGCCCGTTTATTCCCTGCACCCAAAATCTTCCCCTGAGAAACGAACCAACTGTTGCTAAAACTGCTGTTTCAGCTCGTTAGAGTCGCCAAGGTAGTAGGTAGCAGAAGAGGGGCCGATAAGCACATTCCGGGAGGGGTGCGAGGTGGACTGTCTCCGAGACGGCAGAAGGGAGTCACCCGTTCGACCTTGCTAAATCTAGGATGAGCGAAACCAGGAGCCCATTGTGTGCCATATATGGGCTTTCCCTTTTGACTGTGCCAGTCTGTACCAATTTGTACCTTTCCATGTTGGGTTATGCTGATGCCAATGTAACAGTATATATGTGATGTACTGACAGGATGCCAGCAGTCTTCTTGGCAGACCTCGTTGGGTGAGGCTGTGGGAAGCTCCTCTGGCAGAGTTTGTTTGTCATAATAAACGCTTGGACCATCTACACTGCCAACTGTCTGATTATTGGTAATGGGAATGGGGTTGTGTAATGCTGTAACTATAATTGGGAGGTGGTAGAATAATTTTTCGGTACTTCAGTTGGCGACTCCGCCGGAACTCCGCGTTGGGGCCGTACCTGTGTAATCACAGACGACGTAAAAAGGGGTGCTTTCGATCGGGGGGGTTGCAGACTAGACCAGCGAAAATTCGGGGTTTGCTCCGCCCTCCCGATTCAGAGGACCTCAGCTGCTAGTAGCCCCACGCCAGAGTCCTTCGGGTGTGACCCAAGAACCAGCAACGTTGATTCTAGCAAGAGTTGGCAGTGGAGAACGTTCCAGCAGACCTGCGTGCACCAGGTGAGTGTTGTGTCTCGTTGTGTGTTGGACTACGTATGAAGATCTGGATATTGGTACTTAGCATTTGGTGGCCTGTGGTCACGGAAAAACTCTGAATTGGCATCTGGTGGTTTGTGGTCACAAAGAGACTCTGGATAGGGGGTCCGATGGGGCAGTATTGAGACGGCACGTGTGGATGCTCCTGGTGTCTTTTGTGTAAGGAATACTGGAGATAAGGATTGCACGCCTCAGGGGAACTGCGGTTCTCGCTCGGCCGGACTGTTCTCGGGAAAGCCGATGGTTGAGATTGGGTAGCACCCGGACAAATCTGGAGCGACGCTTAAAGGCGGGCTCAGCCAGAATAGTTCGGGAGGTGAACCATGAATATTGTCGGATGGCCTGTAGGCCGGTCTGTGATTTAAAACCTGTGTAACTATCTCCAGGCAGTCTGAGGACGAGACTGTTGTTGGAAATGTTCTTTGCAGTTTTTGAATAGTAGCAGAAGAGTTCTCCGCAGGTGGGAGTCGACGGGCTCCACCTTTTGATTGCATCTTTGTTTTTGTACGTTTCGTATTCGTGTGTTATGTCATCTTAAAACTGTACAATGCAAGACATGAGCGGGTTCTGAATGTAAACATGGCCATGAGAATGAGAGCGCTGTGATTGATTGACATTTGGTTCTGTTATTTTTGTATTTACGCTTAATTCCTTTTCAGCTGAAATAAAACAAAGGAAAGGGACATGCCGTGCCTTAGCAAGTTGATATGTATTGCAAGCACGTTATTGGCCCCCTGATTTTTAATTCCTTATGGAACAAATACACTAAGGATAACGTAGAATTGCAGTGGCCGAAAACTGGGTCTTCTGATGAAAAGAAGCTTCAGTGTTTACAAGAGCGCCTCTTTGTTAAGCGTAGTCAACAGTCTATGTTTGACACTCTTAACAAATGGCAGAAAGAGGCAAAGAGAAGGCGCATTCGTTCAGAAAAACTCCTCAAGGTTGAGCAAGGACAGACTATAACCCAGAAAGCTATCGCGCATGATAAAAACAAAATAGAAAAGAATATTGAAATTGCAGATAGACAATTTAGACTACAAGTGGACCAATGCTACGTAACTCGAGGGGGAACGGAGGATGAGATAGAGGAACTGCTAGATGCTAGACCTCCCCCGCCATATGCCCCACAGCGCGTATATCCCGCGATACCTGTCCAGCCCGAAGCTAGGTCACGGGCATCCGCCCCGGAGGAACAGGGCCCTGTTACCTCCATGCGAGATATCGGTGTACCTTCTCCTCTGAGAGGGGGCCTGACCACGCTTGTCCCCGATACCACACTGGCACTAGCACTCCCTCATGTACAACTATGTTCCCCAACTCCCGAGAGGATTTCTCCCTCGGTCTGTGTCGCCCCCGGTGAGCCGGAACAGACTCTGAGGGGGGCCACTGGGCGAATGGACGGCAAGCGACTTTTCACTAGATCGTCCGTGGGATATGGTGAGAAAGAGGTGTTAGAAGATCAGGCTGTTAGATGGATAAGGAGCGATGCGTATACGGTGACTGATATATGGAGTACTGTCAAGAATTTAGAACCGGTCATGCAGCAACACGTGATATTCCAAATGTCGAATTCACTCATTTGGTCTTGGGAAGTCAGCTTCAGGGACGGGACAGCCCCTCAGATATTGTATAATATTTGGGATTGGTCCCATCAATTTAGTCTAACCCCGAATGAGGTATTCAAGAATATAGACACCCTGGTTCAATACCGAGGGAGATTATTCTTGAAGAGTCCGCAGTGGACCACCCAGCATCCTATGCGAGAAGTCCATCCCATTTACCATCCCGAGGTCCCTGAACAACGAGACGGTAATCAGGCAATCACCCGGGCAGGGATAGCGGCTAGGTTCCAGGAACAATGGGTTTACACCCCTTGGAAAAGAAGTGAGGTCCTAGCCCTGAAATCCCAACTACCCGACCCCCGAAAGAATCCTACCGCCTACTACAAAGAATTGACTGAGGCGGCTGCCTCTGCTGTAATGACATTAGCTGATATCGAGTTGTTCTTTGGGTTACTTGTACCCGTTGACATATGGCGACAGGTGCACGACTCTAATCATGCTGAACTGGGGGGGACATGGGAGGAGTTGAAGGGTTGGGATCAGGATCGCAAACCAGGGGACAAACCTAGGGCTGAAATAACGTCTCTACCAGCAAAAATAATAGCCTTTATGCACACTCTGATTCCGCCCAGAAAGGTTGATTGGGATAAATTGTCCGCTTGTAGGCAGAAGAAGGATGAAAGTGTGTCCGATTTCTTCACAAGGTTCGAGGAAGTTTTCATTGACTTTAGGGGGCAAGATTCGGCAACTGAAGGTGGAACTAGGTTGTTTGTTAACAGATTTGTTACAAATCTGGCCCCAGAGATTTCTGCGCGATTAGAAGCAGCGGAAAGTACATGGACTACCTCTACCCCGTCTGTGATACTAAGCATGGCCCAGTACTATGAGCATAGAGAGAACGAAAATAAAGATAAAGTGGAAAAGAAAAATAAGGATCTGAAGACTCGAATATTGTTGCAGCAAGTGGTGCGAGGACAAGGAGGGGGGAGAGGAGGTCGAGGAATTATGTCCAGAGGGGCGGGAACAGCAGGGGTACGGGAGGAGCCCCGCCAATAGGTCTGAACCAGTGTTCTTATTGTAGGGAGGAGGGACACTGGAAAGCACAGTGTCCGTTCTTGCTTGCCCAGAGCGGAGCGGTCCGAGGGCGAGGACGAGGCGGCCCGACCGAAGTGACATGACCAAAGAAGAAAGACCAGGCAAGTCGGAAAAGAACCATTTTGATTGTCCCCAAGGCAGACAGTACTACCATGAAGCTTATGAGTATGAGGATCAAGACGCATACGCGACAGCATAGGACAGCCAGGGACAGAGTGGGGGCCAAGTGTCGATTCCGGTCAATCAAAGGGGACCTTATGTGAAGGGGGAAGTGTTGGGGACCTCTGAGAATTTCCTAATTCACACAGGAGCAATGAATAGTTCCGTTGCTCGATCATTGGTTCCAGGGGCGACTCTGTCCGGGCAAAATAATGTTTCAGTGGGATTCTCGGGAGTCCCAGTTGTCAGTCCCACCTCTAGACCTCTCCCTTTCACGATCGGTCCTGCCACCATTGACACTCCTCTACTACTGACTTCGCATTGTGGGAAAATCTGTTGGGATTGGATATGCTGAAGAAATTGAATGCAAAAATTCATTGTTCTGCAGATGGGGTCTATTTAACGATTAGACCCTCTGTTGGTCCCGTGAAACAATGTTTCGCGAAAAATGAATGCCTTCCGTCTGAATTTGATGGCATCCCTGCCTCACTTTGGGCAACGGGGGATGCGGATGTGGGTAAACTGGATATCCCTCCAGTCAGCATTACATTAAAACAAGGCACAAAACTGCCGCGCATCCCGCAGTACAAGATAGCGCCAGCAGGAGAGCAGGCTTTGCTATGCATTATTCAGGACCTGGTTGATAAAGGAGTAGTGGAAGAGACAAATGCTAATATTTGCAATAGCCCAATTCTCCCGATTTTGAAAAGAAATTCTGATGTTGGAGAGCAGGGTGCTGCTTACCGTTTTGTGATTGATTTGCGAGCAGTTAATAAGATAGTGGTGCCACAATACCCTGTGGTGACTGACATCACCACTATCCTCACAATGATCCCGCCAACTGCCAAGTACTTTTCGGTCATTGACCTGAAAAATGCTTTCTTCAGCATTCCCATCCATCCTGATAGCAGGTAGATTTTCGGATTCTCGTTATCTGGACGAAGCTTCCGCTTCTGTCGCGCACCTCAAGGCTATACTGAGAGCCCGAGCATATATAGCCAAGCCCTTAAAGCTTTGCTGGAAGATCTGGAACTACCGAGTGGCAATGTACTGTTGCAATATGTGGATGATTTGCTCATTGCCTCTGACACGGAAGACGGCTGTAAGGAGGCCACGGTTAAATTATTGCATCACTTGGCCGCTAAAGGAAACAAGGTCTCCCTATCAAAATTCCAATACTGTCGACAGGAGGTGACCTACCTCGGTCATCTACTATCGAAGGAGGGTAGACGACTAACACCTGAACGCATTACTACCATTTCTGACATGTCTGTTCCTTGCACGCAGCGTGAAGTTCGCGCTTTTCTTGGCATCACCTCTTGCTGTCGCCAATGGATACCTAATTTTTCCCTTCTTGCTAAACCTTTGTTGCACTTGACTACGAAAGATGTGCATGAACCCCTACCCTGGACGGATTAATGTCAGCATTCCTTTGACTCTCTAAAAACAGCTTTGTGTTCTGCTCCTGTCTTGGGCACTCCTGACTATCGTAAACCTTTTGTACTATATGTACACGAGGTCGACGGTTGTTCATTGTCAGTGTTAACGCAGGACTTTGGTGGTAAGCAAAGACCGTGCGCTTATTTGTCAGCCACATTGGATAATGTTGCAAGAGCACTTCCTAGCTGTCTGAGGGCCACAGCGGCTGTTGCAGTGGCAATCCGGCAGTCTGAAGGACTCGTTCTGAATTCTAATTTGACCGTGATGGTACTGCATGCTGTAGACACACTGCTAAACAAAACCAAAACGCAACACCTTACAAGTGCACGTCTCACTGGATATGAATTGACATTGTTTGCACCACATATTACGATTACTCGATGTGCAACATTGAACCCTGCCACGTTTCTACCACTCCCTACGAGTGAGCATAATACGGACCCCCATGACTGCATTTATCGTACCGAAGAAGAAACTAAAGGCAGAGTTGACCTTACTGACACCCCTCTAGATGACCCTCAAGGGGAGTTATTTGTGGATGGGTCTTGTTTTAAACTAGCAGATGGCACAACAACAGCTGCATATGCAATCACAACTTTGAAAACAATAGTTGAAACGTTGCGAGTACCCCACCGGTCAGCTCAGGCTGCTGAACTAATGGCCTTGTTGCGAGCCTGTGAGTTGAGTGAGGGACTTGAAGTCAACATTTACAGGGACAGCCAATACGCTTTTGGCGTGGCCCATAGCTTTGGGCGGCTGTGGAGGGAGCGGGGTTTCCTTACTTCCCATGGCCAGAAAATTCAGAATGGTCCCTTGGTGGTGCGACTGTTGCATGCCCTCACCTTGCCAAAAAGGGTAGCCATCATTAAGTGTAGTGCACACAAAGCAATAGTGGATGAAGTGGGAGAGGGAAATGCTTTGGCAGATCAAGTGGCCAAACAGACAGCACAGACCCCTATGTCAGCCATGTTCGTAAATACTTCTGCAAAATGGGTGGAGGACTCTGAACTGTTTGATAATACTATGGAAAGTGTGAGAGTGTTGCAGAAGGAAGCTACTCCTGCAGAATTAGAGAGATGGGAAAAGGAGGTAGGAAGGTTGGATGAAAACAACTTCTGGATTAATTTAACAGAAAGACGGCGATGGCTATTGCCTAATGCACTAGTACAGGCTGTCGTGACCATGGCTCACAGACCGGCACACACAGGAGCGAAAGGTATCTGTGGGCTCTTGGACCCAGTTTGGAACAACCCTAATATTCAAAGGACGGCTGTCCGCTTGGTCCAATACTGTATGGTCTGTTTGCAACATAATCCAGGAAAAGGGGAGAGCGTCTTGAGCGGGAATTTTGCACCTCCCACATTGCCTTTTGAAGTGCTCCAAATGGATTATATCCATATGGGGCGCGTCAATAATTTGAAATACGTTCTGGTGGTGGTGTGTGCTTTTAGCAAATGGGTTGAAGCCTACCCCACCAAGGAAAATACCGCAATGGCCACAGCTAAAGCCCTCCTGAAAGAGTTTTTGCCCGCTTCGGATTGCCCCGTTTGATCTGGTCGGACAACGGGGGGCATTTCCATGGGGCCCTTGTCAAGCATATTTGCGAGGGTCTACACATTAAGCAGAAGTTCCATGCTGCCTGACATCCGCAATCAGCAGGGCTGGTGGAAAAATATAATGGCATCCTTAAGCTAAAGATGGCCAAAATACAGGAAAGCACTGGGTTAAAATGGCCTGACACCCTGCCTTTAGCTCTTATGTCACTAAGTGTTACCCCACATTCTCGTTCTGGCCTCTCCCCGTATGAGATAATATTTGGTAGGCCTGCTAATGTATGGGGGGTACCCAGACCACGTTCCTTTGCGGATATTGAATACCCTATGTTGATTGACTACCTTTATGCTCTAACTAAAGACCTTCGTTCTGTTCATCAGCAGGTAACTTCTGTACTGCAGCCGCTGCCAGAGGGCCCCGGTCATCGACTGCAACCCGGCCAATGGGTATTGGTGAAGAAATTTGAACGCGATACCAGTCTGGCTCCAAGGTGATCCGAGCCACGACAAATACTCTTGGCCACCAGGACGGCGGTTAAAGTAGATGGGAGGAAGCATTGGATACATGTCTCCCATCTAAAGAAGCTGCCTCTTCCGCTTCCCTTTGATCAGCAACGCACAGGGGGAATTCTGACGCAGGAAACAGAGAGAGCTGCTGCACTTGTACCCTTTTCAGACGCCTGCGAGATTGAACCGAGGCTAGAGGAGGAAAAAGCGAGACCAGATGACTTGGTTCCTACTAAATTTGCAAAAGCTTTGAATCCTGCTATCAGTACCCCGGCAAGTGAAAGTTCTCATGTGCATAAAGTACCTGGCATCCTTTTTCCGGATCAGGAAGTGCCGGGTAATGTGCGATACAACCTACGGCCAAGGAAGCCTAAACACGGCACCTCAGACCCCATCTTCAGGAGATAGGGAAAGACTTAATTGCATAAGACAGGGCTTGCAAGGTCTTTTGGTCTGAGGGGCTGAGCGAGACACTGGACTGAACTCGTCGAGAGCTGGAACTTTGATCTTTGTGCTCTGTTCAGAAAGAAGATTTGAATCTACATAAAAGGCCTAGGTTGTGCAACGGAGGTGGACTGGAACACTACTGGTTGATTTTATTTGGGATATACGATAGGAGTCTGCCTGTGAGACTCTGACGGACGCAGGGAGAAGAACCCTCTGGCAGGACGGACTGCTAGGCCTACTTTGGACTTTTAGCTAGGAATGTACCCTTTTGGTCGTATTGTTTTAGAAGAAGAATTCCCGATTGCCCTACGATACATACCCTTTTATGAGCCAATGTTTTCCACCTGGACCACGAAGGTTAAGGTAGCATTTGTAGTGGTTATAGCCGTTATTGTAGCAGCGTTTATGGGTTTGTTTGTATATTTAGAACATGTCTATCCGTTACAGAAGTTTTTGCCATCCACTGCTGCGCCCTCTGAGCATTTTCTGTTTACGTTGGCACCCCACAAAGAAAGACATCGCCAGAAATATGCTAAAAATATATTTGTTGAAATGCTTCATCAAACACACAGTGTCACCAACCCTACTGATTGCTGGGTTTGTGGGCTCCTACCATCTGTGGTGCATAACCATGATCTGTTTCTTTCACGTCCTTTATCCTACTTGGGTAGCTGTGAGGCTTGGTACAAACTGTTTTTAGCAAAATACCGACACTGGGGCGAACAACGCAGGGATTTCGATGTTAATGAACATAGTATCATTCTAGACTATGTTCGTGTGCACTATGGTTTCAATCAAACTGGAAATGGGGGACGGGGAGCAATAGACCCACAAGCATGTATACAACTGTATTTGGTATCAATGAATAAGACATGGTTGCAGGATGAACTTTCTGATTTTAGAGATTTTAATGCTTCACAATACTTCCAGCTGTTTCTTGAGCGTAATGTTACTAGAGATCGTACTGTACCCATTCCTATTTTAAATGTATCGGCTGCATTCTGTGTGCAAGGGGTGGGTGGGATACAGATGGGAGATAGTATCTGCAATTATACCTTTCGTCTGAAGAAACGCATTAGCCCTCCCTTGATAACGCCCCCAAATGTATACTTTGTTTGTGGGGAACATGCATACACCTGGTTGCCACGCAATTGGGCGGGACGTTGTTACTTATCTTTCCTTTTCCCGCCGGTATACATAGCACCATCTGATTATCATAAAACGCATCAGCTACATCCAGCACGATCACTCCCTGTAGGCACCACTCCAACTGCATTCCTCGACAGGCAGCGCAGGCAACTCGATATGACTGAAGTTGATCAAACGGACACTTCTTTGCAGCAATTCACGGATTTCAGCAAGGGTTTAACACCCTTTTGGGGTCCCATATTCAATAGCAGGGAAATAAGGAGATTGTCCAAGATAGTGGAAAATGTCATTAACATAACAACTGACATCCTCACGAACCTAACTGCGGAGCTTCAGGCGACGAGACTCGTTGTGCTCCAGAACCGTATGGTTCTAGACGTTATCTTAGCTGATCGAGGTGGAGCATGCCGTGTGATTGGCAGCTCTTGCTGTGTTTATATTCCTGACTCCGCCCCCTCAGTCCATTTGGCCATCCAAAAATTGCACCGCATCGCCTCAGAAATGCACACTGAAAATGGGCCCTGGTCACTGTCGGGTTGGTTTTGGGGACTCTTGTCGACCTGGGGATGGAAACTAATGTTGATCCTGGGCGGGGCTGCTGGCATCATATTTACCTGCTGTGTCTTGATACTGTGTGGTCCAGCTTGCTGCTCTTACTGTGCTTCCCGTATCACTGCGTTGTGTGTACCCAATCCTGTCCCTACTAAACACCAAATGTTGCAGAAAGAGATACATGAAATGATGGCCATAGATGAAGAAGTATTCGAGGACTAAATGCTTGTCTTTTTATTTAGCTCCACCACGCTAAAAGGAGGGTTTGAGGAACCAGGATCGATTTCTCAAATATGTAATACTAATAATCGATATGTTGTGATTAGCATGGTGTCACTAAACACTTTTAGATAATGCGCACACACATTAACATTGCAATATTTCCTTTAGTTAACCACACATCACGTTGCGCTATTAACACGCCATATTATGGCCCTGCTGGAAGCCTCGCCTTTACAGGCCCGTTTATTCCCTGCAACCAAAATCTTCCCCTGAGAAACGAACCAACTGTTGCTAAAACTGCTGTTTCAGCTCGTTAGAGCCGCCAAGGTCGTAGGTAGCAGAAGAGGGGCCGATAAGCACATTCCGGGAGGGGTGCGGGGTGGACTGTCTCCGAGACGGCAGAAAGGAGTCACCCGTTCGACCTTGCTAAATCTAGGATGAGCGAAACCAGGAGCCAATTGTGTGCCATTTATGGGTTTTCCCTTTTGACTGTGCCAGTCTTTACCAATTTGTACTTTTCCATGTTGGGTTATGCTGATGCCAATGTTACAGTATATATGTGATGTACTGACAGGGTGCAAGCAGTCTTCTTGGCAGACCTCGTTGGGTGAGGCTGCGGGAAGCTCCTCTGGCAGAGTTTGTTTGTCATAATAAACGCTTGGACCTTCTACACTGCCAACCGTCTGATTATTGGTAATGGGAATGGGGTTGTGTAATGCTGTAACTATAATTGGGAGGTGGTAGAATAATTTTTCGGTACTTCAGTTGGCGACTCCGCCGGGACTCTGCGTTGGGGCCGTCCCTGTGTAATCACAGACGACGTAAAAAGGGGTGCTTTCGATCGGGGGGGTTGCAGACTAGACCAGCGAAAATTCGGGGTTTGCTCCGCCCTCCCGATTCAGAGGACCTCAGCTGCTAGAAGCCCCACGCCGGAGTCTTTCGGGTGTGACCCGAGAACCAGCAACGTTGATTCTAGCAAGAGTTGGCAGTGGAGAACGTTCCAGCAGACCTGCGTGCACCAGGTGAGTGTTGTGTCTCGTTGTGTGTTGTTCTACGTATGCAGATCTGGATATTGGTACTTAGCATTTGGTGGCCTGTGGTCACGAAGAAACTCTGAATTTGCATCTGGTGGTTTGTGGTCACAAAGAGACTCTGGATAGGGGGTCCGATGGGGCAGTATTGAGACGGCACGTGCGGACGCTCCTGGTGTCTTTTGTGTAAGGAATACTGGAGATAAGGATTGCACGCCTCAGGGGAACTGCGGTTCTCGCTCGGCCGGACTGTTCTCGGGAAAGCCGATGGTTGAGATTGGGTAGCACCCGGACAAATCTGGAGCGACGCTTAAAGGCGGGCTCAGCCAGAATAGTTCGGGAGGTGAACCATGAATACTGTCGGATGGCCTGTAGGCCGGACTGTTGAAAATGGCAATGTATATGTACATAAGCGGCGTTCATTTGTGTTCACTGTACCCCTTGTTGTAAGCAGAATGGATATCACTAAACACTGACTGTGTTATCCCGCCAGCATAGACCCATGCACACACGTACACGACAGCCATTTTAGACACCATGGCCTCTCTGCCCATCTGTTCCCGGCACCCCTCCCCGCGCGCACTGCTCATGCATCGGCCACAAGACCCGCTCCCTCTGCGTGACCCTACTCTAGAAGTAGCACTCATGCTTGACTCACCCCCCCATTTCCTCCCAAGAACACCCTTCCCCTCAGCTGATGAGCCCCCTCCAGCTGCACTTGGCCTTTTTGACCTGGTCCCAAGTCCTACGACCAAGCCTCGTGAATGTACACCCCCCCCTTTTCCCTGCCCAGCATAACAAAACCGTGATACACCAGCCGAGGTGTCCGATCCTATCGCCTGCCCAACCTTTGATTTGATCATCCCCTCCTGCCCTCGTGTCCTGTAGGAATGTCCGGCTGAGAGATCACAATCTCTTGTTACATTCAGGAGGGGAGGATGACATCTGATCGACTGGTATGGGAATAGGCCTGAAGCTGGGATTCCAAGCATGTTTTTCCTACTTCAAAGTGTCTTTATTGTAATAAGGAATGTTTGTGCATCATAAACATGTGTATAAAAGACGAAGCCTCAGAGAAACTTGTTAGAGCACCTCCTGAAGACACTATGCGAGTGTCCGAAATGACAGGCTCTCCTCATGAGAAATAAACTCTGTTCTTGTTTCCCTGCTTCCAGCGCCCGTCTCTTTATTTGGTAATTGTTCAAGATGGGCACTAAGAGGCGTCCTGCGCCAGCAGCCTGGGCATCAGGTGTGTTATGGGCTGACTTTTCCACAATTGGCGCCCAACGTAGGGCCCATCAGCGACATAAGGTCCGGTAAGAGAGGTCCAGACGATGGGGTGAACATCTAAATGATTGGAGTATACCTGCCTTGAGAGGGCCCTTGTCTGGCTGCCGATTGAATGAACTTCACCGATTCCGAACGGACCTCTCTCAAGTGACCTACTGTCCTGACTGGAATCCCACAGGAATGCTGCAGTAAAAACATGGAGAAAGAGAACGATCGGGCGCTGGAAAAGGGAAGGCGAAGAATTGCCCACACGGTCCGGTCCGGGTAAGGTTAAGTAGGACGTCTTTACGTCCGATTGGTAGGATGGCTTTATCCATCTGATTGATTGATTGATTGTACTTGAAGTATTGGTTCTCTTTGAGACATTTTCTATTTGCAAACAGCGATGAATAGGAACGTTCCTCTCTCTTTGCAAATAGTTAAGGATAGGTAATGCAGACGTTTGTCCCCTATTGTAATCCGTCATGCCTATTTTTCTCCCCACTGATTGTTTGTTATCGATTTTTATCGATTATTGCTCTTTGAGATATTCCCTGTCTACAAACAGGGAAGAATAGAAATATTCTGCCCCCTTTGCAGATAGTGAAGGATAGGTAATGCAGATTTTTGTCCCCGTTGTAATCCGTCATGCCTGTTTTTCTCCCCACTGATTGATTGATTGTCTGGACATTTATTGTTCAAGGAATAGTTCTTTTGAGGTATTCTCTGTTTGCAAAAAGTGTAGAAAAGAAATATTCTGTCTAATCTTTGCAAGAAGTGAAGGGTAGGTAATGCGGACCTTTGTCCCCCGTTGTAATCCCTCAGGCCTATCTACTCCGCACTGATTGGTAAACTAGTTCCACCCGGACCATTTATTAGAGGTAGGTCATCTGGCTCGACCAGAGGGCACCCCTAATAAAAAGGACATATGCAACAATAACAAAGTAATAACCGTATCCTGTTAACAGAAACTTTAGCATGAAACACGCTAGGAAAAAAAAGGAAGAAAGAAATAAGAAAGCAAAATCAGTAGGCCACTGATGAGTTTTTGATTTCGCTAGAAATAAGAAAACGTTAGAAATAGCTGACGATAAAACACATGATTTCGCTAGAAATAAGAAACGTTAAGAAATAAGTCCGTAATACGAAACATGAAAATGGTGAGAGAAGCCAAGCTTGACATCACGGCAGCCACAAGGCAACCAGGCTTCGCCACCCCTCACTGCTCCAAACATGTCTGTCCCACCGCCTGCCACGCCCCAATAACGGTAACATGAGACAGATACAAGTCAACAGATACCTACCCCCATTCTGGAAACTCCCGAAGTGCAACAGGTTCGCGGCTACGCCCATCCGGAAGACGAGATCTTCGGCACGTGTAGGGCGGGTCCTGCTGCCAGCCGTCGGCCGGAGGTCGTCGAGTAAGGTGGGCCAAAAGAGGAGCCGAGGCCGACGGGATCCGGGCGTCCCCTCTTCTTTCTTCAATAATGGCTGTGACAACACGGGGGGATGTCTTGCTCATGCCACCGACCCCCCCCCCCTCGCATCTCCTGGTCCAGCCACGGCTTGGTATGAGCTCCCCGTTCGGCCCTGAAGCGGCGCCTTGCAGGCCACCGGGGGGGGGATGTCTTGCCTATGCCTCCGACCCCCCCCCCTCTCATCGCCTGGTCCGGCCATCATGAATATTAGCGCCGAGAAAAACGGCGTGGGGTGCGCTGGGAGGGAGAGGCGGCGCGAACGAGCCTCTCCCACCTCCCCAGGTGGAGGCCCCCAGTGGCACCCCCAACGCTCCACTCACCCGACAAGGGTTCGCCCACTCGTAAAAAGGCGGTCGACCCTGCTGGAGCGGGCCCGGCGTGGAGAGATGGCCCGGTTGCTTGTTGATTAAGAAATGAGTCCCACCATCATAAGTGTTCTCCTCGACTTTGAAGATTCTATAAGAGCCACGGGGGCCCCCGACCCCCGCAGACACCCCCGATGGGGAATGACTGCCATGATTGCCCGCGGAACGATGAAAATGTAGCCGCGAGACGTCGGCGCTCCCATGCTGACGCCAGCCTCAGTTTGAATGACTAAAATCCTGCAGACTACAGTTCGGACCAGTTCCGGTGAAAACTCAGTATGACCCGGTAGGAAAAAAATTGTTGCCTCCCTCCCCCTTTGACTGATGGTTCATACTGCCGATCCTTTCTGTTGACCTTTTTTACGGAACTTTTGGACTGCCGAAAGAGGCTCTGGGCCAACCACGAGTTGGTGGAGATTTTGACTGTGCCTGGATCTGCCTGGCTGCCCCCAAAATGGCGCTGATACAAACGAAACTTTCAACTCCTTGTTGTACCCCGATTGCTCAGCCTTGGTGTCATGAAATATGTATGCAATTTTTAAAAACACAATGAATTGATATGGGATGGGTACTGATTATGTGTTCGGACAATGAATTGAAGTGAGATGGGTACTGATTGAACATTCGGACAATGAATTGTTGTGAAGTTTTGGCGCATCATGATTATTGAAAGTTCGAATTTCAACACTTATGATACTCGCTCACACTGAAGTTTCGATATGATTTTATTGTACTTGTCGCACTTTTTATTATGAAATCAACGACCACCGACTCCATTAGGTTTTCCGCTAATAAGTATCCCCACATGTACAGTTCTGGCCTGCCCACAGGGTTGTAGGCCCGTATTTATGCACCGACATTTTTTATTAAAGATTTTTGGTAAATTTCGAATAAATGACCACTATTTCCAATATAACTAAATTACAGGTGAAATGGCTCAGCTCGATTAGTTAAGGGTTAAAAAGTATAGTACGCAGAAATATTGCAAATATGAACGGTCCAGGTTTTTGTTGTATGTGTTTTGCATTTTAGTACAGCCTAAAGCAACCGCTAAAGATCCTGGTATTTAGCCTATACGTTATATGCTACCTGTGTCAGGAAAGTTGTTTTAAAAATGCCCCTAAGTCGCCCCAAAGGAGTGCCACCTAACCCCCCCCCCCTGGTACGAACGACAAACGACCCCGTACCACTGTAGGTTATCACTTTTCCTCAAAGGAGAGCACGAGCCCCCCCCACGTTGCACCGACTGCCCTTTTGTTCTGACCCCCCCCCTGCGCACGATCCGTAATACCACACTTGGGCGACCTATGCTATCCACAGGGTTCCGATAATCATCTCTCCCACACCGAATGGTCCACCTGGGCTTAAACGCCAAGTTGGCGGGGATTGCGTCCAGTGGAGATAGCCCGAGTATGTGGTAAGTAACAGCCTTCTCGAGTTTATGCGCGCTGATGTGTTTTTAAAATGCTGCCCCCGCCCCCCTTCTTTTCCCTCTTTCTACAGGTCACATCGAAACGTCGATTTACTTAGCACTTGGGAGGACAGCCTGAAGCGGAAACTACGAAATATGACTTCGCTTGGCACCCCGAATAATACAACCAGGAATGACGTGCACTAATGAATGAATTCCTACGTTTAACTAAATAGGGAAAGTTTAAGGAATATTCCGAGGTGAGGTTTACCCAAGTACCCTCCGCTTGGAGGACTAGGAGTATTGCCAGTGTTTAAAATCTACTACCTCCTTTCGCACCCTCACAGACATGAAAATCAAAGCTGCCCCATTGTTCTCACAACTGACACCCACTGTTGCCTCAAGCCTGGAAACATCCTAGCCCGACCAGGTTAGTTCTTGACCAATTGCCAAAGGCATATAAGTGTAGATAACTAAAAGCCACCGGTAAAGGCAGCCGACGATAAAAGAGAAGAAAAAGGTAACAGAGCTTAGGATGCTAAGGATGCGCAGCATACAGGCAGAGATCATTTTGGCCAATAACTGTTCTATGTTTTGTCTTGGATTTTTGTACATAATACATGTACTGTCTCCCCCGCCTGAGTTTGAGTGCACGTAATGTATGGGTCTACGTCGTCCCTCTGCCTGTGTTTCCGTATTACTTGACCCTTGCTGTTCTGTGTTGTGTGCGCACTGAATGGCCCATTATTGTACACGTCTCTCTCTCTCTCTCCCTCTCCCTCCCTGTCATACGTGTACCGAATGGTTCGTTTAGAGTGCGGACTCTCTCTCTCTCTCTCTCTCTCTCTCTCTCTCTCTCCCTCTCTCTCTCTCTCTCTCTCTCTCTCTCTCTCTCTCTCTCTGAGGATCCCCCTGTTCCCTCCTTCCTTGTATTGTAACGTTGTGCCCCACCGGCACAAACCTAATTGGGTCTCTTCGAACACAAAGGTGTTCGGCAAAATTGACAGAAACTAAAACGATTGTAACTTGCCATATTACTACCTCTCCTTTCTGCTAAACGATAGAACCCGAGTTGGTAATAAAAGAAAGGACAGGTAAGACGACTGATGTCCCCTAATCTGGCCTTTTTTATAGGGGGGCTATAACGTCAATGGTCTTCTGTTTTTCAGTTCATTAGAAATGCAATCCCTAAATGCCCAGATTGCCCCACCCCTCTGCACTTAAGTGCGGATGTCCAAAGCGTCCTCGCTTCTCCCGATTGACCCCAGCTCCCTGTCCAAAGCGTCCTCGCTTCTCCCGATTGACCCCAGCTCCATATCAGCTATCCCCTAAGCGTAATTGATGACCTTGATTAACCGTCGCTCCCCAAGAAAAGCATGTTTAACCTCTGCCCCCTCTCATGATGATAACACCCCTGCTTGCAAGAGTTAGCCGACCCCGAAGGGAAATGTAAGATTGTCAGTAATTGGGCTAAAAAAGGGCGAGTCTCAACCTAAGGACTCGATTTCGAGTTTGATAAAATACACTGTCAATGGGAGTCCGATTTCTGTCCACGTACGTCATGAATGAACGCCAAATAGGCTTACGAATTCAATAGAAATGACCCTCCTACATACTCCATAAGTGATGACTTCTGACTGTGACTGATGAACATATCCCCCACCTACTTAGGATTGGGGACGGAATTGAGATGTATAAATGTCTTCTCCTGCCAGTTTTTCTAAAACTTGTTTTGTACCCATTCAAAGATACAATCACCGGAGGAGAGGAGCTGGACGTGACGCACAGCCTGGCCACAGATCATGAAGCACGTGTGACCTCGACCAAAGGTGGAATCACAGAGCAACGAGACGCGGGATCAGGCACCACTCTCAAACTCGGCAGATAAAGGAATGAAGGGCTGCCTTGAAGCCCTCGATTTGCTGACCCACTCGTGCCTGAAGTCCCCGTCCCTTTTGAGCCCGACTGATGGGCCTGCCTGCTCGTCATCCTTTGCTCCTTTGGTCCCTTGGTGTGCTCAAAGATCTGATCCCACTCCGCCCTCTCTTCCCTCGATTATTCAACAACATCACCCTTTTCGCATAACTTTTGACTCAGAAAAGAAGAGCAACATTTAGATAGAATAAGGTTTTGCCACAAAAGAAGAAAGACACGCAGGTGCCCAGCATGAGGCACCCCTAAGAAGATCAGTTAGGAAACAGGACTGTGATCTAACAGCAGAGGACTGATCGCACCCTGCAACGCGTAAGGATGAATCCGAGCTGGACCTATAGCTCCACCGCCGGTGCTCAACAGCGCCAACGAAAGAAGACGGACTCTGTTAAAAAGACACTGTGACAAAGACCCCCCCCCTTCCTGAACTTTCTGCCCACCCCTTCACTAATTGCTTGTATCGAACTGAATTCCTCCCTCAACCATTTTGTGTTGCTTTCAAAAATGTTTCATCGGTCACTCATGTGTTTAGTTTTCCAGAAGTCTCACATAGCACTGACAAGACCCGAAGGTATCAGAGCATTTTTACTGTATGTTGATGTCACCGGAGAGAAAGTCTGAACTTGATTCTATAATGTTTCGGAACATTTTTCTTGATTGACCCCGACTAAGTATTATGCCGATCTCTAGACTTGTATGAATAACACAACAAATGTAAAATCATATGTACCGCATTCCGCCTATCGTATCGACTGTATAGAACTGAACTAGCTTATGTAAAAAAGCGGCGACTGTTGAAAATGGCAATGTATATGTACATAAGCGGCGTTCATTTGTGTTCACTGTACCCCTTGTTGTAAGCAGAATGGATATCACTAAACACTGACTGTGTTATCCCGCCAGCATAGACCCATGTACACACGTACACGACAGCCATTTTAGACACCATGGCCTCTCTGCCCATCTGTTCCCGGCACCCCTCCCCACGCGCACTGCTCATGCATCGGCCACAAGACCCTCTCCCTCTGCGTGACCCTACTCTAGAAGTAGCACTCCTGCTTGACTCACCCCCCCCCATTTCCTCCCAAGAACACCCTTCCCCTCAGCTGACGAGCCCCCTCCAGCTGCACTTGGCCTTTTTGACCTGGCCCAAGTCCTACGACCAAGCCTCGTGAATGTACACCCCCCCTTTTCCCTGCCCAGCATAACAAAACCGTGATACACCAGCCGAAGTGTCCGATCCTATCGCCTGCCCAACCTTTGATTTGATCATCCCCTCCTGCCCTCGTGTCCTGTAGGAATGTCCGGCTGAGAGATCACAATCTCTTGTTACATTCAGGAGGGGAGGATGACATCTGATCGACTGGTATGGGAATAGGCCTGAAGCTGGGATTCCAAGCATGTTTTTCCTACTTCAAAGTGTCTTTATTGTAATAAGGAATGTTTGTGCATCATAAACATGTGTATAAAAGACGAAGCCTCAGAGAAACTTGTTAGAGCACCTCCTGAAGACACTATGCGAGTGTCCGAAATGACAGGCTCTCCTCATGAGAAATAAACTCTGTTCTTGTTTCCCTGCTTCCAGCGCCCGTCTCTTTATTTGGTAATTGTTCAAGATGGGAACTAAGAGGCGTCCTGCGCCAGCAGCCTGGGCATCAGGTGTGTTATGGGCTGACTTTTCCACAGTCTGTGGTTTAAAACCTGTGTAACTATCTCCAGGCAGTCTGAGGACGAGACTGTTGTTGGAAATGTTCTTTGCAGTTTTTGAATAGTAGCAGAAGAGTTCTCCGCAGGTGGGAGTCGACGGGCTCCACCTTTTGATTGCATCTTTGTTTTTGTACGTTTCTTATTCGTGTGTTATGTCATCTTAAAACTGTACAATGCAAGACATGAGCGGGTTCTGAATGTAAACATGGCCATGAGAATGAGAGCGCTGTGATTGATTGACATTTGGTTCTGTTATTTTTGTATTTACGCTTAATTCCTTTTCAGCTGAAATAAAACAAAGGAAAGGGACATGCCGTGCATTAGCAAGTTGTGTTTCGGTTGTGTTCGCAGCGATGATGTAAGGCTAGACGAGAGTCAGCCAGCCCCCCCGGAAGGGACGCCCAGCCACGATATGTATTGCAAGCACGGTATTGGCCCCCTGATTTTTAATTCCTTATGGAGCAAATACACTAAGGATAACGTAGAATTGCAGTGGCCGAAAACTGGGTCTTTTGATGAAAAGAAGCTTCAGTATTTACAAGAGCGCCTCTTTGTTAAGCGTAGTCGACAGTCTATGTTTGACACTCTTAACAAATGGCAGAAAGAGGCAAAGAGAAGGCGCATTCGTTCAGAAAAACTCCTCAAGTTTGAGCAAGGACAGACTATAACCCAGAAAGCTATCGCGCATGATAAAAACAAAATAGAAAAGAATATTGAAATTGCAGATAGACAATTTAGACTACAAGTGGACCAATGCTACGTAACTCGAGGGGGAACGGAGGATGAGATAGAGGAACTACTAGATGCTAGACCTCCCCCGCCATATGCCCCACAGCGCGTATATCCCGCGATACCTGTCCAGCCCGAAGCTAGGTCACGGGCATCCGCCCCGGAGGAACATGGCCCTGTTACCTCCATGCGAGATATCGGTGTACCTTCTCCTCTGGGAGGGGGCCTGACCACGCTTGTCCCCGATACCACACTGGCACTAGCACTCCCTCATGTACAACTATGTTCCCCAACTCCCGAGAGGATTTCTCCCTCGGTCTGTGTCGCCCCCGGTGAGCCGGAACAGGCTCCGAGGGGGGCCACTGGGGGAATGGAGGGCAAGCAACTTTTCACTAGATCGTCCGTGGGATATGGTGAGAAAGAGGTGTTAGAAGATCAGGCTGTTAGATGGATAAGGAGCGATGCGTTTACGGTGACTGATATATGGAGTACTGTCAAGGATTTAGAACCGGTCATGCAGCAACACGTGATATTCCAAATGTCGAATTCACTCATTTGGTCTTGGGAAGTCAGCTTCAGGGACGGGACAGCCCCTCAGATATTGTATAATATTCGGGATTGGTCCCATAAATTTAGTCTAACCCCGAATGAGGTATTCAAGAATATAGACACCCTGGTTCAATACCGAGGGAGATTATTCTTGAAGAGTCCGCAGTGGACCACCCAGCATCCTATGCGAGAAGTCCATCCCATTTACCATCCCGAGGTCCCTGAACAACGAGACGGTAATCAGGCAATCACCCGCGCAGGGATAGCGGCTAGGTTCCAGGAACAATGGGTTTACACCCCTTGGAAAAGAAGTGAGGTCCTAGCCCTGAAATCCCAACTACCCGACCCCCGAAAGAATCCTACCGCCTACTACAAAGAATTGACTGAGGCGGCTGCCTCTGCTGTAATGACATTAGCTGATATCGAGTTGTTCTTTGGGTTACTTGTACCCGTTGACATATGGCGACAGGTGCACGACTCTAATCATGCTGAACTGGGGGGGACATGGGAGGAGTTGAAGGGTTGGGATTAGGATCGCAAACCAGGGGACAAACCTAGGGCTGAAATAACGTCTCTACCAGCAAAAATAATAGCCTTTATGCACACTCTGATTCCGCCCAGAAAGGTTGATTGGGATAAATTGTCCGCTTGTAGGCAGAAGAAGGATGAAAGTGTGTCCGATTTCTTCACAAGGTTCGAGGAAGTTTTCATTGACTTTAGTGGGCAAGATTTGGCAACTGAAGGTGGAACTAGGTTGTTTGTTAACAGATTTGTTACAAATCTGGCCCCAGAGATTTCTGCGCGATTAGAGGCAGCGGAAAGTACATGGACTACCTCTACCCCGTCTGTGATACTAAGCATGGCCCAGTACTATGAGCATAGAGAGAACGAAAATAAAGATAAAGTGGAAAAGAAAAATAAGGATCTGAAGACTCGAATATTGTTGCAGCAAGTGGTGCGAGGACAAGGAGGGGGAAGAGGAGGTCGAGGAATTATGTCCAGAGGGGCAGGAACAGGCAGGGGTACGGGAGGAGCCCCGCCAATAGGTCTGAACCAGTGTTCTTATTGTAGGGAGGAGGGACACTGGAAAGCACAGTGTCCGTTCTTGCTTGCCCAGAGCGGAGCGGTCCGAGGGCGAGGGCGAGGGCGAGGACGAGGCGGCCCCAACCGAAGTGACATGACCAAAGAAGAAAGACCAGGCAAGTCGGAAAAGAACCATTTTGATTGTCCCCAAGGCAGACAGTACTACCATGAAGCTTATGAGTATGAGGATCAAGACGCATACGCGACAGCATAGGACAGCCAGGGACAGAGTGGGGGCCAAGTGTCGATTCCGGTCAATCAAAGGGGACCTTATGTGAAGGGGGAAGTGTTGGGGACCTCTGAGAATTTCCTAATTGACACAGGAGCAATGAATAGTTCCGTTGCTCGATCATTGGTTCCAGGGGCGACTCTGTCCGGGCAAAATAATGTTTCAGTGGGATTCTCGGGAGTCCCAGTTGTCAGTCCCACCTCTAGACCTCTCCCTTTCACGATCGGTCCTGCCACCATTGACACTCCTCTACTACTGACTTTGCATTGTGGGGAAAATCTGTTGGGATTGGATATGCTGATGAAGAAATTGAATGCAACAATTCATTGTTCTGCAGATGGGGTCTATTTAACGATTAGACCCTCTGTTGGTCCCGTGAAACAATGTTTCGCGAAAAATGAACGCCTTCCGTCTGAATTTGATGGCATCCCTGCCTCACTTTGGGCAACGGGGGATGCGGATGTGGGTAAACTGGATATCCCTCCAGTCCACATTACATTAAAACAAGGCGCGCGACTGCCGCGCATCCCGCAGTACAAGATAGCGCCGGCAGGAGAGCAGGCTTTGCTACGCATTATTCAGGACCTGGTTGATAAAGGAGTAGTGGAAGAGACAAATGCTAATATTTGCAATAGCCCGATTCTCCCGATTTTGAAAAGAAATTCTGATGTTGGTGAGCAGGGTGCTGCTTACCGTTTTGTGATTGATTTGCGAGCAGTTAATAAGATAGTGGTGCCACAATACCCTGTGGTGACTGACATCACCACTATCCTCACAATGATCCCGCCAACTGCCAAGTACTTTTCGGTCATTGACCTGAAAAATGCTTTCTTCAGCATTCCCATCCATCCTGATAGCAGGCAGATTTTCGGATTCTCGTTATCTGGATGAAGCTTCCGCTTCTGTCGCGCACCTCAAGGCTATACTGAGAGCCCGAGCATATATAGCCAAGCCCTTAAAGCTTTGCTGGAAGATCTGGAACTACCGAGTGGCAATGTACTGTTGCAATATGTGGATGATTTGCTCATTGCCTCTGACACGGAAGACGGCTGTAAGGAGGCCACGGTTAAATTATTGCATCACTTGGCCGCTAAAGGAAACAAGGTCTCCCTATCAAAATTCCAATACTGTCGACAGGAGGTGACCTACCTCGGTCATCTACTATTGAAGGAGGGTAGAAGACTAACACCTGAACGCATTACTACCATTTCTGACATGTCTGTTCCTTGCACGCAGCGTGAAGTTCGCGCTTTTCTTGGCATCACCTCTTACTGTCGCCAATGGATACCTAATTTTTCCCTTCTTGCTAAACCTTTGTTGCACTTGACTACGAAAGATGTGCACTCCTGACTATGGTAAACCTTTTGTACTATATGTACACGAGGTCGACGGTTGTTCATTGTCAGTGTTAACGCAGGACTTTGGTGGTAAGCAAAGACTGTGCGCTTATTTGTCAGCCACATTGGATAATGTTGCAAGAGCACTTCCTAGCTGTCTGAGGGCCACAGCGGCTGTTGCAGTGGCAATCCGGCAGTCGGAAGGACTCGTTCTGAATTCTAATTTGACCGTGATAGTACCGCATGCTGTAGACACACTGCTAAACAAAACCAAAACGCAACACCTTACAAGTGCACGTCTCACTGGATATGAATTGACATTGTTTGCACCACATATTACGATTACTCGATGTGCAACATTGAACCCTGCCACGTTTCTACCACTCCCTACGAGTGAGCATAATACGGATCCCCATGACTGCATTTATCGTACCGAAGAAGAAACTAAAGGCAGAGTTGACCTTACTGACACCCCTCTAGATGACCCTCAAGGGGAGTTATTTGTGGATGGGTCTTGTTTTAAACTAGCAGATGGCACAACAACAGCTGCATATGCAATCACAACTTTGAAAACAATAGTTGAAACGTTGCGAGTACCCCACCGGTCAGCTCAGGCTGCTGAACTAATGGCCTTGTTGCGAGCCTGTGAGTTGAGTGAGGGACTTGAAGTCAACATTTACACGGACAGCCAATACGCTTTTGGCGTGGCCCATAGCTTTGGGCGGCTGTGGAGGGAGCGGGGTTTCCTTACTTCCCACGGCCAGAAAATTCAGAATGGTCCCTTGGTGGTGCGACTGTTGCATGCCCTCACCTTGCCAAAAAGGGTAGCCATCCTTAAGTGTAGTGCACACAAAGCAATAGTGGATGAAGTGGGAGAGGGAAATGCTTTGGCAGATCAAGTGGCCAAACAGACAGCACAGACCCCTATGTCAGCCATGTTCGTAAATACTTCTGCAAGATGGGTGGAGGACTCTGAACTGTTTGATAATACTATGGAAAGTGTGAGAGTGTTGCAGAAGGAAGCTACTCCTGCAGAATTAGAGAGATGGGAAAAGGAGGTAGGAAGGTTGGATGAAAACAACTGCTGGATTGATTTAACAGAAAGACGGCGATGGCTATTGCCTAATGCACTAGTACAGGCTGTCGTGACCATGGCTCACGGACCGGCACACACAGGAGCGAAAGGTATCTGTGGGCTCTTGGACCCAGTTTGGAACAACCCTAATATTCAAAGGACGGCTGTCCGGTTGGTCCAATACTGTATGGTCTGTTTGCAACATAATCCAGGAAAAGGGGAGAGCGTCTTGAGCGAGAATTTTGCACCTCCCACATTGCCTTTTGAAGTGCTCCAAATGGATTATATCCATATGGAGCGCGTCAATAATTTGAAATACGTTCTGGTGGTGGTGTGTGCTTTTAGCAAATGGGTTGAAGCCTACCCCACCAAGAAAAATACCGCAATGGCCACAGCTAAAGCCCTCCTGAAAGAGTTTTTGCCCCGCTTCGGATTGCCCCGTTTGATCTGGTCGGACAACGGGGGGCATTTCCATGGGGCCCTTGTCAAGCATATTTGCGAGGGTCTACACATTAAGCAGAAGTTCCACGCTGCCCGACATCCGCAATCAGCAGGGCTGGTGGAAAAATATAATGGCATCCTTAAGCTAAAGATGGCCAAAATACAGGAAAGCACTGGGTTAAAATGGCCTGACACCCTGCCTTTAGCTCTTATGTCACTAAGTGTTACCCCACATTCTCGTTCTGGCCTCTCCCCGTATGAGATAATATTTGGTAGGCCTGCTAATGTATGGGGGGTACCCAGACCACGTTCCTTTGCGGATATTGAATACCCTATGTTGATTGACTACCGTTATGCTCTAACTAAAGACCTTCGTTCTGTTCATCAGCAGGTAACTTCTGTACTGCAGCCGCTGCCAGAGGGCCCCGGTCATCGACTGCAACCCGGCCAATGGGTATTGGTGAAGAAATTTGAACGCGATACCAGTCTGGCTCCAAGGTGGTCCGAGCCACGACAAATACTCTTGGCCACCAGGACGGCGGTTAAAGTAGATGGGAGGAAGCATTGGATACATGTCTCCCATCTAAAGTAGCTGCCTCTTCCGCTTCCCTTTGATCAGCAACGCACAGGGGGAATTCTGACGCAGGAAACAGAGAGAGCTGCTGCACTTGTACCCTTTTCAGACGCCTGCGAGATTGAACCGAGGCTAGAGGAGGAAAAAGCGAGACCAAATGACTTGGTTCCTACTAAATTTGCAAAAGCTTTGAATCCTGCTATCAGTACCCCGGCAAGTGAAAGTTCTCATGTGCATAAAGTACCTGGCATCCTTTTTCCGGATCAGGAAGTGCCGGGTAATGTGCGATACAACCTATGGCCAAGGAAGCCTAAACACGGCACCTCAGACCCCATCTTCAGGAGATAGGGAAAGACTTAATTGCATAAGACAGGGCTTGCAAGGTATTTTGGTCTGAGGGGCTGAGTGAGACACTGGACTGAACTCGTCGAGAGCTGGAACTTTGATCTTTGTGCTCTGTTCAGAAAGAAGATTTGAATCTACATAAAAGGCCTAGGTTGTGCAACGGAGGTGGACTGGAGCACTACTGGTTGGTTTTATTTGGGATATACGATAGGAGCCTGCCTGTGAGACTCTGACGGACGCAGGGAGAAGAACCCTCTGGCAGGACGGACTGCTAGGCCTACTTTGGACTTTTAGCTAGGAATGTACCCTTTTGGTCGTATTGTTTTAGAAGAAGAATTCCCGATTGCCCCACGATACATACCCTTTTATGAGCCAATGTTTTCCACCTGGACCACGAAGGTCAAGGTAGCATTTGTAGTGGTTATAGCCGTTATTGTATCAGCGTTTATGGGTTTGTTTGTATATTTAGAACATGTCTATCCGTTACAGAAGTTTTTGTCATCCACTGCTGCGCCCTCTGAGCATTTTCTGTTTACGTTGGCACCCCACAAAGAAAGACATCGCCAGAAATATGCTAAAAATATATTTGTTGAAATGCTTCATCAAACACACAGTGTCACCAACACTACTGATTGCTGGGTTTGTGGGCTCCTACCATCTGTGGTGCATAACCATGATCTGTTTCTTTCACGTCCTTTATCCTACTTGGGTAGCTGTGAGGCTTGGTACAAACTGTTTTTAGCAATATACCGACACTGGGGCGAACAACGCAGGGATTTCGATGTTAATGAACATAGTATCATTCTAGACTATGTTCGTGTGCACTATGGTTTCAATCAAACTGGAAATGGGGGATGGGGAGCAATAGACCCACAAGCATGCATACAACTGTATTTGGTATCAATGAATAAGACATGGTTGCAGGATGAACTTTCTGATTTTAGAGATTTTAATGCTTCACAATACTTCCAGCTGTTTCTTGAGCGTAATGTTACTAGAGATCGTACTGTACCCATTCCTATTTTAAATGTATCGGCTGCATTCTGTGTGCAAGGGGTGGGTGGGATACAGATGGGAGATAGTATCTGCAAATATACCTTTCGTCTGAAGAAACGCATTAGCCCTCCCTTGATAACGCCCCCAAATGTATACTTTGTTTGTGGGGAACATGCATACACCTGGTTGCCACGCAATTGGGCGGGACGTTGTTACTTATCTTTCCTTTTCCCGCCGGTATACATAGCACCATCTGATTATCATAAAACGCATCAGCTACATCCAGCACGATCACTCCCTGTAGGCACCACTCCAACTGCATTCCTCGACAGGCAGCGTAGGCAACTCGATATGACTGAAGTTGATCAAACGGACACTTCTTTGCAGCAATTCACGGATTTCAGCAAGGGTTTAACACCCTTTTGGGGTCCCATATTCAATAGCAGGGAAATAAGGAGATTGTCCAGGATAGTGGAAAATGTCATTAACATAACAACTGACATCCTCACGAACCTAACTGCGGAACTTCAGGCGACGAGACTCGTTGCGCTCCAGAACCGTATGGTTCTAGTTGTTATCTTAGCTGATCGAGGCGGAGCATGCCGTGTGATTGGCAGCTCTTGCTGTGTTTATATTCCTGACTCCGCACCCTCAGTCCATTTGGCCATCCAAAAATTGCACCGCATCGCCTCAGAAATGCACACTGAAAATGGGTCCTGGTCACTGTCGGGTTGGTTTTGGGGACTCTTGTCGACCTGCGGATGGAAACTAATGTTGATCCTGGGCGGGGCTGCTGGCATCATATTTACCTGCTGTGTCTTGATACAGTGTGGTCCAGCTTGCTGCTCTTACTGTGCTTCCCGTATCACTGCGTTGTGTGTACCCAATCCTGTCCCTACTAAACACCAAATGTTGCAGAAAGAGATACATGAAATGATGGCCATAGATGAAGAAGTATTCGAGGACTAAATGCTTGTCTTTTTATTTAGCTCCACCACGCTAAAAGGAGGGTTTGAGGAACCAGGATCGATTTCTCAAATATGTAATACTAATAATCGATATGTTGTGATTAGCATGGTGTCACTAAACACTTTTAGATAATGCGCACACACATTAACATTGCAATATTTCCTTTAGTTAACCACACATCACGTTGCACTATTCACACGCCATATTATGGCCCTGCTGGAAGCCTCGCCTTTACAGGCCCATTTATTCCTTGCACCCAAAATGTTCCCCTGAGAAACGAACCAACTGTTGCTACAACTGCTGTTTCAGCTTGTTAGAGCCGCCAAGGTCGTAGGTAGCAGAAGAGGGGCCGATAAGCACATTCCGGGAGGGGTGCGGGGTGGACTGTCTCCGAGACGGCAGAAGGGAGTCACCCGTTCGACCTTGCTAAATCTAGGATGAGCGAAACCAGGAGCCAATTGTGTGCCATATATGGGCTTTCCCTTTTGACTGTGCCATTCTGTACCAATTTGTACTTTTCCATGTTGGGTTATGCTGATGCCAATGTTACAGTATATATGTGATGTACTGACAGGGTGCCAGCAGTCTTCTTGGCAGACCTAGTTGGGTGAGGCTGCGGGAAGCTCCTCTGGCAGAGTTTGTTTGTCATAATAAACGCTTGGACCTTCTACACTGCCAACCGTCTGATTATTGGTAATGGGAATGGGGTTGTGTAATGCTGTAACTATAATTGGGAGGTGGTAGAATAGTTTTTCGGTACTTCAGTTGGCGACTCCGCCGGGACTCCGCGTTGGGGCCGTCCCTGTGTAATCACAGACGACGTAAAAAGGGGTGCTTTCGATCGGGGGGGTTGCAGACTAGACCAGCGAAAATTCGGGGTTTGCTCCGCCCTCCCGATTCAGAGGACCTCAGCTGCTAGTAGCCCCACGCCGGAGTCCTTCGGGTGTGACCCGAGAACCAGCAACGTTGATTCTAGCAAGAGTTGGCAGTGGAGAACGTTCCAGCAGACCTGCGTGCACCAGGTGAGTGTTGTGTCTCGTTGTGTGTTGGACTACGTATGTAGATCTGGATATTGGTACTTAGCATTTGGTGGCCTGTGGTCACGAAGAAACTCTGAATTTGCATCTGGTGGTTTGTGGTCACAAAGAGACTCTGGATAGGGGGTCCGATGGGGCAGTATTGAGACGGCACGTGCGGACGCTCCTGGTGTCTTTTGTGTAAGGAATACTGGAGATAAGGATTGCACGCCTCAGGGGAACTGCGGTTCTCGCTCGGCCGGACTGTTCTCGGGAAAGCCGATGGTTGAGATTGGGTAGCACCCGGAAAAATCTGGAGCGACGCTTAAAGGCGGGCTCAGCCAGAATAGTTCGGGAGGTGAACCATGAATACTGTCGGATGGCCTGTAGGCCGGTCTGTGGTTTAAAACCTGTGTAACTATCTCCAGGCAGTCTGAGGACCAGACTGTTGTTGGAAATGTTCTTTGCAGTTTTTGAATAGTAGCAGAAGAGTTCTCCGCAGGTGGGAGTCGACGGGCTCCACCTTTTGATTGCATCTTTGTTTTTGTACGTTTCGTATTCGTGTGTTATGTCATCTTAAAACTGTACAATGCAAGACATGAGCGGGTTCTGAATGTAAACATGGCCATGAGAATCAGAGGGCTGTGATTGATTGACATTTGGTTCTGTTATTTTTGTATTTACGCTTAATTCCTTTTCAGCTGAAATAAAACAAAGGAAAGGGACATGCCGTGCCTTAGCAAGTTGTGTTTCGGTTGTGTTCGCAGCGATGATGTAAGGCTAGACGAGAGTCAGCCAGCCCCCCCGGAAGGGACGCCCAGCCACGATATGTATTGCAAGCACGGTATTGGCCTCCTGATTTTTAATTCCTTATGGAACAAATACACTAAGGATAACGTAGAATTGCAGTGGCCGAAAACTGGGTCTTTTGATGAAAAGAAGCTTCAGTATTTACAAGAGCGCCTCTTTGTTAAGCGTAGTCGACAGTCTATGTTTGACACTCTTAACAAATGGCAGAAAGAGGCAAAGAGAAGGCGCATTTGTTCAGAAAAACTCCTCAAGGTTGAGCAAGGACAGACTATAACCCAGAAAGCTATCGCGCATGATAAAAACAAAATAGAAAAGAATATTGAAATTGCAGATAGACAATTTAGACTACAAGTGGACCAATGCTACGTAACTCGAGGGGGAACGGAGGATGGGATAGAGGAACTGCTAGATGCTAGACCTCCCCCGCCATATGCCCCACAGCGCGTATATCCCGCGATACCTGTCCAGCCCGAAGCTAGGTCACGGGCATCCGCCCCGGAGGAACATGGCCCTGTTACCTCCATGCGAGATATCGGTGTACCTTCTCCTCTGGGAGGGGGCCTGACCACGCTTGTCCCCGATACCACACTGGCACTAGCACTCCCTCATGTACAACTATGTTCCCCAACTCCCGAGAGGATTTCTCCCTCGGTCTGTGTCGCCCCCGGTGAGCCAGGACAGGCTCCGAGGGGGGCCACTGGGGGAATGGACGGCAAGCGACTTTTCACTAGATCGTCCGTGGGATATGGTGAGAAAGAGGTGTTAGAAGATCAGGCTGTTAGATGGATAAGGAGCGATGCGTTTACGGTGACTGATATATGGAGTACTGTCAAGGATTTAGAACCGGTCATGCAGCAACACGTGATATTCCAAATGTCGAATTCACTCATTTGGTCTTGGGAAGTCAGCTTCAGGGACGGGACAGCCCCTCAGATATTGTATAATATTCGGGATTGGTCCCATAAATTTAGTCTAACCCCGAATGAGGTATTCAAGAATATAGACACCCTGGTTCAATACCGAGGGAGATTATTCTTGAAGAGTCCGCAGTGGACCACCCAGCATCCTATGCGAGAAGTCCATCCCATTTACCATCCCGAGGTCCCTGAACAACGAGACGGTAATCAGGCAATCACCCGCGCAGGGATAGCGGCTAGGTTCCAGGAACAATGGGTTTACACCCCTTGGAAAAGAAGTGAGGTACTAGCCCTGAAATCCCAACTACCCGACCCCCGAAAGAATCCTACCGCCTACTACAAAGAATTGACTGAGGCGGCTGCCTCTGCTGTAATGACATTAGCTGATATCGAGTTGTTCTTTGGGTTACTTGTACCCGTTGACATATGGCGACAGGTGCACGACTCTAATCATGCTGAACTGGGGGGGACATGGGAGGAGTTGAAGGGTTGGGATCAGGATCGCAAACCAGGGGACAAACCTAGGGCTGAAATAACGTCTCTACCAGTAAAAATAATAGCCTTTATGCACACTCTGATTCCGCCCAGAAAGGTTGATTGGGATAAATTGTCCGCTTGTAGGCAGAAGAAGGATGAAAGTGTGTCCGATTTCTTCACAAGGGTCAGGGAAGTTTTCATTGACTTTAGTGGGCAAGATTTGGCAACTGAAGGTGGAACTAGGTTGTTTGTTAACAGATTTGTTACAAATCTGGCCCCAGAGATTTCTGCGCGATTAGAGGCAGCGGAAAGTACATGGACTACCTCTACCCCGTCTGTGATACTAAGCATGGCCCAGTACTATGAGCATAGAGAGAACGAAAATAAAGATAAAGTGGAAAAGAAAAATAAGGATCTGAAGACTCGAATATTGTTGCAGCAAGTGGTGCGAGGACAAGGAGGGGGAAGAGGAGGTCGAGGAATTATTTCCAGAGGGGCGGGAACAGGCAGGGGTACGGGAGGAGCCCCGCCAATAGGTCTGAACCAGTGTTCTTATTGTAGGGAGGAGGGACACTGGAAAGCACAGTGTCCGTTCTTGCTTGCCCAGAGCGGAGCAATCCGAGGGCGAGGGCGAGGACGAGGCGGCCCCGACCGAAGTGACATGACCAAAGAAGAAAGACCAGGCAAGTCGGAAAAGAACCATTTTGATTGTCCCCAAGGCAGACAGTACTACCATGAAGCTTATGAGTATGAGGATCAAGACGCATACGCGACAGCATAGGACAGCCAGGGACAGAGTGGGGGCCAAGTGTCGATTCCGGTCAATCAAAGGGGACCTTATGTGAAGGGGGAAGTGTTGGGGACCTCTGAGAATTTCCTAATTGACACAGGAGCAATGAATAGTTCCGTTGCTCGATCATTGGTTCCAGGGGCGACTCTGTCCGGGCAAAATAATGTTTCAGTGGGATTCTCGGGAGTCCCAGTTGTCAGTCCCACCTCTAGACCTCTCCCTTTCACGATCGGTCCTGCCACCATTGACACTCCTCTACTACTGACTTCGCATTGTGGGGAAAATCTGTTGGGATTGGATATGCTGAAGAAATTGAATGCAACAATTCATTGTTCTGCAGATGGGGTCTATTTAACGATTAGACCCTCTGTTGGTCCCGTGAAACAATGTTTTGCGAAAAATGAACGCCTTCCGTCTGAATTTGATGGCATCCCTGCCTCACTTTGGGCAACGGGGGATGCGGATGTGGGTAAACTGGATATCCCTCCAGTCCACATTACATTAAAACAAGGCGCGAGACTGCCGCGCATCCCGCAGTACAAGATAGCGCCGTCAGGAGAGCAGGCTTTGCTACGCATTATTCAGGACCTGGTTGATAAAGGAGTAGTGGAAGAGACAAATGCTAATATTTGCAATAGCCCGACTCTCCCGATTTTGAAAAGAAATTCTGATGTTGGTGAGCAGGGTGCTGCTTACCGTTTTGTGATTGATTTGCGAGCAGTTAATAAGATAGTGGTGCCACAATACCCTGTGGTGACTGACATCACCACTATCCTCACAATGATCCCGCCAACTGCCAAGTACTTTTCGGTCATTGACCTGAAAAATGCTTTCTTCAGCATTCCCATCCATCCTGATAGCAGGCAGATTTTCGGATTCTCGTTATCTGGACGAAGCTTCCGCTTCTGTCGCGCACCTCAAGGCTATACTGAGAGCCCGAGCATATATAGCCAAGCCCTTAAAGCTTTGCTGGATGATCTGGAACTACCGAGTGGCAATGTACTGTTGCAATATGTGGATGATTTGCTCATTGCCTCTGACACGGAAGACGGCTGTAAGGAGGCCACGGTTAAATTATTGCATCACTTGGCCGCTAAAGGAAACAAGGTCTCCCTATCAAAATTCCAATACTGTTGACAGGAGGTGACCTACCTCGGTCATCTACTATCGAAGGAGGGTAGACGACTAACACCTGAACGCATTACGACCATTTCTGACATGTCTGTTCCTTGCACGCAGCGTGAAGTTCGCGCTTTTCTTGGCATCACCTCTTACTGTCGCCAATGGATACCTAATTTTTCCCTTCTTGCTAAACCTTTGTTGCACTTGACTACGAAAGATGTGCATGAACCCCTACCCTGGACGGATGAATGTCAGCATTCCTTTGACTCTCTAAAAACAGCTTTGTGTTCTGCTCCTGTCTTGGGCACTCCTGACTATGGTAAACCTTTTGTACTATATGTACACGAGGTCGACGGTTGTTCATTGTCAGTGTTAACGCAGGACTTTGGTGGTAAGCAAAGACCGTGCGCTTATTTGTCAGCCACATTGGATAATGTTGCAAGAGCACTTCCTAGCTGTCTGAGGGCCACAGCGGCTGTTGCAGTGGCAATCCGGCAGTCGGAAGGACTCGTTCTGAATTCTAATTTGACCGTGATGGTACCGCATGCTGTAGACACACTGCTAAACAAAACCAAAACGCAACACCTTACAAGTGCATGTCTCACTGGATATGAATTGACATTGTTTGCACCACATATTACGATTACTCGATGTGCAACATTGAACCCTGCCACGTTTCTACCACTCCCTACGAGTGAGCATAATACGGACCCCCATGACTGCATTTATCGTACCGAAGAAGAAACTAAAGGCAGAGTTGACCTTACTGACACCCCTCTAGATGACCCTCAAGGGGAGTTATTTGTGGATGGGTCTTGTTTTAAACTAGCAGATGGCACAACAACAGCTGCATATGCAATCACAACTTTGAAAACAATAGTTGAAACGTTGCGAGTACCCCACCGGTCAGCTCAGGCTGCTGAACTAATGGCCTTGTTGCGAGCCTGTGAGTTGAGTGAGGGACTTGAAGTCAACATTTACACGGACAGCCAATACGCTTTTGGCGTGGCCCATAGCTTTGGGCGGCTGTGGAGGGAGCGGGGTTTCCTTACTTCCCATGGCCAGAAAATTCAGAATGGTCCCTTGGTGGTGCGTCTGTTGCATGCCCTCACCTTGCCAAAAAGGGTAGCCATCATTAAGTGTAGTGCACACAAAGTAATAGTGGATGAAGTGGGAGAGCGAAATGCTTTCGCAGATCAAGTGGCCAAACAGACAGCACAGACCCCTATGTCAGCCATGTTCGTAAATACTTCTGCAAGATGGGTGGAGGACTCTGAACTGTTTGATAATACTATGGAAAGTGTGAGAGTGTTGCAGAAGGAAGCTACTCCTGCAGAATTAGAGAGATGGGAAAAGGAGGTAGGAAGGTTGGATGAAAACAACTGCTGGATTGATTTAACAGAAAGACGGCGATGGCTATTGCCTAATGCACTAGTACAGGCTGTCGTGACCATGGCTCACGGACCAGCACACACAGGAGCGAAAGGTATCTGTGGGCTCTTGGACCCAGTTTGGAACAAACCTAATATTCAAAGGACGGCTGTCCGGTTGGTCCAATACTGTATGGTCTGTTTGCAACATAATCCAGGAAAAGGGGAGAGCGTCTTGAGCGGGAATTTTGCACCTCCCACATTGCCTTTTGAAGTGCTCCAAATGGATTATATCCATATGGAGCGCGTCAATAATTTGAAATACGTTCTGGTGGTGGTGTGTGCTTTTAGCAAATGGGTTGAAGCCTACCCACCAAGGAAAATACCGCAATGGCCACAGCTAAAGAACTCCTGAAAGAGTTTTTGCCCCGCTTCGGATTGCCCCGTTTGATCTGGTCGGACAACGGGGGGCATTTCCATGGGGCCCTTGTCAAGCATATTTGCGAGGTTCTACACATTAAGCAGAAGTTCCACGCTGCCCGACATCCGCAATCAGCAGGGCTGGTGGAAAAATATAATGGCATCCTTAAGCTAAAGATGGCCAAAATACAGGAAAGCACTGGGTTAAAATGGCCTGACACCCTGCCTTTAGCTCTTATGTCACTAAGTGTTACCCCACATTCTCGTTCTGGCCTCTCCCCGTATGAGATAATATTTGGTAGGCCTGCTAATGTATGGGGGGTACCCAGACCACGTTCCTTTGCGGATATTGAATACCCTATGTTGATTGACTACCTTTATGCTCTAACTAAAGACCTTCGTTCTGTTCATCAGCAGGTAACTTCTGTACTGCAGCCGCTGCCAGAGGGCCCCGGTCATCGACTGCAACCCGGCCAATGGGTATTGGTGAAGAAATTTGAACGCGATACCAGTCTGGTTCCAAGGTGGTCCGAGCCACGACAAAAACTCTTGGCCACCAGGACGGCGGTTAAAGTAGATGGGAGGAAGCATTGGATACATGTCTCCCATCTAAAGAAGCTGCCTCTTCCGCTTCCCTTTGATCAGCAACGCACAGGGGGAATTCTGACGCAGGAAACAGAGAGAGCTGCTGCACTTGTACCCTTTTCAGACGCCTGCGAGATTGAACCGAGGCTAGAGGAGGAAAAAGCGAGACCAGATGACTTGGTTCCTACTAAATTTGCAAAAGCTTTGAATCCTGCTATCAGTACCCCGGCAAGTGAAAGTTCTCATGTGCATAAAGTACCTGGCATCCTTTTTCCGGATCAGGAAGTGCCGGGTAATGTGCGATACAACCTACGGCCAAGGAAGCCTAAACACGGCACCTCAGACCCCATCTTCAGGAGATAGGGAAAGACTTAATTGCATAAGACAGGGCTTGCAAGGTCTTTTGGACTGAGGGGCTGAGCGAGACACTGGACTGAACTCGTCGAGAGCTGGAACTTTGATCTTTGTGCTCTGTTCAGAAAGAAGATTTGAATCTACATAAAAGGCCTAGGTTGTGCAACGGAGGTGGACTGGAGCACTACTGGTTGATTTTATTTGGGATATGCGATAGGAGTCTGCCTGTGAGACTCTGACGGACGCAGGGAGAAGAACCCTCTGGCAGGACGGACTGCTAGGCCTACTTTGGACTTTTAGCTAGGAATGTACCCTTTTGGTCGTATTGTTTTAGAAGAAGAATTCCCGATTGCCACACAATACATACCCTTTTATGAGCCAATGTTTTCCACCTGGACCACGAAGGTCAAGGTAGCATTTGTAGTGGTTATAGCCGTTATTGTAGCAGCGTTTATGGGTTTGTTTGTATATTTAGAACATGTCTATCCGTTACAGAAGTTTTTGCCATCCACTGCTGCGCCCTCTGAGCATTTTCTGTTTACGTTGGCACCCCACAAAGAAAGACATCGCCAGAAATATGCTAAAAATGTATTTGTTGAAATGCTTCATCAAACACACAGTGTCACCAACACTACTGATTGCTGGGTTTGTGGGCTCCTACCATCTGTGGTGCATAACCATGATCTGTTTCTTTCACGTCCTTTATCCTACTTGGGTAGCTGTGAGGCTTGGTACAAACTGTTTTAGCAATATACCGACACTGGGGCGAACAACGCAGGGATTTCGATGTTAATGAACATAGTATCATTCTAGACTATGTTCGTGTGCACTATGGTTTCAATCAAACTGGAAATGGGGGACGGGGAGCAATAGACCCACAAGCATGTATACAACTGTATTTGGTATCAATGAATAAGACATGGTTGCAGGATGAACTTTCTGATTTTAGAGATTTTAATGCTTCACAATACTTCCAGCTGTTTCTTGAGCGTAATGTTACTAGAGATCGTACTGTACCCATTCCTATTTTAAATGTATCGGCTGCATTCTGTGTGCAAGGGGTGGGTCGGATACAGATGGGAGATAGTATCTGCAATTATACCTTTCGTCTGAAGAAACGCATTAGCCCTCCCTTGATAACGCCCCCAAATGTATACTTTGTTTGTGGGGAACATGCATACACCTGGTTGCCACGCAATTGGGCGGGACGTTGTTACTTATCTTTCCTTTTCCCGCCGGTATACATAGCACCATCTGATTATCATAAAACGCATCAGCTACATCCAGCACGATCACTCCCTGTAGGCACCACTCCAACTGCATTCCTCGACAGGCAGCGCAGGCAACTCGATATGACTGAAGTTGATCAAACGGACACTTCTTTGCAGCAATTCACGGATTTCAGCAAGGGTTTAACACCCTTTTGGGGTCCCATATTCAATAGCAGGGAAATAAGGAGATTGTCCAGGATAGTGGAAAATGTCATTAACATAACAACTGACATCCTCACGAACCTAACTGCGGAGCTTCAGGCGACGACACTCGTTGCGCTCCAGAACCGTATGGTTCTAGTTGTTATCTTAGCTGATCGAGGCGGAGCATGCCGTGTGATTGGCAGCTCTTGCTGTGTTTATATTCCTGACTCCGCCCCCTCAGTCCATTTGGCCATCCAAAAATTGCACCGCATCGCCTCAGAAATGCACACTGAAAATGGGTCCTGGTCACTGTCGGGTTGGTTTTGGGGACTCTTGTCGACCTGGGGATGGAAACTAATGTTGATCCTGGGCGGGGCTGCTGGCATCATATTTACCTGCTGTGTCTTGATACAGTGTGGTCCAGCTTGCTGCTCTTACTGTGCTTCCCGTATCACTGCGTTGTGTGTACCCAATCCTGTCCCTACTAAACACCAAATGTTGCAGAAAGAGATACATGAAATGATGGCCATAGATGAAGAAGTATTCGAGGACTAAATGCTTGTCTTTTTATTTAGCTCCACCACGCTAAAAGGAGGGTTTGAGGAACCAGGATCGATTTCTCAAATATGTAATACTAATAATCGATATGTTGTGATTAGCATGGCGTCACTAAACACTTTTAGATAATGCGCACACACATTAACATTGCAATATTTCCTTTAGTTAACCACACATCACGTTGCGCTATTAACACGCCATATTATGGCCCTGCTGGAAGCCTCGCCTTTACGGGCCCGTTTATTCCCTGCACCCAAAATCTTCCCCTGAGAAACGAACCAACTGTTGCTAAAACTGCTGTTTCAGCTCGTTAGAGCCGCCAAGGTCGTAGGTAGCAGAAGAGGGGCCGATAAGCAAATTCCGGGAGGGGTGCGGGGTGGACTGTCTCCGAGACGGCAGAAGGGAGTCACCCGTTCGACCTTGCTAAATCTAGGATGAGCGAAACCAGGAGCCAATTGTGTGCCATATATGGGCTTTCCCTTTTGACTGTGCCAGTCTGTACCAATTTGTACTTTTCCATGTTGGGTTATGCTGATGCCAATGTTACAGTATATATGTGATGTACTGACAGGGTGCCAGCAGTCTTCTTGGCAGACCTCGTTGGGTGAGGCTGCGGGAAGCTCCTCTGGCAGAGTTTGTTTGTCATAATAAACGCTTGGACCTTCTACACTGCCAACCGTCTGATTATTGGTAATGGGAATGGGGTTGTGTAATGCTGTAACTATAATTGGGAGGTGGTAGAATAATTTTTCGGTACTTCATTTGGCGACTCCGCGTTGGGGCCGTCCCTGTGTAATCACAGACGACGTAAAAAGGGGTGCTTTCGATCGGGGGGGTTGCAGACTAGACCAGCAAAAATTCGGGGTTTGCTCCGCCCTCCCGATTCAGAGGACCTCAGCTGCTAGTAGCCCCACGCCGGAGTCCTTCGGGTGTGACCCGAGAACCAGCAACGTTGATTCTAGCAAGAGTTGGCAGTGGAGAACGTTCCAGCAGACCTGCGTGCACCAGGTGAGTATTGTGTCTCGTTGTGTGTTGGACTACGTATGCAGATCTGGATATTGGTACTTAGCATTTGGTGGCCTGTGGTCACGGAGAAACTCTGAATTTGCATCTGGTGGTTTGTGGTCACAAAGAGACTCTGGAAAGGGGGTCCGATGGGGCAGTATTGAGACGGCACATGCGGACGCTCCTGGTGTCTTTTGTGTAAGGAATACTGGAGATAAGGATTGCACGCCTCAGGGGAACTGCGGTTCTCGCTCGGCCGGACTGTTCTCGGGAAAGCCGATGGTTGAGATTGGGTAGCACCCGGACAAATCTGGAGCGACGCTTTAAGGCGGGCTCAGCCAGAATAGTTCGGGAGGTGAACCATGAATACTGTCGGATGGCCTGTAGGCCGGTCTGTGGTTTAAAACCTGTGTAACTATCTCCAGGCAGTCTGAGGACGAGACTGTTGTTGGAAATGTTCTTTGCAGTTTTTGAATAGTAGCAGAAGAGTTCTCCGCAGGTGGGAGTCGATGGGCTCCACCTTTTGATTGCATCTTTGTTTTTGTACGTTTTGTATTCGTGTGTTATGTCATCTTAAAACTGTACAATGCAAGACATGAGCGGGTTCTGAATGTAAACATGGCCATGAGAATGAGAGCGCTGTGATTGATTGACATTTGGTTCTGTTATTTTTGTATTTACGCTTAATTCCTTTTCAGCTGAAATAAAACAAAGGAAAGGGACATGCCGTGCCTTAGCAAGTTGTGTTTCGGTTGTGTTCGCAGCGATGATGTAAGGCTAGACGAGAGTCAGCCAGCCCCCCCGGAAGGGACGCCCAGCCACGATATGTATTGCAAGCACGGTATTGGCCCCCTGATTTTTAATTCCTTATGGAACAAATACACTAAGGATAACGTAGAATTGCAGTGGCCGAAAACTGGGTCTTTTGATGAAAAGAAGCTTCAGTATTTACAAGAGCGCCTCTTTGTTAAGCGTAGTCGACAGTCTATGTTTGACACTCTTAACAAATGGCAGAAAGAGGCAAAGAGAAGGCGCATTCGTTCAGAAAAACTCCTCAAGGTTGAGCAAGGACAGACTATAACCCAGAAAGCTATCGCGCATGATAAAAACAAAATAGAAAAGAATATTTAAATTGCAGATAGACAATTTAGACTACAAGTGGACCAATGCTACGTAACTCGAGGGGGAACGGAGGATGAGATAGAGGAACTGCTAGATGCTAGACCTCCCCCGCCATATGCCCCACAGCGCGTATATCCCGCGATACCTGTCCAGCCCAAAGCTAGGTCACGGGCATCCGCCCCGGAGGAACAGGGCCCTGTTACCTCCATGCGAGATATCGGTGTACCTTCTCCTCTGGGAGGGGGCCTGACCACGCTTGTCCCCGATACCACACTGGCACTAGCACTCCCTCATGTACAACTATGTTCCCCAACTCCCGAGAGGATTTCTCCCTCGGTCTGTGTCGCCCCCGGTGAGCCGGAACAGGCTCCGAGGGGGGCCACTGGGGGAATGGACGGCAAGCGACTTTTCACTAGATCGTCCGTGGGATATGGTGAGAAAGAGGTGTTAGAAGATCAGGCTGTTAGATGGATAAGGAGCGATGCGTTTACGGTGACTGATATATGGAGTACTGTCAAGGATTTAGAACCGGTCATGCAGCAACACGTGATATTCCAAATGTTGAATTCACTCATTTGGTCTTGGGAAGTCAGCTTCAGTGACGGGACAGCCCCTCAGATATTGTATAATATTCGGGATTGGTCCCATAAATTTAGTCTAACCCCGAATGAGGTCTTCAAGAATATAGACACCCTGGTTCAATACCGAGGGAGATTATTCTTGAAGAGTCCGCAGAGGACCACCCAGCATCCTATGCGAGAAGTCCATCCCATTTACCATCCCGAGGTCCCTGAACAACGAGACGGTAATCAGGCAATCACCCGCGCAGGGATAGCGGCTAGGTTCCAGGAACAATGGGTTTACACCCCTTGGAAAAGAAGTGAGGTCCTAGCCCTGAAATCCCAACTACCCGACCCCCGAAAGAATCCTACCGCCTACTACAAAGAATTGACTGAGGCGGCTGCCTCTGCTGTAATGACATTAGCTGATATCGAGTTGTTCTTTGGGTTACTTGTACCCGTTGACATATGGCGACAGGTGCACGACTCTAATCATGCTGAACTGGGGGGGACATGGGAGGAGTTGAAGGGTTGGGATCAGGATCGCAAACCAGGGGACAAACCTAGGGCTGAAATAACGTCTCTACCAGCAAAAATAATAGCCTTTATGCACACTCTGATTCCGCCCAGAAAGGTTGATTGGGATAAATTGTCCGCTTGTAGGCAGAAGAAGGATGAAAGTGTGTCCGATTTCTTCACAAGGTTCGAGGAAGTTTTCATTGACTTTAGTGGGCAAGATTTGGCAACTGAAGGTGGAACTAGGTTGTTTGTTAACAGATTTGTTACAAATCTGGCCCCAGAGATTTCTGCGCGATTAGAGGCAGCGGAAAGTACATGGACTACCTCTACCCCGTCTGTGATACTAAGCATGGCCCAGTACTATGAGCATAGAGAGAACGAAAATAAAGATAAAGTGGAAAAGAAAAATAAGGATCTGAAGACTCGAATATTGTTGCAGCAAGTGGTGCGAGGACAAGGAGGGGGAAGAGGAGGTCGAGGAATTATGTCCAGAGGGGCGGGAACAGGCAAGGGTACGGGAGGAGCCCCGCCAATAGGTCTGAACCAGTGTTCTTATTGTAGGGAGGAGGGACACTGGAAAGCACAGTGTCCGTTCTTGCTTGCCCAGAGCGGAGCGGTCCGAGGGCGAGGACGAGGCGGCCCCGACCGAAGTGACATGACCAAAGAAGAAAGACCAGGCAAGTCGGAAAAGAACCATTTTGATTGTCCCCAAGGCAGACAGTACTACCATGAAGCTTATGAGTATGAGGATCAAGACGCATACGCGACAGCATAGGACAGCCAGGGACAGAGTGGGGGCCAAGTGTCGATTCCGGTCAATCAAAGGGGACCTTATGTGAAGGGGGAAGTGTTGGGGACCTCTGAGAATTTCCTAATTGACACAGGAGCAATGAATAGTTCCGTTGCTCGATCATTGGTTCCAGGGGCGACTCTGTCCGGGCAAAATAATGTTTCAGTGGGATTCTCGGGAGTCCCAGTTGTCAGTCCCACCTCTAGACCTCTCCCTTTCACGATCGGTCCTGCCACCATTGACACTCCTCTACTACTGACTTCGCATTGTGGGGAAAATCTGTTGGGATTGGATATGCTGAAGAAATTGAATGCAACAATTCATTGTTCTGCAGATGGGGTCTATTTAACGATTAGACCCTCTGTTGGTCCCGTGAAACAATGTTTCGTGAAAAATGAACGCCTTCCGTCTGAATTTGATGGTATCTCTGCCTCACTTTGGGCAACGGGGGATGCGGATGTGGGTAAACTGGATATCCCTCCAGTCCACATTACATTAAAACAAGGCGCGAGACTGCCGCGCATCCCGCAGTACAAGATAGCGCCGGCAGGAGAGCAGGCTTTGCTACGCATTATTCAGGACCTGGTTGATAAAGGAGTAGTGGAAGAGACAAATGCTAATATTTGCAATAGCCCGATTCTCCCGATTTTGAAAAGAAATTCTGATGTTGGTGAGCAGGGTGCTGCTTACCGTTTTGTGATTGATTTGCAAGCAGTTAATAAGATAGTGGTGCCACAATACCCTGTGGTGACTGACATCACCACTATCCTCACAATGATCCCGCCAACTGCCAAGTACTTTTCGGTCATTGACCTGAAAAATGCTTTCTTCAGCATTCCCATCCATCCTGATAGCAGGCAGATTTTCGGATTCTCGTTATCTGGACGAAGCTTCCGCTTCTGTCGCGCACCTCAAGGCTATACTGAGAGCCCGAGCATATATAGCCAAGCCCTTAAAGCTTTGCTGGATGATCTGGAACTACCGAGTGGCAATGTACTGTTGCAATATGTGGATGATTTGCTCATTGCCTCTGACACGGAAGACGGCTGTAAGGAGGCCACGGTTAAATTATTGCATCACTTGGCCACTAAAGGAAACAAGGTCTCCCTATCAAAATTCCAATACTGTCGACAGGAGGTGACCTACCTCGGTCATCTACTATCGAAGGAGGGTAGACGACTAACACCTGAACGCATTACGACCATTTCTGACATGTCTGTTCCTTGCACGCAGCGTGAAGTTCGCGCTTTTCTTGGCATCACCTCTTACTGTCGCCAATGGATACCTAATTTTTCCCTTCTTGCTAAACCTTTGTTGCACTTGACTACGAAAGATGTGCATGAACCCCTACCCTGGACGGATGAATGTCAGCATTCCTTTGACTCTCTAAAAACAGCTTTGTGTTCTGCTCCTGTCTTGGGCACTCCTGACTATCGTAAACCTTTTGTACTATATGTACACGAGGTCGACGGTTGTTCATTGTCAGTGTTAACGCAGGACTTTGGTGGTAAGCAAAGACCGTGCGCTTATTTGTCAGCCACATTGGATAATGTTGCAAGAGCACTTCCTAGCTGTCTGAGGGCCACAGCGGCTGTTGCAGTGGCAATCCGGCAGTCGGAAGGACTCGTTCTGAATTCTAATTTGACCGTGATGGTACCGCATTCTGTAGACACACTGCTAAACAAAACCAAAACGCAACACCTTACAAGTGCACGTCTCACTGGATATGAATTGACATTGTTTGCACCACATATTACGATTACTCGATGTGCAACATTGAACCCGGTCAGCTCAGGCTGCTGAACTAATGGCCTTGTTGCGAGCCTGTGAGTTGAGTGAGGGACTTGAAGTCAACATTTACACGGACAGCCAATACGCTTTTGGCGTGGCCCATAGCTTTGGGCGGCCGTGGAGGGAGCGGGGTTTCCTTACTTCCCATGGCCAGAAAATTCAGAATGATCCCTTGGTGGTGCGACTGTTGCATGCCATCACCTTGCCAAAAAGGGTAGCCATTATTAAGTGTAGTGCACACAAAGCAATAGTGGATGAAGTGGGAGAGGGAAATGCTTTCGCAGATCAAGTGGCCAAACAGACAGCACAGACCCCTATGTCAGCCATGTTCGTAAATACTTCTGCAAGATGGGTGGAGGACTCTGAACTGTTTGATAATACTATGGAAAGTGTGAGAGTGTTGCAGAAGGAAGCTACTCCTGCAGAATTAGAGAGATGGGAAAAGGAGGTAGGAAGGTTGGATGAAAACAACTGCTGGATTGATTTAACAGAAAGACGGCGATGGCTATTGCCTAATGCACTAGTACAGGCTGTCGTGACCATGGCTCACGGACCGGCACACACAGGAGCGAAAGGTATCTGTGGGCTCTTGGACCCAGTTTGGAACAACCCTAATATTCAAAGGATGGCTGTCCGGTTGGTCCAATACTGTATGGTCTGTTTGCAACATAATCCAGGAAAAGGGGAGAGCGTCTTGAGCGGGAATTTTGCACCTCCCACATTGCCTTTTGAAGTGCTCCAAATGGATTATATCCATATGGAGCGCGTCAATAATTTGAAATACGTTCTGGTGGTGGTGTGTGCTTTTAGCAAATGGGTTGAAGCCTACCCCACCAAGGAAAATACCGCAATGGCCACAGCTAAAGCCCTCCTGAAAGAGTTTTTGCCCCGCTTCGTATTGCCCCGTTTGATCTGGTCGGACAACGGGGGGCATTTCCATGGGGCCCTTGTCAAGCATATTTGCGAGGTTCTACACATTAAGCAGAAGTTCCACGCTGCCCGACATCCGCAATCAGCAGGGCTGGTGGAAAAATATAATGGCATCCTTAAGCTAAAGATGGCCAAAATACAGGAAAGCACTGGGTTAAAATGGCCTGACACCCTGCCTTTAGCTCTTATGTCACTAAGTGTTACCCCACATTCTCGTTCTGGCCTCTCCCCGTATGAGATAATATTTGGTAGGCCTGCTAATGTATGGGGGGTACCCAGACCACGTTCCTTTGCGGATATTGAATACCCTATGTTGATTGACTACCTTTATGCTCTAACTAAAGACCTTCGTTCTGTTCATCAGCAGGTAACTTCTGTACTGCAGCCGCTGCCAGAGGGCCCCGGTCATCGACTGCAACCCGGCCAATGGGTATTGGTGAAGAAATTTAAACGCGATACCAGTCTGGTTCCAAGGTGGTCCGAGCCACGACAAATACTCTTGGCCACCAGGACGGCGGTTAAAGTAGATGGGAGGAAGCATTGGATACATGTCTCCCATCTAAAGAAGCTGCCTCTTCCGCTTCCCTTTGATCAGCAACGCACAGGGGGAATTCTGACGCAGGAAACAGAGAGAGCTGCTGCACTTGTACCCTTTTCAGACGCCTGCGAGATTGAACCGAGGCTAGAGGAGGAAAAAGCGAGACCAGATGACTTGGTTCCTACTAAATTTGCAAAAGCTTTGAATCCTGCTATCAGTACCTCGGCAAGTGAAAGTTCTCATGTGCATAAAGTACCTGGCATCCGTTTTCCGGATCAGGAAGTGCCGGGTAATGTGCGATACAACCTACGGCCAAGGAAGCCTAAACACGGCACCTCAGACCCCATCTTCAGGAGATAGGGAAAGACTTAATTGCATAAGACAGGGCTTGCAAGGTCTTTGGTCTGAGGGGCTGAGCGAGACACTGGACTGAACTCGTCGAGAGCTGGAACTTTGATCTTTGTGCTCTGTTCAGAAAGAAGATTTGAATCTACATAAAAGGCCTAGGTTGTGCAACGGAGGTGGACTGGAGCACTACTGGTTGATTTTATTTGGGATATACGATAGGAGTCTGCCTGTGAGACTCTGACGGACGCAGGGAGAAGAACCCTCTGGCAGGACGGACTGCTAGGCCTACTTTGGACTTTTAGCTAGCAATGTACCCTTTTGGTCGTATTGTTTTAGAAGAAGAATTCCCGATTGCCACACAATACATACCCTTTTATGAGCCAATGTTTTCCACCTGGACCACGAAGGTCAAGGTAGCATTTGTAGTGGTTATAGCCGTTATTGTAGCAGCGTTTATGGGTTTGTTTGTATATTTAGAACATGTCTATCCGTTACAGAAGTTTTTGCCATCCACTGCTGCGCCCTCTGAGCATTTTCTGTTTACGTTGGCACCCCACAAAGAAAGACATCGCCAGAAATATGCTAAAAATGTATTTGTTGAAATGCTTCATCAAACACACAGTGTCACCAACACTACTGATTGCTGGGTTTGTGGGCTCCTACCATCTGTGGTGCATAACCATGATCTGTTTCTTTCACGTCCTTTATCCTACTTGGGTAGCTGTGAGGCTTGGTACAAACAGTTTTTTAGCAATATACCGACACTGGGGCGAACAACGCAGGGATTTCGATGTTAATGAATCATGTTAAAGTATCATTCTAGACTATGTTTGTGTGCACTATGGTTTCAATCAAACTGGAAATGGGGAACGGGGAGCAATAGACCCACAAGCATGTATACAACTGTATTTGGTATCAATGAATAAGACATGGTTGCAGGATGAACTTTCTGATTTTAGAGATTTTAATGCTTCACAATACTTCCAGCTGTTTCTTGAGCGTAATGTTACTAGAGATCATACTGTACCCATTCCTATTTTAAATGTATCGGCTGCATTCTGTGTGCAAGGGGTGAGTCGGATACAGATGGGAGATAGTATCTGCAATTATACCTTTCGTCTGAAGAAACGCATTAGCCCTCCCTTGATAACGCCCCCAAATGTATACTTTGTTTGTGGGGAACATGCATACACCTGGTTGCCACGCAATTGGGCGGGACGTTGTTACTTATCTTTCCTTTTCCCGCCGGTATACATAGCACCATCTGATTATCATAAAACGCATCAGCTACATCCAGCACGATCACTCCCTGTAGGCACCACTCCAACTGCATTCCTCGACAGGCAGCGCAGGCAACTCGATATGACTGAAGTTGATCAAACGGACACTTCTTTGCAGCAATTCACGGATTTCAGCAAGGGTTTAACACCCTTTTGGGGTCCCTTATTCAATAGCAGGGAAATAAGGAGATTGTCCAGGATAGTGGAAAATGTCATTAACATAACAACTGACATCCTCACGAACCTAACTGCGGAGCTTCAGGCGACGAGACTCGTTGTGCTCCAGAACCGTATGGTTCTAGACGTTATCTTAGCTGATCGAGGCGGAGCATGCCGTGTGATTGGCAGCTCTTGCTGTGTTTATATTCCTGACTCCGCCCCCTCAGTCCATTTGGCCATCCAAAAATTGCACCGCATCGCCTCAGAAATGCACACTGAAAATGGGTCCTGGTCACTGTCGGGTTGGTTTTGGGGACTCTTGTCGACCTGGGGATGGAAACTAATGTTGATCCTGGGAGGGGCTGCTGGCATCATATTTACCTGCTGTGTCTTGATACAGTGTGGTCCAGCTTGCTGCTCTTACTGTGCTTCCCGTATCACTGCGTTGTGTGTACCCAATCCTGTCCCTACTAAACACCAAATGTTGCAGAAAGAGATACATGAAATGATGGCCATAGATGAAGAAGTATTCGAGGACTAAATGCTTGTCTTTTTATTTAGCTCCACCACGCTAAAAGGAGGGTTTGAGGAACCGGGATCGATTTCTCAAATATGTAATACTAATAATCGATATGTTGTGATTAGCATGGTGTCACTAAACACTTTTAGATAATGCGCACACACATTAAAATTGCAATATTTCCTTTAGTTAACCACACATCACGTTGCGCTATTAACACGCCATATTATGGTCCTGCTGGAAGCCTCGCCTTTACAGGCCCGTTTATTCCCTGCACCCAAAATCTTCCCCTGAGAAACGAACCAACTGTTGCTAAAACTGCTGTTTCAGCTCGTTAGAGCCGCCAAGGTGTAGGTAGCAGAAGAGGGGCCGATAAGCACATTCCGGGAGGGGTGCAGGGTGGACTGTCTCCGAGACGGCAGAAGGGAGTCACCCGTTCGACCTTGCTAAATCTAGGATGAGCGAAACCAGGAGCCCATTGTGTGCCATATATGGGCTTTCCCTTTTGACTGTGCCAGTCTGTACCAATTTGTACTTTTCCATGTTGGGTTATGCTGATGCCAATGTAACAGTATATATGTGATGTACTGACAGGGTGCCAGCAGTCTTCTTGGCAAACCTCGTTGGGTGAGGCTGCGGGAAGCTCCTCTGGCAGAGTTTGTTTGTCATAATAAACGCTTGGACCTTCTACACTGCCAACCGTCTGATTATTGGTAATGGGAATGGGGTTGTGTAATGCTGTAACTATAATTGGGAGGTGGTAGAATAATTTTTCGGTACTTCAATGGGAGGTAACAACAGATGATAGGGAGGTACTAAAGAGGGACTAATAAGCCTATAAACATACCAGAAGCCAACATTTACAAAGCACAATGACACAAGCCAATGAAAAATATGGGCAGAGAGTGGGTGGAGCTTCAAATCCATACCTCAATATAGCATGCCTCGCAGACCAGCGCTGCTGCCCAAGCTCGACCTAAAAAACATCCTAGCCACAGACCTGTCAGACAAGCCATCAGCAACTGCCCGATTTCCCCATAGGCGAGTTCGACCCTGCTTACCACCACAAGTATCTACCGATGTCAACAAACGTGCAAAGTGTAGCAAGGAGAAGAACGGTGTCTCTACGCGAGCGAAGTGCCCTGCGAAATAATGGAACGTTGGGGAACAAGCAGAGAAACAGCAAATGCAACATCAAGGGGCATATGCGTTGTACAAAATGTCATCATAAAGTGACGATCAACTCAACATTACAGCTGTTTTCCTTCTGTTGCGCTGCGTGACTACATCCTGTCAGTTTTAGGTTCCCGAGAGTATCGTTTACGTGCTTTCGATTTCCCTTAATGTGTTACTAACTGGTTGTGCTGCTTGTTAGGTCTCGCCTGTCGATGCGCATGCGCATCGAGCAAGCGAGACTATAGGGGCTCATCCACACTTTATCTAACTTGCAAGGAATCGTGGCGATTCCTTGCAGTGCCCGTGACTTTTAAGCTCAATGCGCATGTGCATTGAGCTTAAAAGCGCGTGCACAGCCGCCCGCATTCCTCCGACACCTTTGAAGTGAAGCTTAGCTTCACTTCAAAGGCCCGGCTTGTTCACACCCACATGCCGCTCCGCCCCCTCCCCTGAGTCATCCTGCCTGCCCCTTCCCGCCGTGTCGCATTTCTCCTCCCCCCTCCCCTCTCTTCCCTCCGTCTTGGTTCTTTTGTCGATGTTCTTGTTTTCCTTCTTTTTATATACGTGTGTACGTTTTACAGTAATTTGAAAAGTGTTTCTGCACCTATTCCAAGTCCGCCTCTGTGGAAGAAACAACACAAAGTCAAATTTTTTCACAATTAAATGTGCCGTTTCTATTTTTGGAATTGTTGTTCTTACTGCCAGTGTTATTAGTCTGGCAAGTTTTGGTGGTGACATGTTTACTTTTCCTGCTTCTTGTTTTTTTAAAGAGGTTTAGGCTTGCAGGAAAAACATTTTTAAAAATGTAACGATCGCACCAGCTTGTGTCTGCTTTGCCGGTGCTTATTACCTGTTGCCGCCCGTGGTCCGTTTCACAGTACGCGGTGTTTTTCTCTGCCCGGGAAGTGTTTGGAAGTTAGACTGATTAACTATTAGTGGACAACTCCTCGTCCAAGCCGAAACTAGCAGTCTCGCACCTCGTTGTTGGAGTCGGAGGAGTGGCACTTAAACACATCCTGTCTTCCCTGTACTTTACTCATCTACGCTCTGCCATCTAGCGGTTACTCACTTGATAGCAGCGTTCTGTGTTCCTGTTAAGAGCATTTTCTGTTGCATTGAATTGCTTAAAAAATACGGGCTTATTGTTAGTATTTATAAAACTAATCAAAACAAAGCAAGCAAAAATAAAAAGTATATTTTTTACTACTTACATTATATTAACCTAAAATGTAATCCCGAAGAGTCCCTAAAATGAGTTACTCCCCATCTTATGAGAGAGAAATTGTGTATTTAACTTGAAGCATTTTACACCACATCCACCGCATCCACCATGACATCCACCGCCACATCCACCACCGCATCCACCACCACATCCACCACCACATCCACCACCACATCCACCACCACCGCATCCACCACCACCGCATCCACCACCACTACATCCACCACCGCATCCACCACCACCACATCCACCGCATCCACCATGACATCCACCGCCACATCCACCGCCACATCCACCGCCACATCCACCGCCACATCCACCACCGCATCCACCACATCCACCACCACATCCACCACCGCATCCACCACATCCACCACCGCATCCACCACCACCGCATCCACCACCACTACATCCACCACCGCATCCACTCACCCTCAACACCTCACCCTCACACAGTGCAATAGGTCTCACAGGATTTTTAGTTAAAGCTTTTACAAATGTTTATTGCTTTTTTGATTTGTAATTCTTTAGCATTGGCTACAAAAAATAAAAATGCAAAAGATTTACAACAAAAAACCCATAAACAATTCTAAATGCACTAACTCTAATGCTGCGAGACCTATTGCATTTCCAATGCTTGTGTGACAAAGGCCTCTGGGACGGCCCCTCCCCGCGCACAGAGGGCAGTGAAAGAGGCCAGCAAGTATGACTCAGCACAGAGGGCGGGGGAGGCACACAACATTCCAACACCATATGCCTTCACAACGGGCCCTGAGGACAAGCAACTCTCACACCGTAGCACGCAGTCGTCCAACAACTGAGAGTCCAAAGGTCGTAGTAAGAAAAGAGAGAGATTAGTATTCAACCCATCTGTGCTGTAATGCCCCAGTGCCTTCTGGTAAATGTAGTACACCTATCCTAAGATTTAAGACGGTCTCGTTTATATGATGGGGTGTGACGTTCCACCCGTCTCTCCCGCCTTACTTTGTCTGACGTAGCATATGTCGTCTCTTTAGTAGAGGCGCTTACACGCCACTGTCCTACCACTTCTACTGCAGAAGTTGGCGCGCTGCACGCATGCGCAGCAACATGCCCGTATTTGTAACCCCCCAAACCCACCTACTAGACTTAGGTTACGAGACCAGAAATAGACGTTCTCCAAGTATCCAATCGAGACACTGGAGTTTAAATAGTAAGTGATCATGTCCTCTAATATTTGGAGGTCTTTAATTGCCATCGGGTTGCTTTTGGAGAAACCATCGAATTATAGTTAATTTCAGGGCGTACGAATGTGCAGAGAACTTCGAATGCTTACAGCAGCAGGTGCACTAAAACGAACCTAACCAGCTTCAGTATGCGCAGCTATACCAAACATTCTGGCATTGTCAGGCCTCGCCTTACTTTAAAGGCATCTATGAGCACTGTAATGTCCTGCGGGACACCTTCCGACCACGTGGGGGAGCGGTGAGCTGCAACGAACCTACTGCAGGTGTGAGAATGGACCGAGGCTCGCGTGAGATATTGAAGCTTTTCAGCCCCTCGCGGTCCATATGAGATGGGGCCATCTCACAGGAGCACAGGCACACTGACGAAAGTTACCATTTAAGAGCACACGGATGCACAGCAATCCACATGGCAGATGCAGAGCCAACCATATCATAAAAGCAATCATCCGCACTTTAGGTGGACCGATACCCAGACCGAGCGCACAGCCAACCACAGAACGGGTGGGTGAGCAACCTCCATCGCAAGCAGACAACCAACCACAATCACTCTCCCCGCAGGTACCAGGAAAACCTTATGCTACCTGTATGGTAAACTACAGGAACACATAACCTTCACTGGCAGTGCACAGGCAAACTTATGCCAGGCGCATAATCAACCTCACCATTGGTGCACAGCAATTTCAAGCAGAGGGGGCACAGTTAACAACACCACAAATTAAAAAACACATAACTTTAATATAGGTGTAGAATTAATCCCACGCTGGCACACACCAATCGTTTCACAGGTACATGGCCAACCAAGAAAACCCACCTCACCATAGTTTACAGCGAACCAAGAGACGTGAGAAACCGCAAATACTTCACATGCGCTCAACTAAATACACCACAGGGGTACAGGAAACAAACCACAGTTTGAGGTGACCATGTTTCTAAATCCAAAAACTGGGACTGGTAACATACTAATTGTAGTTTGCTTGTTTGCAGAAACCATTGACACAACAGGACTTCAATATCAAGCTGCATGAATGTAGAACTACATTTTTACATGCTATCAACATATAGCTCTATTTAAATACATGAAAGACCACATTTCCAGCAGTTGTGCGCTTTGTTCCATTTTAGCACATTTTGAGCAGCTTCAGGAAGAAATAAGGTCATAGTATTCCTAATATCACACGTGAGATTCTTATTCAGTCTTCTTTGTTTGTCCTTTTCATTGTCCATCTTGTAGTCCTGTATTCATGATGGAACAAATATTGGCAAAGCCAATAGGCCTGGCGTTGGCTTCCAGCCTTTTGGCATTGTCCATGTAATGTAAATTGATACTTGTATAGCGCACTACTCACCCACAAGGGTCTCAAGGCGCTTGTACGAATACCACTGTGGAACCCATCCTGGCTTTCCCTGTGAGGTGTCCACTCCTGGGCACCCCCAAGGTGGAGGCCAGGCATCCTTAGCGTTGTGGGGGCCGTTGTGGAGATTAAGCAAGCTATTGCCCAGAGTTGCAGAGTGGGACTTCATGATTGGAATAGGCACCGAGGCGAGAATTATCAGGTCCGTGGAATTTTTGAGCCCAAGACCCGCTGAGGCGGGGACTTGAACCCTGGTCCCGGGCTAGACCTCTGCATCAGGGTCTGCCGCTCTAACCATTGAGCCACACTTTTCCACATGGTTTGTTTGTTTTGTAAAACTGTATTGTTGGGGGAGCTGCCAAGCTGTCATAAATATAGAAAGAAAGGCCAGAAGCAAAACAATGTTTTGGTGTGAAAAAGTACGCCTTAGTAGCCTCTGGCATAAAAGGGAACTACTTTGTATGCGAATGTGCTGCTTGTGAAACAGCAGAATACCGTCACTCACACTGAAGTTAGCCGATGGCTGAAGTCGGCTGACCTACTGCCCCATGATATATGCTGTAGTGGGTGGAAGAAAAATATGAATGACACCATAACAGACCAATCATCATCATCATCATCATCACCAAATACTTTATTCGGTTTGCAAATATGAAAACCATAAAAGTTACACAATTCATTCATAAAAAAATATAAAAACCACAAATATACATATCAGAAAACATATTACACAAATTCCAGTTACGTACAAGAAAAAATTCATTAATTTTGTAGAAGGAGGAAGGGATACTCAACAACACAGTATTATTAAAAAGTTACTTGATAAAATACAATAACCACATTATTCAGGGGTCGACATTCTTTCTGTACCTAAAGCAAGATTTCAGAAACGCAACCACAAATGGAATACATTCCGGCTTTAGCAATTGCATAAAATAGAGAGCGGGGCGCACCTGCTTAAAATGTAACTTTTTTAAAAGTGGCTTTAAAAAGAACCGCCGAGGGGCATCATAATAGCTGCAAAAAAACATGAAGTGCAGCAAATCCTGAGGAGACAGATTGTCGCAGCCACAGGGTGCTAGCACTTGCCCTTTATGACACCCTCTCAGAATGGCTAGTAAAAGATGGAAATAGTCCAGTCGGAATCTAATTAATAAAAACCGCTTGTGTGCCGACAAAGGCCACAACAGATACTGCTCCATAACTAGGGTAGCCTTGAGCATTACATCTTTTCTAACGCTATTTTTGGACAATTCCATTCCATCTCAGTTTAATTTCTTACTCATAATAAAAGATTGCTTCACAAAGGCCACGATCTGGTCTTAAAAAAAGGTCCGGGCGATCCAGCTCTCCAAAACTACCCTTTAGGTATTTCATCCAGAGTATCTGGATCATATGATCCAGGCTCAAAGTTTCTTTCATTAGTTTTTGAGTTAGGCCTAGGTCTACATTCAGCCAACAGTTGAGCCAAAAAAGCAATGGGCGCATGGCCAGAATATCACTGATAAAAGTTGTACCGGTCTCTTCATGGATTATTAAGTTTGAAGTACCTTTCGAGACCCCCAGGAGTTTAAAAAAAAAATTAGTTTCCAATACCCGGATACCGTTTAGGCCTGAATATCCCCACAATTCACTGCCATAGCTGGCAATCGCAACACTCTTTGCTTGGTAGATTTTTATCATTGCCGCTATGGGACGCTTGCCCATTTTTTGAGCAAAATTAAAAAGAGCGGCATTGGACCTGGACACTCCCCCCCCCCCTTTTCTTCCTAAATGAGGGACCCCAATCCAGACGATCACCATAACAGGCCAATCGATGATGATGGCTGGCTTAAAGCTCCATTAAGTAACAATGTTATACGTATAATTTAGGGCAAATCAAAAGTTCTTGGCTAACACCATATCTAAAAATGACACTACCCAGAATGCAATTGTTACTACTAGGAAAAGATGAGCACTTAAATAATAATCAATCATTAGTAATTATTTGAAGTTACTGATGATGAGAGCTCACACAGCTTCTGTCCTACTTGACAGAAGAATGACTGGGTCATGCATGTATGCCTTGTGTTTACTCAACATTACCTTGTTGGTTTTTGCTCATCCAGCTGCATATGCTAACAAATGCAGGCCTGCCAACACACATGGTGTCGCTGAGTGACACACCGTTTCTCTACTCATAAATGGCCACCTGAGGAAGAGAAGGTATTACACTGTGAGCGTGCACAAAATAGGTTTGCGGCTCAGGTGTGAACGCTCTGACCAGTTAAAACATTCTCAGGACATGAGAGGTGGCTCCAGATGAGTGTCTTTCTGCTGTGGGGGATTGTAGAGGTGGCTGTCTGGGTTGTACAAGGGGTCTAAACCCACCACACTCCATGGCTCACCCTGTTCCAAGGCCACGCCCATTCTCCCTGTACGATCACACAGTGAAAAGTATTCTTGGTTTCGCTGGTCTGTGGGTGAGTCCATTCTGTGAATAAGTCCTGCGGCCACCCAATATCAAGTGTATAGACTACTAAACTGGCATTTAGAATTCTTTATAAAAAGTGGGAACTATGTAAGGGCGTCTCTGAAGTGTGGTTGAGATGTACATGGATCAGTAATGGAAATTATGTGTATTCTTATATATGAAAGCACCCAGAAAACATTATGGGTCCCTGCTCCTATCTCGATTTAGCACTTATAATTGTGCAAATCTCTGATAAAGACAGTTAAAAACACTGCATAAGAAGATTTATTAAATAAACTTTTTCTTGTCATAATGAAGGCCACAGTCAGTCCACTGAGCCTAGGCCCTGGATGTCGGTCTGAAGGTCACTCAGCCAGTGATTCACCCTTCTGTCCTTCAGAAAGCTCGATGAAGAGTAATGCCGTGCAATAACTGTGTCTTCAGATCATTCTAACCATGCTGTGACACAACAAGAGGGAAGGAAGGCCGCCGATGCAAATTGGGGCATGCACGTTTCAACTCTAATGTGAAGACTTATCCGAATTTGTATCCAAAACGTGACATGTATTTAAAATACTGTACAAAAAGGCGGAGACTACGAGCGCATAAAGCTCCAGCATACGAGCTCCGAACCAGGCTATGTAAATAGAGTGTGACGTACCTGTCAAAGAAAATGTAAGGGAAAAGTGGTGGGTGGTCAACTGAGAAACCAGATCGGGCGATCTGATTGCTCAGGCGCAATGGCACTCACACACCCAGATGGGGGTCATGCTTCATCATAAGGCAGCTCCTTGTTTGGCAGGCACTGCAGTAACCAACTCAAGGGGGCTCTTTACCAGAGATCTTTTGATTTTGGCATTTTAGTATGTGGGTCCCCTTGGTATACTAAAAACAAAACGTATTGTATTTATTATAACAAGAGGGCCCACACATTAAATACGCCTGGGTACCTCTTAGTTATTTTTATACTCATATCACACCAATCTACACTAAATCACACTCAGAGCACTGCCACTCACACTTCACAATTGCAAAATCAAAAGATCTTCGATAAAGAACCCCCTCGAGTGTCTGGTTGGGCATTGCAGCGCCAGTCAATAAGGAGCTGCCCTATGATAAAGCATGACAGCCCTCTGGGTGTGAGAGGGCCATGGCTCCTGAGCAATTAGATCTGGTTCCTCAGTGGACCACCAACAAACTTTGATAGGAACTGCATACATTTTCGATTTATATGTATTTAAAATACTCAAAACCGAGGGGCAGATGTCCAAACCTTTCCACTGCCCCAGCTATTAAGGAACTTTTGGCTAGCCAATCATAATATCTGGACAAGTAAGCTATTCTGGGATATGCAAGATACCTTCACCAGCTAAACTGAAACCGCGCTCCACTAGGGGTCAATGACTGCAGTAAGCGAGTTATATGGCTTATGTATAGGGCAACATACCCCATTCAGAGAAACTCTTATAGCCGTTTTGTTAGGGAGCGAGTACATTTTTGAGTGATCTTTGCAGTTAACCAACTAGAGCCACCATTCTTCGTTAAACTTATTACAGACAAGAAGGAAATAAGGACACAAAGCAAGGTAGCTTTTCGTGCATTTCTGAAGAAGTATGAACTTTAGTTTGTCTTGGAGTGAGCTAAACCTTGTTTGATGGATCTAATGGCCCTTCACGAGGCACATGTATGAGGTTGCCATACAAATGGCAGGAGAAAATTAGCATTTCATTGAAGAAACAGGCAGGTTTTTCTGTGTATTTTTACAGAACTCTTTCTCTGTGATGATCTGAAGAGGAAGGGATGGAGCCCCAAAGCTAAGGGGCTACTGACAGAAGTCTGTGCTCCTGGCCTGCCTCCTGCATGGGGGAGTAGGTGGTGAGCCAAGGACCCAATGGGGGTGTCCACTGGGGATACCACCCATGATCCTTGGTTTATGATGGAGACTGATTTCTTAGAGGAGGAAAAGCAGGACCCTGGACCCAATTTCTGGGACAGGCAACACAGGGCACCCTTTTCACCAGGGGCTATTTAACCCCGGGTCACCTTTGTAGGACATTTCCTTTCCTTTGAAGATGGTGCTTTAGGGTCCTCTACTTCAGAAGAAGAAGACCTTGTCGGTCGCTATAGGCAGCAAGCTGGTGTCCAGTAAAATTATTTGGCCTGTGATCCTCCCAGGCCACACTAGCATGGGACAGAATCATAAGAAGTGGTTGGGGTTTCCAGGTGGAAGTTAAACAGCTTAAGTGAGACGTTTTTTAAACAGCAGAGTGACTACATTATGGACAGCTTAAGTGATCGATATGCCTGTCCAGATATGACAGCCTTCCCCACCTCAACTAGGCGTGGACATGTTTCGGTTGAGTACCCAAGGGCCTTTAAAACCTAGGATGCAAATAGGTGACAGAAGACTAAACCAGTGACATTTTGGAGGTCTGATTGATTGACAGTGAATGAAGCATGGCTACTCCAAGTGTACGTTTTGCCTGGTATCTCTGATTGATTGGAAGTAAATGAAGCTTGGCTATCAGAATGTGCATTTATCAGACACTCCTGCTTTGTTGGGAGTAAATAAGCATGGCTATTAGACCCTGTGTGGTCACCTGGGTGCTCAACTGGAATGAAGTTCAAAGCTACTACCTACAGTATAGAGCAAAAAACACATATTAGGAGGGATCGCTTCTAAGTGAAGGATAGGCACTAAACCTGCAGCCATTGATGTTCAAAAAAAACAAAAATGTAGTCTTAATTTTTGGCATCCGGATGGACAACTACCTTGCGGATGTCACTACAAAGTTCGGACATGACCTCTGCAGGGCCAGATAGGTGGGCCGGGGCCCAAGTGGTTGTGTTGCCAGGGGGGCCAGAGGCCACCACACCTCTTGCACAATGAGCGGAAAGGGATGTTCCAAGGAAGAGTTGGGAGGTCCCAACACCAGTTTCTGGACTGACCAGAAGACAACCCCTTCAGCCAAAATGGGGATCTGTAATTTCATACCTCGCCACCTTTAGGAGACCTCTGTTTCTGTGATAGGGCAAGTTGAACAAATGTAATTAAAATATTAATATAAAGTTAGAAAAACGTAAGCAAATAAGGAATTATTCTGTTTCATTTTTGTTAAATGTAATTGCAACACCCTTAACTTTATTAACTCTAAATAATCTTGGAGCCTTCGCGTAAGGGGCACTGGATGTAATGAGCAGAGTGCTTTCCATTTTGCCTAAGATAAAATTCCATCAGCGTGGGTTCACTTATTAGGCAGGACCATGGGCAGAACACAGGACGCCAAAATAGCACCAGTGTGAGTGAAGTAGACCCTCTAATTAAAGCACAGTGATTCGGAACATTTCAACGCTGTCTCTGTGGGCCCAATAATGGCGGATGGACTTCGGGCTTGGACAGGGGATTCCTCTCTGATCCATTCATGGCACAAAGGAAATTCTGTTAGTCTCCCTGAAGATCAGTGGCAGGTAGCAACCTAGAAGCACAGGGCAATGTTCTTGAAGAGCACCTTTTTGATTTCAAAACAGGTGGACCCCTGGCTTCTGGGGAGGAAGGGGGTTCAGTGGCAGATTGCCCCATGTGATGCAAGTGAAGGGCAGTCTCCAGACACTCTTCAGTCTTATTAGCAGCAGAGAGGGCACAGAATTGTATTGTATTGTGGTATACTTGTATAGCGCGACCTGTCACCACCAAGGGCATCCTGGCGCTTTTGACCCATAATCCAAATGAAAACAGTAGCTCATCATGTCCTGGGAAAGAGGTAGGTTTTCAATGCCTTTCTAAAAGCTAAGAGATCTTCAAAGCTTCTCAAGGCTATTGGCAGAGAGTTCCAGAGTTTGGCCGCCGCTACTCTAAACGAGCGGCCGCCCATCCTCACTCTCTGGAAGCGCGGAACTACCAATAGCCTAGATGACGAGGAGCGTAAGGCACGGGATGGACAATACCAGGCGAACATTCGCCGCAGAGGAATAGGGCCCAGGCCATGGATAGCCTTAAACACTATACACGCTGCTTTGTAGCGCACCCGCAAATGGACCGGCAGCCAGTGGAGTTCTCGCAACGCTGCCGTAGAAGAGCTATGGTAGGGGCGAGAGAGGGCGAGTTTGGCAGCGATGTTTTGTACCCTTTGCAACTTACCCAGAAGAGTTACCGGGGCCTCCAGAAGCAGTGCGTTACAATAGTCAAGTCGACTTAGGATGGTACAACGCACTACTTCTGGTCTGGCTTGCTCAGGGAGAAGGGGAAGAACCTTACGCAGCATACGAATTAACATCATACATGTAGAGGTGGTCTTGTTTACATGAAGGTCTAGCTGCAGGTTGGGCCCAAAAATAACGCCCAAGTTGCGTGCCGATTGTGCGGCTGACACTGTCTCTGGAAAAGACTGAGGCCAGAAATCAGCTGGGAGAGCTCTAGGAACTCGATCAGTGGAGCAATGCAGGACCTCTGTCTTGGTTCCGTTGAACTGTAACGAGTTCACACGGAGCCATTCCGCAGTGGCCTGCATGCACCGGTGAAAGGTCTCCAGTGTGACTGCATCCTGACCCTCCAGGGAGAAAACCAGCTGGGTATCATCCGCATAATTAAATACGGAGATACCAAATGACTTAATAAGCTGGACTAGAGGGCGGAGGTAGACATTAAAGACAGAAGAGAGGCTAAAACGCCCCAACCTCTAAAGGTGAGGCATCTCCCATGTCACTCTTGCTTGCCAGCTCGTGAAGGACACAGCATTACACCAGCATAGTACATATTTTTTTGTTGTTTATTAATTGGATGGAAATCATATTGTGATTGAGGGGATGAGAGGTGTGCACGGCATTGTGAATAATCCCAGGTTTAGCAGCTGTCTGGACATTGCTCCTTATCTTTACGTGAGTAGAGATTTTAATACACATTTTGGAAGTAATTGTTGATGGCTGACCAGCAATGAGACTGCGGAACAGCCCTTTGGCAGATGGGCAGATGTCAGTCAGAGCTCACAGCTGTGTCTTAGAATTTTTCTGCAGCCGCGGCCCGTGGAGGAAGTTCCGTGGGGCAGGGTGGGGGGTGGTTAACACAGGAATATGGATGATTGCAGGTAAGTAAACAATTAAGTTAATAAAACGAATTTCGTAGCGCGCCCTGCATCGCATTTTGCGATGCAGGGCGCGCAACGAAATTTGTTTATTTAATTTAATTGTTTACTTACCAGCAATCATCCATATTCCGGTGTTTACCACCCCCCACCCTGCCCCTCCCCGGCCCCGCCTGTCTGCCCCACGGAACTCCCTCCATGGGCCATGGCTGGTGTTCTGTGTTTTCCTCCATTGATATTTAATTTTCCTGTGAGTGACCTTCATGTCTCTCTGTTTTGTAATACACCTGAGAGCAATGCATGTTTGATCTTTGGTTAATGATTCTGGGGCACTAGCAGTGAGAGTTCTTGTGATTAGATTAGAGATGTTTTTCCATCTCAGTGAAGTAGAAGGTTTCACTGCAATAGGTCCAGCTCCATAGGACAGACACCCTTTAGTAGCCACAGCCTTCTCTAATTCAGCCATGACCACCTGGCCTCTCCTCTACACGTGGCTCTGGCAGGACCGCCGCTATGTGTTTGACCAATGTCCCAAACCCATCAGCCACCTGACCCCTGAAAAGGTGTCTCCTGAGCCTACCACCACTCCCATTGTCCTAACAAACTGACAGCTTAGAGGGGCAGCACCCCCCAGCACTACAATAAACCATGGCATATTCATCTGGCATAAACTATGTGAAAGTTATAGCATATTGATGGGAAGGGTTGGTGCACAGCTGCACTACAGAAACGAGCATGACTCCACTCCGCATAAGAAACGCGCAGTGTGTATCCAGTTGAAAAGCATACAAATTAAGAAAGGATGGCATTGGATACAACAAAGAATAAGCAGAGCTAATGGGGCTGTATGAGGCTAAATTTGTTTTTCTGCGAATGTATAGAACTGCATTCATTTGAAAGTGAAATGCAATATGGTGATTAGAGTCTTCCCTTTTTCCTTTCATAAATAACTGCAGTGGAAACAATGAAATAGTTCAGTTCATGGGGAACGCTATTCATTTGCATCAGTGCTTTAAATGGGGAAAAATAAGTGCAGGCACTCCTTAAATTGAGCTAGGGGTGTGGCTGGTGTGCGCGGCTGGAGGCGGGGCGAAACATAGTGATAGACATTTATTTCAAGTATTTATTTTGCTGTTACATTTCCGTTGATAGTGGTTTCAAACTTCCCAACTTTTAGCATATCCATATAACATCCGGATATGCTTATAGAGGGTGATGTGAAGACCTACTGGGAATAGGCCATAAATCATAATAGAAGGAGCTTTTAAATGAATGCATACCATCAACAGCACTATTCGAGCTAAAATTCGGTGGGCCTCAGTGTGAGAAGGTGGGTTGGTATATGCTGCCCACTAGTTAAAGTGGGCATCTTGTACCAAGCCACACAACCCTTATGATAAATGAGGTCAAAGATAACCTTATTGAAAGCTATCCTAGTGGTAGCTATGGAGAGCAGCCTTCAGGCTTAATCTTGAAGGAATGTAAAGCAGCTTATTTTACCAGAATATCACCTCGTGAATGACTAAATGAAAGGAGAGCCACACCGTAGTTATATAAAAATATATATTTATTAATATAACTATCTCTACTAATCTCTACACGAGATTAGAACATAAAGCACACAATACTGTAACGATAAAGCATTCGTAAGTAGCAAAATACACAGCGGGCTCCAGGGGGGAGACCGAACCATATACTAAAAAAATGGTATAACAATCACGACTTCAATAGTCACAGTGCCTAGTGCACGTAGAATCACTGGGACCCCAAGGAACCACCCAGAGGAGTGACACAGGAAGCCCATGGAGGACGGGTGCACTGAGGAAACATAACCGCGTGCTCTGTACAACTCTATGGGAAAGTTGCGGTTGGAAAGTTAGAGTTTAAGGACACTTCTACAGAGACCTCAAGCAAACCCTTTGGAACATAGGAGGTTCTAGAGGCAACCCACCAGTGAGTACCGAAGTACCCATGTTACTTATCCCAGAGGAGCCGGGTGCATAGGGGTCAAGTGGTGTCGGAAACCTTCATCGTTTTCACTGGAGAGCTGCAAAGCAGTACTGCTGCCAGGAAGGCGAAGAGTGTCCTGTGGAATCCAAGCCTAGATTTGAGGTGAGAGGAACCTGAAAGCAGAGGGGACAGAGTCTGGGTCACAGCAAGTGACCAGGGGCTCGGTAGTCGAATGCCCACGGATGTCGGGTGCTGCAGGTGCGAGGAATTGATGCTTGACTCTGCAGCAACTGGGACCAGGAGACGTCGAGGACAACCAGGATCAGGAGGTGAGCTGTCCCATGAAGGATGTTGAGTGCTGAGGGGTCGATGTCTGGCTGGAGCACCAACAAGCCTTGGCAAATGCAACCCACACAGACAGAGGAAACAGGTTACGGTGTGGACCAGCAAGGTCCAGGGGGCTCTCCAAGCAAGGGCACGTTTGGAGGAAAGCCCAAGAACAAACAAGGTGACCCTCGCCAGGACCCATAGGCCAAAGGACCAGGGATCGTGAGGAGACCTCAAGCAAGTTTACAAAGCACCAGCCACAGAGCACTCGTTGAGTGGAGGCCGGATATCTTCAGTGCAAATACTGCTCGGGATCAGGACTACACGGAGTCCAATGCACAGGCTCAAGGATCGCCAAAAAGCATATGCACTTGCAAATGTAGGCGGTGCAAAGGGGTTCGGTTGCACGCCCCCCACGAGAGATACTGGTCTCAGAATTGCTATGGGGTCAGATCTAACTCAGGGACCTTCGGGAACCCACCTCCTGTGTTGCTGAAATCTTCGGAGTCCACAGGAGCTCCTGAGAAGCAAGCCGGTCAGGTGCGTTTAGGTGCCTGCGGCTGCAGGGGAGTAACTCCTTTACTCCAAGGGAGATTCTTCAGTCGTGCAATCGTAGTGCAGGCAGTCGAAGTACTTGGTTTCTTCTTAGCAGAATTTTGTCCAGGTAAAATCCAAAGTCCTGTAGTAAGGTAACCCACTTTATTATAATCATGGGTAGGGGTTGGGCGGATTCTGTGGACTCTCCTAGGGGAGGGGCAGGACACAGGGGTGGCTACACCCATGTCCTTTGTCCAGTTTCGTGCCAGAGCAGGAACCGATGGTGCCCAGAATTGGTTTGAGCTGGACTATCGACAGGGAAACCAGATGTGCCCCCAGTGCAGACTTTCTGGCATTCTGAGAGTGCACCCACCCATCCACAATGCACTAAATCCTGTCTGGGAGATGGTCACACCTCCCTGTGACAGGATGCCTATTGTCATGCCTTCCACTGCTCGAGCTTGGCTCTTCAACAGGAGAACAGAATCCTGTCTGTGGCTGGCAGCATCCATTTTGTGCTGCCCAGGTCAAGAAAGCTGGTACCAGGTAGGCCAGTGACCCACAGTAGTGGTTCTAGAAGGGTGTAATCATACCTCCCACACCAGTTACTGGTGTGGAGGTATGATTACAAAGTGTTTGACAACAAACCCGACATGTTTCTAAACAGCCGTTTTAAAGTTAGCATTTACTGCGAGGTTATAATGCACTTAAACATATATGTCTGGCTGCATCATAGACAACCCCGGATAATGGTCTCCGAAGGCTGCAGAGGGGCTACGCTCATGCAGGGGCCACCCTCTCACGTAAAACCAAGCACCCTTCCTTCAGGATTGATAAGGCCTGCCATAGGGATGACCGATAATTTTTTAAGTGTAATGATTTAGATAGATATAGTGAACCTATATCTCAGTAAGTGGTGCAAGCACCATCTTACACAGTCTGCAGTAGCAGGCCTGTTGTGTCATTTTGAATGGCCTCTCAGGGGTGGCATAATACATGATGCAGCCCATGGGAGACCTCTGGGGTACCTATACCCTTGGTACATGGTGTACCATATACTAGGGACTGATAAGGGTACCTCAGTATCCAATCTGTAGTGTACCTACAGTACACATATAACAATTTAAGGGAGAAAGCAGATAGACTGGGGTCCCCGTTAGCAGGATCCCAGTCAGACTAGTCAAAAACAGTGATACATCAGCAAAAAAGTGGGGGTAACCATAAGAATCAGATGCTACTTTCCTACACTCAGAACAAGAGAGACCTTCGAATAGCAGCATTAATAATGAGGTCTACACTAGTTGCAGGACATATCAAAACATGTGTGTAATGTATCAATATAAACAAAACGTGTTAACTCATTACCCAAAATGAAGGCCAAACACAATATTTTAATCTTTCTTGTTTTGCAATATTTGCAACTTCTTACTATCATACTGTTGTTTACTTGGTTGCATCTGGCACAATATCCATATATTCTAGACTGCACACACACACCTTCACACAGAAACAAGCGGGCATGCACACACAAAAGCATTCCACGTATTTCTTTGAAACTACCTCCAGAGTGTCCTGATCCTCTTCCTATTTGAGCTTGCATTCTCTCTCACACTCAAATATACACACAACAAGCAGTCAAGCACACACACTCACGCACAAGCAGACAGATACTCACAAAAAAGGTTCACTTGGGAATATTCCTGTGTTACGTCACAGCAAGGACAGTGTGAATGTGATTGACAGGCCCTGCTTTTTCAAATACAGCAGGACGGTGACATTTTAAACACCTGGGCATCCCTTGCATAACGCAAATAAGCCACTGCTGAATGGTTTAGCAGTGAGTCAGGTAAGAGCTAGGGAGGTGCTTTGGCTGTCAGAATGACCCAGAGATCTACTCGCTCTGATACCCTCGAGCTTAGTAGGACTAGCATCAGTGACCTTACCTTTCATGAGAACCGGTACTCTCCTTGGCAGTGGAAAAGTGCCAGTCTCGGAGCGGTAAAAATAAAAAGTGCCGGTACTCAGTACCTGTGAGTACCGGCCCATTTAAAGCACCGATTTGCATGTGTAATTACTGTTTTGTGTTTTTTTCTGCGATTTAATATTAAAGAGCCGTAAGGAAGATCCCAATGGTTGAAATGCATTGGGGTTACAGAGAAAAATAATCAATATAAAGCTGAGGTTTTAAGAAGAAAATGAGGGAACTTTCCACATAAAACACGATTTCATATGAAGATTGAAAGTATTTAAAAGCAATTCATGGGATAATGAAATCAATATTTTCTTAGTAATCAAAATCAAATGTGAACTAAAAAGTTACTAAGACACTGAAACATAAACACAAGTAGTGCCCTGTGCGACAATTACCGATCCTCTAAAGCAAGACGTTAAGACTATCCTAAATGAGGCCGCGTGGATATGTACGACCCAACAACTACAGCCACATTTAACATGGTAACTGATGACCTAGATCATGAACAGTTGTCTGAATTTTGATACCAGCCTTCCTCCAGCTACTCTATTTTGACTTCAGACCTCAAACCCAGCACCAATAACGCAATAATATCCATCTTGGACGACCTCCACCTCTTCGTGAACTAGGACTGGCAACAGTACTGGTTCCTGCTCAATTTCTTCACAATGTACAACACCCTCGACCACGAGTTCCTTTTATGAGATTCCAAAATGTGGCGAGGGCTATATAGTTCTCAGTGACTGATAGCAGAGTGTGATTGTCAGGTTTTTGCCTTTGGGCCTTAATGATTGTAGGGAGCACCAAAAAAGTTTAAGGTTGAGATTGTGTTCTTCCTACCATCCTGGCATTCCAGATACTGTTTTTTGCAATGGTTAGACAAGGCCCCCCTAGTTTCCATGATTCTCCCCTAGTGTCCCCCTGGTTGAGGTGCCAAAGCTCACTATGGGCGAGTGGAAAGAAGGGAATGTCTAGGAGTAGAAAGTCATTATTTATTTTTGTAACGTCAAAGTAATGGATGTCAGGAACCAGCTCTCTTCCCTTTTGAAGCACCTTTCCCTCCTTCCTCCTTGTTTGCTTCCTTCCCTTTGTCCTGTTTTGTTGCAGTTAGGGTTCTTAAGTTTGTCGTGGTAGTTCAGCCTCTCCTATTTTTTTTTCTTTCATTTGGCCTATTGTCGGCTATTGGGATTTCACAATTGGAGTTTGCTAAGTGGGTGTGTTTTTTTTTAACTGAATGTGGGGGAAGCAGAACTCGCCTGTCACCACGCCGTGAGGGCAACGGCCTTCACTTTGCCACACAGGACCGCCGTGAGGGGAACGGCACAAGTCGAGCGGGGAACACGCCGGGAGGAGGACTACAGTTCCCAGCTGCCCCGGGGACCCTGTGACGCCGCACACGCGCCCGGAGGCGCTTCAAATCAGCGGAGCGCCGAAGCGCTCAGGGGGAAACAGAACTCGCCTGTCACCACGCCGTGAGGGCAACGGCCTTCACTTTGCCACACAGGACCGCCGTGAGGGGAACGGCACAAGTCGAGCGGGGAACACGCCGGGAGGAGGACTACAGTTCCCAGCTGCCCCGGGGACCCTGTGACGCCGCACACGCGCCCGGAGGCGCTTCAAATCAGCGGAGCGCCGAAGCGCTCAGGGGGAAGCAGAACTCGCCTGTCACCACGCCGTGAGGGCAACGGCCTTCATTTTGCCACACAGGACCGCCGTGAGGGGAACGGCACAAGTCGAGCGGGGAACACGCCGGGAGGAGGACTACAGTTCCCAGCTCCCCGGGGACCCTGTGACGCCGCACACGCGCCCGGAGGCGCTTCAAATCAGCGGTGCGCCGAAGCGCTCAGGGGGAAGCAGAACTCGCCTGTCACCACGCCGTGAGGGCAACGGCCTTCACTTTGCCACACAGGACCGCCGTGAGGGGAACGGCACAAGTCGAGCGGGGAACACGCCGGGAGGAGGACTGCAGTTCCCAGCTGCCCCGGGGACCCTGTGACGCCACACACGCGCCCGGAGGCGCTTCAAATCAGCGGAACGCCTCTCGCCCCGCGAGTCGCGTGCGGGAGCAGCCGGGAGAAGCCCGGGACAAGGGCGGGGCCATCTGCGGCCATCATAGGCCAGAGGAGGCCGGGACGGGCCACCCCCCCTGGCCGTGCATTTAAAATAGGTAAGACATCTTGTGTTAAGTCATTCCAAGTCCCTGTAGGTACCTGTTGCTACTCACAACATGTCTTCTAAGGGGGCCCCGAAAATTCGTACTGGGACTAGGGACCTGGCCAAGGGGACGATGGTCCATTACTTAATCAAGACAACACCGTCTACTGTCCAACAACCTGTAAGAATAGCACGAGATCGATTGTCTACTGACTGTTCCTATAGTGACAACACTCCCCCTCAGTCTGCCGTCGCATCACCAAATCTATCATTCCTGGAGGAACTTAATAGTTTATGCAAATCCAAGTACGCGGCCGTTAAGTCGACATCTGAGCACACTAATGCCTCCTTTTGTCCTATAGTCATCACAAGCCCCCACCCCAGTTCATCATCCTCACCCTATGGAAACCTCTTGGGTACCCCCCTCTGCCCACCTGAAACAGGTAACACGAACCCCACAATATTCTTCCAGGACCTTTCTGGTGAAAGAAAGCGACCAGCGGACAAACATACAGGCACCCAAGTTATGGACAATAAATTGCTTGCACCCCCAATTTCACCAACACTCTTGGCTCAGATACAATCTATGTTTAACACCGCATTACACCCTTTAATAGAAAGAATGAACGATCTTGGGGAAAGGATCACGGCAATAGAGGAAATGACCATGACAAACTCGCTACTCCTAAAAAACATGGCAGACCCTAATCAATCACAACCTTTAAGCGACATTGTAAAGCCTTTACCAACTCTACAAAGTAGTGTTCTTCAACTCCGACGGGCAACACCAGGTATGCTAACTCAAGCCAGCGAGAAAGCTCCCACCAAAATAAAACCTACACACAGCTGTTCCTTTAAATCGGGGCTGAACAAAGTAACCACACCTCCTAAAGGGCCACTCCCCAAGAAAAGGAACACGCAAAGAAAAACAAATCACATCCATTTACCACCGGAGGCTGCCCCGTTTGTGGGTGTCCTTTCTGGGGTGCCTGAACTCACAAAGGGAAAAACTGAAAGTGAACAGGAGCTGAGAAATAAGGCACTATTTTGGCTAACAAAGAATAGACCCCTACCCCCTGACATCGACGGTAGAATACAATGTGTCAGAAGGGTGGGATGGTTGGGTCCGCTTCGAAAAGAGAGATCCGGTGATCTGGTGCTGATAAAGTTCATAAACAGCAATGTTGTCCCTTACCTCCAGTCTTGGAAACCAAAGATAGGAGATGGACTCATACACACCTGGGGCTTAGCTGATTTTTATCCCAGAGAATCACTTCACCCCCATACAAGATCATCGAAGAGACTATCTTTTGGGTGGGCCAAAATCGCTCCGGGGTGAGGGGTTCTCAATATCTAGACTCTGATGTGATATACTATTGATTTGATTTGATCTTAAAGATTTTATTTTATGTTATAAGGTCATTTACTCTGATATGATTTGAAATGTAAGTGTGCATACATTTTGTAATGTGCTTTTATGATTTTATACTTGAAAATCGAATAAAGCTAAAGTTACTTACTTACTTACTTAACTGAATGTGTGGTGATGAACTTCACCACATTATGACTAGGGGTGGGCAGAATGTTTCGTTCTGCTCACTGACTTGGTAGAATTTTGGACACTCCACGTTACTCTTTAACACTGAGTTCCAGCCAATTACACCAATCGGCGCATCGCAGAATGTTTCTCCCACACAGCTTCAGAAAATGCAAGCTGGCGAGTGAGATTTGGATATCCCCTAGCGTGATTTTTAAACACAGGCGGTCATGATCAGAGGGCTGCCTCTCGAGTAGATTTGCTGCCACTCACATAGATTTTCTACTTGAGCGCCACCAGACTCACCTTGAATGGCCGCATACTCTTGCGCAGTGCTGTTCGCGCTTATATTTCAGCCCTTCTGGCGCTACCAGCGCTACATTGCAATGCGAGCTGCATCATTTCCACCCATTGGCAGAACTCTGGGGAATCTCTCATAGTTTTTATGTAACTCCACAGAATTCATCTGAATGAAACTCCGTCAAATTGGAGGTGGCTGTTGGATGGTTGTCACAGCTTTTCAGAATGGTTCATCTTTTGTACAGTTAGACCCTTTTGGTGCGAATCAACAATCAGTTTGCCGATACATTTTGCATCACTAAGTAAAATCCAAGTCACTCTGTTGGGCTTTGTGTTGTGGAGGGTCTTTGATCTTCATCAGCCGTCTAAAGTTCCAGTGAAACAGAATACATGTGCAGATTTGTGGTTGATTTCTGCCTTTCATCCACAGTTTTTGCACAGAGGTTGCAACTGTTCATTCACCTACAACTGGCCTCTGCACCGGAATTCAGTGATATTTTAAAAGAGTTTCTCACAGCATTGCCAATTCAATGACCAAGAAGTCTCCTTTTCAAATTTCTACATAGTACTTTTACCCTGAAGGTATTAAACAAGTTTCAAAACAACAGAGCGCCCGGTCATCGAAAAGGACTGTGCTGGTTTCCAAATGTCATAGTTCACTCAGCTGCTTAGGCTGTTGCAGGGTCGTTGTTGGATCTTGCAAAGAGAGTGAGTGGGACTCGCACCGCTCGGTTGATCTGCTGTATTCTTAGTTTATTTTCTGTGGCGTGCTACAGTGGGATCGCTGTCTGGTCCACACAGCGTAAAATACAACAAGGACTATTACAAGGCTGCCCCAACAAGGGGGAAGGCTCCTCTGTGCACTGCTCTTAAAGACTGGAGGGTCTTATTCACTTTTGTGCTTTTAATAAAGTTTTCTGCATTCAAAACTGTTCAGATTCAAAGTCTTTTTTTATTTGTTCAACTCATTATCTTCATGGTTGTATTCAATTCTGGCATGTCATCCTTATAAGTTTCATCACAGTATCAATATCGCCAATACATAATCCTCCCTGTTCGCTATTCCCAATGCATTTCGAACTTGGCGTCAGCCCTTCATCAGGGGATTACTCCACAAGTAAAGAAAGTGTGCACTCATCAATAAATATCTGGTATGACTAGTGCGCAAAGCGTTGTTAAAGCTGGTGATATGGGTTAAAATGTGCGTCAATGCCATGCAATGCCCTACGTATTAGGTGTGGGTGTATAAAACATGCCTCTCATAAGTGCCTGTAATCACGTTCATGCGCAACGGTGAAAAACAAAAGGCTCTTCATCTACCATTTGTGCGAATTATCCGTGGCTGTGATACTACACGGGGTGTGTTACCCAGTGCTCAATTTAAAACTAGCGGGTGATGGTGGGTGTATGCGGCGCATTACTCGGTCACTGTCTGCAATGCCCATATAACTGAAAGGTTCACTCACGTGAATTGCAATGTGTCCGACTGATCAACCTGAGGAAATACAAATGTGTACGCATGTCGTTACGAGTTAGTGATAGTAACGGGGTGAACGCTATACGGGTCCTCGTGTGAGGTACTTACTGAGATGCGAAGTTACTCTGCAGAATGTCCGCGCTTCTGTCTGTCTCATAGCGTAGCGGTGAGTCCCGAAAGTGAAGCGTGATGTTAAAGCCGGTGTGTGGGTTATGCTAGACACTGTGGATGGACTAGGTATCTCGCTAAAATGATGGTCGCCATATTTGAATGGTGAAGTGTATTTCAGTGACCATGTGAATTAGTCAGCGAGTACGAGAATCCATGCTAGGAATATCTAGTAGGTAATGAACACCGGACTGATGATGTAACACAATAAGTAACATGACGTCGAAGGGGGGCGTGGCTAGCAGGCCAACATGGCGGACGGAGTTTGCTAGGGCTCCGGAGCCGCCGGGGGAGTAAAAATCCTGCAGCCCACGCCGAGGGGTTGAATTTACCCAAAAACGACTGATTCCTGTAATTTGGACCCCCTGCCTGCTCCGCCGAAAATCCTAGAGAGCTGACGGAAGGAGGATCGGAGCTCCGCCGTGTTCGAGTCTGCGGCCTGGTGCCACGCTACTGACCGGGGGCTCGGGTGACAGAGGTGCCCGGAGAGCGGAGACAGGAAGGCGGCGGTGCGGCGGAGCATCTGCGGACCGGAAACGGACCTCCGCGACAGAGATCCTGTCTATACACCTGCTGGGAGTGCTGACCGGTACCCTGCGACCCCAGTTACCAGCGGGAGCAAGGAAGACTGTGCCCGGCCCCGAGCTGAGACCTGGAGCTCCGAGGCGCGAGCGCTGGAGATCGACTGCCCGCGCCGACGGCGGAGCCTGCGGACTGGGGCTCTCCCCGCCTGGCCCACCGACATCCTGCATAGAGGTGAGGAGCCTGGGGGCGTGAGGAGAGAGCCCCTGGGGCCAGAAGCTGTGCGGGACACTGAGGCCGCGAGTGCAGATGTGGCCCTGATTGGAGGTGGTGGCGGACTGCGGCGGGCGGGGACCCAAGGGCCCCCGACTGGACCCTGCTGCGGGGGCCCCCAGGGGATCGATTGAGGAGCGGTGGAGCCGCGGGGGCACAGGCCCTGCCTCCACGAGTGGATCGAGAACTGGGACATAGACGGGGGCCAGGGCGCCACCTACCATACGCCACTGACCGCCCCCCCTGGGTCGGCCCCCGCCTCTTCAAGACTGGGAGCCAGTAAGTAACTGAGGGCAGTTGAGCCTGCTGGAGACCCTGGACAGCTGGACCCGGATAGTCGGTGGAAGAAACACTTTGCCTGACAGGAGTGATACTAGGGACCGTTTGAGGGCCCATTTGGCCTGGACTGGGTGGGAAATGACGTCCCCCCTCCCTCTGCGGATTTACTGAGACCCCACTGGAGAACGCCCCGGGAGGGAGTGGGAGGAGAGGCCGAGCAGGTCACTTCCAGGACGTATCACACACGCTGAGCGGCCGCAACTCGGCCTGAAACGTAACCCTCTCTGCTACCTGGACACCCGCAATCCACCATGGTGCGTAAAGGCGTGAAGACTACGGAGGGCAAGGAGGGAGCGAACACGGGACCCACCTTGGACGCGGACCCCGGGGGCCCAGCGTCACTGACATCGACTTCCGCGACCACGGAGAACCAGCAGGGAGACAAGTTGGACCTCATACTTAAAGAGATCAGAGACTCCAGGACGGTGATGGAGACGCAGATGGGCACCCTCACCACCAACCTTTCCTTGCTTAAAGCAGACCATGAGAAATTAGCGGATAGAGTCAAGGATCAAGGCCTGACGATAGCTGAACTTACACCGGCGGTGGCGGAACATACGGACTCCATACACTTGATCCAACGTCAAGTAAAAACCCTGATGGACCGTGTGGAGGATGCTGAAGGGCGTAATAGACGCAATAACATCCGCGTTATTGGCCTGCCAGTAAGAAGCTAGGGAGCCCGTACGGCGGAGTTCATGGAACAGTGGTTCCGGGATAACGTCGCCTCTGAGGGTTTGTCACCATTCTTCTGTGTAGAGAGAGCTCACAGGATCCCAACTGGCCAGCCGAAACCGGGACAAACACCACGGCCGCTTATTGTCAAGATCCTAAATTATCGGGATAGAGACATGCTGCTGAACCAGGCCAGATTAAAATCGAACATACAGTGGGAGAACAAACGAATCTCACTGTACCCGGACTACACTACTCAAGTACAGAAACAGAGGTCCTCCTACTACGAAGTAAAACAGAGACTTCAGCGGGCCAAACTACGCTACGCCTTGTTATTCCCTGCGCGCCTAAAAGTGATCCATGATAAAAAATCTCACTTTTTTGAAAGCCCGGCCGACGTGGAGGAATGGATGGAAACAATGGAGATTGAAGACCATCTGGACCAAACGCAAACCTCTACAGATAATGGGTCCAACGAAAGCTCGAATCGGGGAGGGACCGGGAACAACGCCAGACGCAATCACCCGAAACAGCACAAACCCACTGTCCACCAACAGAAGCAGGGACAAAATGATGCAGTGGCAGCGGTGGGCTCCTTCAGGGAGGATCGTGAGAAGATCACCTCGGACACTGAAGATAGCACAGTCCATTCGGACTCGGACAACAGCATGGTCCTATTCCCGACAGTGACACCCAGAGCTGCGGACAAACTTATGGATAATGCCCAAGAATGATACTTCCTGTGGCTCTGCCCTGAGGCCTGACTACATCATGATATCCTTTTTGTATGAACTGGGGGGTGGCGGAGGTGGGAGGGGAGGGAATCTGTGTTTGTTTTGAATACCTATGGGGCCCTTCCCTTGCTGGATTACACTAGGTGGACTGGACTCGGGGGGGGGGGGGAGAAGTGAGACATCTGTCCGAGGCTCGTGGACTGAGGCTCGGGCACCTCCTCTGCCCCTGGGACACCTGTTGCATCCTGCTGCCAGCAATAGACAGTGGCCATGATCCTTCCCTCCTCCCCTCCCCTCCCCTGTCCCTTTGCTTCCCCCCCCTCCATGAGACGTGGCTACAGATACTACGCAAATATGACAGAACTCTCCCGGCGGCACCGTTGAGCCGGCGGCTTGACCGAGTATGGCACTATGGACATGGCAAGTGCTTGGTCGACCCCCCACTAGCGTATGCAACGTTACCTGTTTACTTATGGTTACAAGTTTATGGTTTGGCACAGCAGGGTTTAGAGGCTGCACCTTCATAGTTGGGGTTTGGGATAGGGAGGGAACTGTCTCCTGGTTGATGATAAAGAATCACTTGCTTGACCATACGGGAACACTCTTTGCGACACCTACAAAGGGTTATGGCTGATGTTAAGGGAAAGTATAGGCTGGTCACCTGGAATGTGAGGGGACTGGGGGCTGTACAGAAGAAACACAGAGTGCATGCTTTCCTGCTTAGACAGCAGGCACATATAGTGTTCCTTCAGGAATCACACATGACACACTCCGAGTCACTCCTGCTGCGGAAGAAGTGGAGGGGTACTGTATTTTCCACAACATACTCTGCCTTTTCCAGGGGGGCCACGATATGGGTACATCATGGCACCCCGTTCGTGGAACTAGAAAGACGCACGGACGACCAAGGGCGCTATGTACTAGTGAGAGGCACTCTGGACGGGGAGGTGGTGGTCTTGGGCAGCATCTACGCCCCGAATTTTGACCAAGATAGATTCCTTGCTGCAGTGGGCCGGGCATTAGCGGACTGGATAGATGTCCCCTGGATATTAGGGGGTGACTGGAACATGATCTTAGATGTGGCCCTAGACAGGTCACACCCCCCACTACAGGCGGCGGGAATACATAAACTATCAGACTCTTTCGGGGCATGGCTCCAGGGTTGGCGGATGGCGGACATCTGGCGCGCACTGCACCCAACACACAGAGAATATTCATGCTACTCCCCCGTACACAACCTACATACCCGATTAGATAGATTTGTGTGCTCCAACTCCATCTTGGCTAGATGCGCCACATCGGATTATCTGGCTAAAACGTTTTCGGATCACCGACCACTGACACTTGATCTACACTGGGGAAAGGTACCCTCGCCAGTCCCTACATGGAGACTTAACCCCACACTGCTAGAGGATGGCCCATTTCGATCACATATAGCTGACACTTTGACTGAATACTTTGCCACAAACTGGGACTCGGCGTCCTCGAACCTAGTCGTATGGGATGCAATGAAGGCTGTGATTCGGGGGGCTGCTATAGGCCGACTAGTAGGAGCCAGACAGGAGATCCATGAGAAATTAAGCGACGTGGAAAGGCGCTTGCGAGACCTTGAAAATGCGGCAGGGCAGGACCCCGACAGGAAAGCAGATCTGCAGCTGTGCAACATTGAACATGCAGAGCTGCTGGAAACCCTGAGGGTGATAGATTATGGGACATACCTGAAACGCCAACAAGCGGAGGCGGACAGATCCGGGGCTCTACTTGCCCGGCTGGTCAGGGATGCCCCAGAGAGCCCTACAATAACGGCTATTCGAAACGCAGCGGGCGAACAAGTACACACACAACTAGGGATTAACAAAATATTTAAGACCCACCTGGAGAACCTCTATGCTCCTCCCCATGTGGAGGCCGGAGACGACATGACGGACTTCCTGGGAGAGCTTACACTCCCAAGGCTGGCCCCGGGAATTCAGGCGGCCCTGGCTGGGCCTATCACACAGCACGAAATAAGGATAGCAATTCACACACTTAACCGAGGAAAGACCCCGGGCATGGATGGCCTACCGGGAGAGTTCTATCAAACATATACTGACGAGCTGGCCCCCATACTGGAGAAAATATACAACACTGCCTACGAGACGGGCCATCTCCCGGCTACCACCATGCAGGCCTTGGTGATTTCTATCCCGAAACCCGGTAGGGACACTCTGGAGGTGGGTAACTACAGGCCCCTCTCCATGCTTCCCACGGAATATAAGATCCTCAGTAAGGCTATCGCCATGCGGATCCAGCACCACCTCCCTGGCCTGATCCACTCTGATCAATGTGGCTTTCTCCCGGAAAGAAGTACCTCCCAAAACTCGAGACGCCTTCATGCCCTTATGACAACTACCCCTACTACTCTACCACATGCTGGCTGTATAGCCCTGGATCTCCGCCAGGCGTTTGACTCCCTGACGTGGAACTTCATGTTCGAGGTCCTGCATCGATTTGGATTCCCGGAGTCCCTTATAAAATGGATCCGCCTACTATACACGGGCCCGACAGCCAGGGCGCGCACGGGCAGATACACTTCTGACAGCTACGAAGTCCACCGGGGCACCCGACAGGGCTGCCCGCTATTGCCGCTGCTGTTCGTTCTGACGCTGGAGCCACTGGCTATTGCGCTCCGCAATAGAGCTAGGGAGGACGGCATACCGGTGGAGGGTACGGACCACATGGTCTCTATATACGCCGACGATATCTTAGTATTCCTCCGGAACCTACGAGGGGACCACTCCCACCTAGCGTCTATCTTCAGACGATTTGAGACCATATCTGGCTTGGCTATAAATCCGGGAAAGTCTCTGGGGTTCTTTTTTCGGGAAGGACAACAGCCCCCCCACATACAGTTCGGCGCTCATGAAATCCAAGTGGCACCGACCACGTTTAAATATCTCGGAATTAACGTATACAGAGACCCGGCGGCCCAAATTGACGGTAATATCCGGAAGGCCATTACGGGTCTGCGTAGTAGTATAGGCTTCTGGACGTCCCTACCCTTGTCGGTAATGGGACGAGTGGCGATCTCAAAGATGGTCCTGCTCCCCCGTATACTGTATTTCTTTGTAAACCTGCCGATCCTGCTCCCGCGACAAACTTTCACCGCGCTCAATACATTACTGATCACCCTTATATGGGGCTCGGGGAGAAGACGTATCAGCCTTAAAAAACTGCAACTACACTCTAGACGGGGAGGTCTGGGCGTGCCAGACCTGCGGAGCTATTACTATGCTAGCCAGCTCCAATGGTTGACCCGATGGGTGGCGGGCAGAGATCTCCATGAGATAGCTTACACGGCGGACAAATTAGCACGTGGAGAATTACACTCCCTCCTACTGCCCAATGCTAGGATTCCCAGAGACTGCCACCCTCTCCTGCATGTGGCCTTGACCTGCTGGAGGAAAGCACTGTCATACACGGCTGGGACCTCTCCGTATGCAGACAACATACCCCTACTGGGACTCCCGACACCACAGGGCACCCTGACATCGCGTAGACTACGTCCCTGGACGGAGGCCGGGGTGGACAGAGTGGGAGACCTGTTTGGAGATGATGCCATGCTAGATCACGCTTCCTTTGTACAGATCACGGGGGCGCCTCCGCGCTTATACATGGTACACGCCTCAGTGACGCACTTCGTGCGGCGAGCTTGGGCCCCACAGCGCACGAAGCCAGAACAACACGAATTAGTACACCTCCTACATTACATGGGCACGGGGGGACACCCAGTGAAATGGCTGTATGTCGGAATCAGGGAACATGTGACGTCACCGATCAACACACTTAGAGAGGTTTGGACTGAGGACTCCGGGGAAAGCATAACGGACGGGGAGTGGAAAATAATATTGGGTCATCATAGAAGAGTGTCTAGGAATGTTAAGTTTCAGTTCATACAGGCCATGATTCTCCATAGAGCATATCTTACGCCCCAGAGACTTCATAGGATGTTCCCTACTGCCGCACATTGCTGCCCGAGATGTCAACAAGATGAGGCACATATTCTACACATGCTTTGGACATGCCCGAGATTACATACTTACTGGGGGACGATCAAACACACGATACACTCCATAACTACGCTCCGGATCCCTGAGGGAGCATTACCCTGCTTGATAGGGAATAGGAAAAGACCCAAAACACGCAAAGCACAACTGAAATTCATGGACCTGGCACTAGTACTGGCAATTAGGGTGCTCACTATGCGATGGAAGTCGCCCAGGGCCCCGCAGGTAGACATGTGGCGGACTGACTTGCTGAAATGGGGCAAAGCCGAATCTGCGGCGCTGCGGGAAGAGGAGAACAAGGGCCGTCACAAATACCCTATCGCGCAGGATTGGGACTCGATGATAATTGAACTGGAAGAGACGGACCTAGATAGCCCGGGAGACCAAGTGAGGTAAAACTCTTACATATAGCGGAGGGTGGATAGGGCTCACGAGCATCAGCACCTTTACATGCCTAGCCCATCCATCTATTTCAGGATAGTTTGAGGCACACTGATCCGTAATGTAGAATATGCAAGAGAGGACGACCAGGAGACGGAAAGTGGGAGGGTGGGACAAAGGGGTAGTTGGGGATTAGAAGTTATGTAACTCAAGATCTTGATGGTTACAGCTTATAAATGAGATTAATCAGAGCCTGTATGAGAAAACAACACATACTGGAACAGATACGAAATGTATAAACATTAAGGATGAAAACGGAAAAGACTGATCTGTAAACAGATGTGGCAATATACAGTAATGTATAACACCTTGTACCAGTCAAGAATAAAGAGTTTAAAAAAAAAAAAGTAACATGACGTCTGTACTCAAAGGCAAATGATAATAAACAACAGTTATACACGTTATACATGGTGTTATTCAACGACATTGCTGCATATAATAAAGTCTGATTAAAGATAGCATAGGAATTCCATCCTATCATTCAACCCGTTCGGTTGCATCGTGGCCATGTACCGGATCCAGTAGTTCTCACGTTTTAAAAGGGTATTTTTGTTATTCCTGGTGGGCTTAATCTGTTCCAAAACGAGATATTTCAGCTGAGCCACTGTGTGCTTTTTCTCGAGAAAGTGTGCAGCTACTGTGGACTTGATATTTTTAGTCCGGATATTACTCTTGTGTTCCAGTATACGCACACGTATTTTCCTTTCTGTGTGTCTTATGTAGCATGAACCACATGGGCATTTTAACATATAGATGACGTTTGATGAGTTACATGTGGCGTTGACTTTCAATTAAATTTTATGGCCTTTCATGGGGTGGGTGGTGTAATTCCCGGATATGACATTATGGCAATTACTACAATTGTAGCATGGCGTGAGTCCCTTATATGATTCTGGTTGTTGCTGTTCACTTGGTCTCGTGAGGATTTCTTTGAGGTTGCGTCCTCTAGTGTATGCGAAGATCGGCTGTTGGGCGAAAGCGCCTTGGAAGTCAGGTTCAGTGCTCAGCAGAGGCCAATGTTTGGTTATGATTCTCCTAAATTGATTACTGAGGACGGTGTATTTGGACACCACCACCATGCGTGTGTTCTCTGCTTTTGCTTTGACTTGAAGTAAGTCTTTGCGATTAATCCTCTTACAGCGTGCGGCTGCTTTGTCTAATGTCTCCTGAGGATATCCTCGTGCCTTAAATCGATTGAGCATGCTGTTTAACTCTTTTTCACTCTCAGTGGTAGACAACACTATTCGTTTGACCCTCAATAATTGGGAAAAAGGTAAGTTTTGTTTAAGTCCAGGTCGATGGAAACTGTTGAAATGTAAGATTGAATTACGATCTGTGGGTTTGCGGAAAATTGTAGTGGATATTTTGCCTTCTTGCCTCTGGATTTCCACGTCCAGGAAATGAATGCGATCTCTGTCATAGCTCCAAGTGAATTGGATGCGATCATTGATCTTATTCCAGTTATCCAGGAACTTGAGGAGGGTTGTGCTGGTGCCTGACCATAACATAAGTATATCGTCAATAAACCTCAGGTATAATTTTCCGTGGATCTGCAATGTGGGATCATTCAAAATGTGTGTTTCCTCAAATGTCTTCATAAATATATTTGCGTAAGATGGTGCTGCGCAGTTTCCCATGGAAGTCCCGCATAGTTGGTGAAACCAGTTGCCGTTGACTGTGAAATAACTATGATACAGTGTAAATGTCATTAACTCCATCAGTAGAACTTGTAAATCAGCGTCCAATGTGGATCCTAAGAGTACCTGTTCTACGGCTTCCATGCCCAGGTCGTGGGGTATCGACGTGTACAAAGAGCACATATCCACTGTACATAGCAACAGATCTTGATTTTCCAACTGGTTTGTGCATGCGTTCAGTTTTGCCAAAAAATCGGTGGTATCCCTCATATACGATCCGGTTGCAAGAACAAACGGTTGCAAGTATTTGTCAATAAATTGGCCGATAGTCTCATGTATGCTGCCTTTGGTGGACACTATTGGTCGGAGTGGAGGTCTGGTTGGATGTTTATGTACCTTTGGCACCATGTACAAGACCGGTGCGGATGGATTATTAGGTGCAAGGTATCGTCTGGCTCTATCGGTGATGGTGCCATTATCGAATGCTTGATTAAGGATCTTATTGAGTGTAATTGAATACTCACTGGTGGGTATATCAGGGATACCACCGATTTTTTGGCAAAACTGAACGCATGCATAAACCAGTTTTGACATGCCAGAATTGAATACAACCATGAAGATAATGAGTTGAACAAATAAAAAAAGACTTTGAATCTGAACACTTTTGAATGCAGAAAACTTTATTAAAAGCACAAAAGTGAATAAGACCCTCCAGTCTTTAAGAGCAGTGCACAGAGGAGCCTTCCCCCTTGTTGGGGCAGCCTTGTAATAGTCCTTGTTGTATTTTACGCTGTGTGGACCAGACAGCGATCCCACTGTAGCACGCCACAGAAAATAAACTAAGAATACAGCAGATCAACCGAGTCCCACTCACTCTCTTTGTTAGTTCACATATTCTGTCCCCGGGACCCTGCACGCCACTGCTTCCACCATGAATTACGACTCCATCACAAACATGACCGACCTTAAGGCGGACACATTTGCCTTTACCACAGAGGACGCCAATACAATTTATGGAATGATTCAAGAAGACATTGCACCAACTGCAAACACTCGCAGTACCGAAAGCAACATCAGACAACTACTCTACTTGTTAAAGAAAGAGTCCAATCAGAAGCTACATGCTAGTACCCTCGTCCGGTACCACCGGGCCCAACGGATCCCGAGAGGCCTACGGGTCCCATTGAAACCAGTTCTATGTAAGAATAACGCAAGGTTTGTTGAGAGATGGTACGCCATCCTCAACAAGTGCTCGTTAGATTTAATTCTCCTTATAATAGAGGAACTTTCTAAAACCCTGGAAGAACTCGCCACAGACATTTAGAACACAAGAACAGAGCTGACCAACACCATGGAAGCCACGGAACTAGCCAAAATGTTGGAAGATATCAATATCCAATTGGATAAACACACACGGGAGACCCAAGAGCGTAAAATCCGGAAATTCAAGCGCGACACTTTTGACTACAAGCTCGGCGAGGTGTACACTTGGGCAGAAGTGTATGCTCCCCGACGCCCTAACCGGTCTTACAACCCGTACTCGGAGAACGAGACTTCATCATCGGAAGGGGAAACTAGAACTCAATCTACCCAGAGGACAACTCCTCCGGAACATCAACAACCCAGCACATCTAACGCTGCGGTTCATTTTTTGGAGCCAGACCAAGAACAACAATCCGACCCAGGCGGGGCAAAACCCGCAGAGGTGGAAAAAACACCAGTAGAACCCAAAAACAAGAAGGGCAGCCGCAAGAAATAATGGATCAGAACAACTTGGTGATTAACATCTTATCATACCAATTGACCAATGAGGAAACACGCACTTTACAAAAAGGACAATCGTTTGTTCCCACCACCAGGACCAACACATTGGAACTGGAAGGGAGTGCTTTTAAGCTGTTACGGAACATTCGTTTACGTCATTACTTTCAGAACGTGGTGTCCACACCAATACAAGAGGACGACATATTGCGAGGGCTCCGTCCCCACAGTACATTTTTGGCTCCACAAAGTCATAAGATCATAGCACATGAGATAACAACCCTCCCGTTCCAACAACCCATCAAGCGTGGTAACCTCACAAAAAAGGAGAAAAATATTTTGCAGAAATTGGCCAGCAACAAATCGATTATTTGCCAAACGGCTGACAAAGGTGGAGCACTGGTGATTATGGATGCGGTATACTATCAAGAACAAGTTGATGCTCACACAGTGGACAGAAATACATATGCTCCTCTCCAAACGGATCCCACCAGTGAGTATTTGTTAGAACCCGGGGTCTCTGATTGGCAGAGGTAAGTACCTTAGACCAAGTAAGGACCCTAGCTCCCAGTCAGGGTGACGGAATAACCCTCTGAGATAACCCCTGCTCACCCTCTAGGTAGCATGGCGCGAGCAGTCTAGGCTAAACTCGGAGGCAATGTGGATAACATTTGCACTTAACACAACAATAATCCCCAACCCACCACAAACTGAGACCACACAGGTAAGTATATTTTATAAAAATATATAGCTTTATCTAGTTTCAGCAAGGTGAATAAAACATTTGCATGATAATCACTTCTTTAGGAACATGTGGCATTCAATCTTAACGGCTGCACTTAATCTTTAGGATGGTTCTCTTAAATAGGAAGTTCTTAGTATCAAAACCAGTCTCAAGTCTCCCGAATCAGGGGTCTAAAAATATTGCCCCTGCTTTCTATTCCTTCCGCTCTAAAAACGAGCAAGGTAACCAATGCCAGCGTTGAAATCTTACTTGTGGCTCTTAAGCGCTGCACGCGCGCTGCCTCGCGAGGCCCGGGGGCTCTCCTCTTCCCCCCGGTTCCACCTCGCTCCTCCGTGTGCCCCTTGGCGCCCTGCGAACCCCAGCACTCACTCTCCTCCGGGCCCGGCCGGTCCCTCCTGCTCCCCCGCCTGCTCTCGATCATTCAACGAGCGGCAGGGAGCGGGCCAGGCTCTCCAGGCTGGGACGGCAAGCCGGGGCGGAAGACACTCGGGGAAATCCCTCGGCGAGGGCAGGTCTCTTCTTCCCGGGTCCGGCGGTGATCGCGCAACGCTTCCCTGGGTCCCGAGGACGGGGACCAATCCGGTCGCGGCGTCTGGGCGAGCCTCTGGTGCACCCGGGAGTCAGCCAATGACAGAGCGGCTCCCGGGACAGTCAGGCAATGACGCTCCGCTCCTTCGGCCAATCACGGCCCACCACCACGGATGACGCTGCGCCGCACGGGCCAATCCCGTTGCGGCGTTAGTGAGGGGGCTCGGCTCCCTCCACCAATGGGAGCGCGGCTCCTTCGTTTCTTTGGCGCTTCAGCTCCGGGACCTCGGAGCAAGTTACGGGGGGTTACCTGGCCCCGGGCTGCGGTGGTGATTTGGCGGCAAAGGGTTTTCAAGGGCGCTGGTCACGACTAGACCCCCCTCTCGACCTCGCCACCACCTCGGAGCGGATTTCACGAGGGGAGGCTCCACAAGCCTCCGACCCTCACGGGTAATGTGCCGATGAGCACACCGATCCCCTCCTCACGCTCCGCAGTCAAGCACCACGCGTCCCGGGTCACAACAGCACGATTTTGCAGCTGTTGTCTGGGACAGTTTTAGGAACCATTAGCCCTGGGTTCCCAACAGGAGGCCAGCTCTTCTCAGGCCCTTGGAGATTCAGTTGTAGACACAGCACACAGCAGAGTCTCGGCAGTTTCAAGTAGGCAGGGTCACAGCACACAGCAAAGTCCCTTTCTCCTCCTTAGCTTCCAGTTGGACAGTAGAACAGGTCAGCCCTTAGAGCACACAGCAAGGCAGTCTTCCTTTAGTTCTCTAGCTGTCCTCCTTCCAGCGAAGGTTCCTTCTTGCTTGCAGAATTTCAGAATCTAAACTTCTGTAGTCAGGGGTCCTTTCCTTATACCCCTCAATGTCTTTGAAGTCCTTTGAAGTCTTTGTGCAAGGAGCCCTGGGTCCAGTCTAAACCAGTTCTGGGGGTTGCGGAGCACTGAGGTGTCTCTGGTTTTCTTCTCCCTGTCAGCTTCAGGGCCAGAGGTGTCAGTTGACCACCAGGAGGGAGCTAGCATGGGGGAGGTGGCCGGCACAGCCCAGTACTTATCAGGCATTCCTTCCTCCCACCTCCCAGGCAGGCAGATGTGCCCTTTCATCCCCGGGCTGGCTCCGACCCTCTCCTCCGGGGGCTCTGCAGCCCCCCTGTCACACCCAAGCATTCCACAAACCCAGGCACACAGAAAGGTTTAGACCAGAGAACAGCCACTTTCTAAAAGTGCTATTCTCCAACACAGGATTTAAAAACACCCTTCACTAAAAGATGTGTCATTAAATTCTGAGTTCAGGGATATCTTTCATTTATGTCCCATCTTGTTCCTATGGGAAGATAGGCTGGCATCACATGGGGCCAGTCTCCTCCATGTTACTCTATGGAGCAAGAGAGCCTTACAGCAGTGAGCACATAAAATGGCTGCTGCCCACTACCAGAGCATGTGACCTGCACTAGTACATGCTCTACCTTAGCTATACACTGCACCCTGCCCAGGGGGGTACCTTGAGCCTTCCATAGGGGTGACTGATGTGCACAGACAGGGAAGGGTTAGGCCCAGCCAGTGGGGACACCGGCCAGGCTGACATGGCAGTCACTGACTGCACACAGGCTCTGCGCTGGCAGGCCTGAGTCACCATTTTAAAGCTACTCATGTGGGTGGCGCAATCTGCGCTGCAGGCCCACTAGTAGCATTTGTCATCACCAGCCCTGGCACACACAGTGCACTTTACTAGGGACTCCGTGGTGATACAAATATGCCAATCAGGTATATTCCATCAATATCACAATTTACAGAGGGAGCACTTACACTCTGGCACTGATCAGCAGTGGCAGAGTGTCCAAAGCATCTAAATCAGCAAAAACGAAATCCAGCACAGCATCCAAACACATGAGTCAGAGGCAAAAAGATGGGGGAAGAACCACGCCAAAAGGTGTCAGGTCTAACAGTATTCAATTACACTCAATAAGATCGTTAATCAAGCATTCGATAATGGCACCATCACCGATAGAGCCAGACGATACCTTGCACCTAATAATCCATCCGCACCGGTCTTGTACATGGTGCCAAAGGTACATAAACATCCAACCAGACCTCCACTCCGACCAATAGTGTCCACCAAAGGCAGCATACATGAGACTACTGGCAAATTTATTGACAAATACTTGCAACCGTTTGTTCTTGCAACCGGATCGTATATCAGGGATACCACCGATTTTTTGGCAAAACTGAACGCATGCACAAACCAGTTGGAAAATCAAGATCTGTAGCCATGTACAGTGGATGTGTGCTCTTTGTACACGTCGATACCCCACGACCTGGGCATGGAAGCCGTAGAACAGGTACTCTTAGGATCCACATTGGACTCTGATTTACAAGTTCTACTGATGGAGTTAATGACATTTACACTGTATCATAGTTATTCCACAGTCAACGGCAACTGGTTTCACCAAGTATGCGGGACTTCCATGGGAAACTGCGCAGCAGCATCTTACGCGAATATATTTATGAAGACATTTGAGGAAACACACATTTTGAATGATCCCACATGGCAGATCCACGGAAAATTATACCTGAGGTTTATTGACGATATATTTATGTTATGGTCAGGCACCAGCACAACCCTCCTCAAGTTCCTGGATAACTGGAATAAGATCAACGATCGCATCCAATTCACTTGGAGCTATGACAGAGATCGCATTCATTTCCTGGACGTGGAAATCCAGAGGCAAGAAGGCAAAATATCCACTACGATTTTCCGCAAACCCACAGATCGTAATTCAATCTTACATTTCAACAGTTTCCATCGACCTAGACTTAAACAAAACTTACCTTTTTCCCAATTATTGAGGGTCAAACGAATAGTGTCGTCTACCACTGAGAGTGAAAAAGAGTTAAACAGCATGCTCGATCGATTTAAGGCACGAGGATATCCTCAGGAGACATTAGACAAAGCAGCCGCACACTGTAAGAGGATTAATCGCAAAGACTTACTTCAAGTCAAAGCAAAAGCAGAGAACACACGCATGGTGGTGGTGTCCAAATACACCGTCCTCAGTAATCAATTTAGGAGAATCATAACCAAACATTGGCCTCTGCTGAGCACTGCACCTGACTTCCAAGGTGCTTTCAACCAACAGCCGATCTTCGCATACACTAGAGGACGCATCCTCAAAGAAATCCTCACGAGACCAAGTGAACAGCAACAACCAGAATCATATAAGGGACTCACGCCATGCTACAATTGTAGTAATTGCCATAATGTCGTATCCGGGAATCACACCACCCACCCCATGAAAGGCCATAAAATGTAATTGAAAGTCAACGCCACATGTAACTTATCAAACGTCATCTATATGTTAAAATGCCCATGTGGTTCATGCTACAGAGGACACACAGAAAGGAAAATACGTGTGCGTATACTGGAACACAAGAGTAATATCCTGACTAAAAATATCAAGTCCACAGTAGCTGCACACTTTCTCGAGAAAAAGCACACAGTGGCTCAGCTGAAATATCTCGTTTTGGAACAGATTAAGCCCTCCAGGAATAACAAAAATACCCTTTTAAAACGTGAGAACTACTGGATCCGGTATATGGCCACGATGCAACCAAACGGGTTGAATGATAGGATGGAATTCCTATGCTATCTTTAATCAGACTTTATTATATGCAGCAATGTTGTTGAATAACACCATGTATAACGTGTATAACTGTTGTTTATTATCATTTGCCTTTGAGTACAGACGTCATGTTACTTATTGTGTTACATCATCAGTCCAGTGTTCATTACCTACTAGATATTCCTAGCATGGATTCTCGTACTCGCTGACTAATTCACATGGTCACTGAAATACACTTTACACTTCACCATTCAAATATGGCGACCATCATTTTAGCCAGATACCTAGTCCATCCACAGTGTCTAGCATAACCCACACGCCGGCGTTAACATCACGCTTCACTTTCGGGACTCACCGCTACGCTATGAGACAGACGGAAGCGCGGACATTCTGTGGAGTAACTTCGCATCTCAGTAAGTACCTCACACGAAGACCTGTATAGCGTTCACCCGTTACTATCACTAACTCGTAACGACATGCGTACACATTTGTATTTCCTCAGGTGGATCAGTCGGACACATTGCAATTCACATGAGTGAACCTTTCTGTTATATGGGCATTGCAGACAGCGACCGAGTAATGCGCCGCATACACCCACCATCACCCGCTAGTTTTAAATTGAGCACTGGATAACACACCCCATGTAGTTTCAAGCCACGGATAATTCGCACGAATGGTAGTTTTTCACCGTTGCGCATGAACGTGATTACAGGCACTTATGAGAGGCATGTTTTATACACCCACACCTAATACGTAGGGCATTGCATGGCATTGACGCACATTTTAACCCATATCACCAGCTTTAACAACGCTTTGCGCACTAGTCATACCAGATATTTATTGACGAGTGCACACTTTCTTACTTGTAGAGTAATCCCCTGACGAAGGGCTGACGCCAAGCCCGAAATGCATTGGGAATAGCGAACAGGGAGGATTATGTATTGGCGATATTGATACTGTGATGAAACTTATAAGGATGACATGCCAGAATTGAATACAACCATGAAGATAATGAGTTGAACAAATAAAAAAAGACTTTGAATCTGAACAGTTTTGAATGCAGAAAACTTTATTAAAAGCACAAAAGTGATTAAGACCCTCCAGTCTTTAAGAGCAGTGCACAGAGGAGCCTTCCCCCTTGTTGGGGCAGCCTTGTAATAGTCCTTGTTGGATCTTCCCATTGTCTCCATCTCACTTCATCATCTTCTTTTGGGAAAGATGCCATTGAATTGCCTTCACATATTGGTCTGTGCATTAAGCCGGTTGGCCTTCAGAGGTATGGTTGGTGATCTGGCTCTCCTGTATTTAGCACTCCTAGAACCACTCAACCTTGACTTTAGGTGTTCACCGTTTGGTCGTATTTGTGGATTGGTACTTGTCAAAACATCATTGGACTTGTTTTTGGTTCATGTTTTGATTCTTAATTTTGTTTAAAGATGTTTCACTCAGTCCATTATTGTCTACATCTTGGGTACAAATGGTACTTACCTATTGTATCAGAGCCCCATTGCATAATATTCTCTTTTTTATGTTTTGATTTATTGTCTCTTGAACAATGTCGAGGTTGATATCGCAGTAGATTATTCTCTGTAGCTACCTTGGCATTTTCTTAGGTTCTAACGACTGCATTAACATACTTTGGGCCAATTACAGAAGCCAACATTGAGATTCCTTTTGGCTAAGCTGCTAATTAGTATTAGCGTTGGCTAGATGAGTTTCAGTGTTTTGAAGATTTCTTGACCACGAACCATACCGAACGTTCTTTCCAAACAGGTTAGTGTTGCATTTGTGCCCAGGAATTTTCCAAATTATTTTGCTCCCTTTCGATTGCCCTTGAAATCAGGTTTCCTTTTTTTCTAATCCAGTATTGTTTGGAGAAATTCTTCTCAACTCTCTGGATATCTGTCAGCCCTCTTTTCTTTACATGCAACAAACAATGGATACATCAGGAATTTTTTTCTGCAGACTGTAAGTTGCTGGCTTCAGTTGAGCAATGTTTGCTGCAGGTTTTGGTGGCTGCAGGCCAGTGATGCATGGTGTCTATCTGAAGGACATCTGCAATACCACACCCTAAGCAACCCTGCTACATGTGTGCAGAGCGGACAAGACAGGGGTTCACATTCTGATGTGTGTTTTCGTTCACATGGGGGCAGATGTATCAAGCGTTTTTTTTGTCGCAAACGCTGCGAATCGCAAAATAGCAGCGTTTGCGACAAAAAACGGGAAATGCGATGTATGAAAAAAATCGCATCGCAAAATTTGTGATTACTTAATTTTGCGCTACCATTTAAGGAATCGCAAAAAGCAATTCCTTAAATGGTATGTAAGAAACAAGAAAGTTTTGCGATTTCACACTAAGAAATCGCAATTTACCACCAACTTGTAGTTGGTGGTAATTTGCTAATTCTTTTATAAATATACTTTTTGCAATTTGTAAAGGTGGCATGTGATGCTCATACATGCCCTTAGGGCATGTATGTATGCCATATGCGCACACATGTCAATTTCAGGGGTGCAGCAGGGTGTCCTTAAGACACCCTTGCACCCTTGAAATTATTCTCAATTTGCGATTAGCAAATTGCGAATCGCAAATTGAGAATAATTTCACATTCATTCCTATGGGCCTCCTGGCCCATAGAAATGAATGGGAAATTATTCCTTAATTGCGATTAGCAATTTGCTAATCGCAATTAAGGAATTTTAAGAAATCGCTAAAAAATAGCGAATTTCTACATACATACCATTTTGCAATTCTCAAATAGCGATTTCTTAAAAATCGCTATTTGAGAATCGCAAAAGGGTATCTTGATACATCTGGCCCTTGGTTCTGTATTTGCTCGCAATTGCCTAGAAGTAAAGTCATGGGTGACCAATTGCTTTGGTTTTTCTTATTTACTTTTTGAACAGTTGCCGGTAGATGAGCAGTCACTCATGAGCTAAATAATTCATCTTCAAGAAATGGGTCTTGGATATCAAGAACCCTAATGTTATTTGACCCAGGAAGGATTGAGTCATTCCGAGGCTTTACGTTATATGATTATGAAGTTTTGTAGGCACCTTCACAGGATCTCATGATCCACTGCGTTGTGCTGCAGACAGATCTAGTAACATGTACGGGTGTTTGCATACTCTTGTATACACACCATGTATGTGCATTTGCATACTCTTGTTCTGTTAGTCTCTTGTTGCCACACACCGACCGTGTTCACTTGTGTATCTTTAATTGATAGATGAAATTACTCCTACCACTGCGGTGGGGGTGAGGGTTTAGGAGAGCAGCGTGGGCACCTTCTTAGCAGCTGTGCTGTTACTGACACGTTGACTTTGAAGGATCCTATTGGGTTTCTGTTCTTTGAAATTGGAAAAAAAAGGCTAACTCTTCGCATTCACCGCCCAGTCAGTCAGTTAACATTTGTGTTAAAAATATGTGTCCTTGGGCATAATGCCTATTAACACACCTGCGCCTTATCAGTATTCTTCCCACCTCTATATCTGACGTGTCCACGGGGCAGCGAGGAGGCACAGCTCTGCTTCGAAAATGAGTTCCTTGCAGCTGGTAATGCCCGGGCACTTTGGGTGAGCTTTAACTGCCTTCGAGATCCGAGTTTCATGCATCTGACATGACAGTGACCGTACCACTCCTCTCAACCTCTCAGCGACTCCCCCGTCCAAGTTTTCCTATAAATCAGAGTGCCTCTGCTTATGTGAAGAAAGGTAAACTTCATAAGAAAATCTAAGTTTAAAACTATGTCTCAGCCTTGGAGAACTGTCAGAAACTGCAGATAAGGTAGAGTAGTATGTCCCCAAATCAGAAAAGACACAAAGAAACATGATTTGAGAAAGCCTACGGGTATGAATGTGCATACTAACTGATTGACCTTCTGTTTTTTTGGGCCGAGGCACTGGCAGCATATAACAGGCACAAACTTACTGACCCTGCTGCAGCTTCCACATGCCAATGTGAAGCCCCATGCACCCAGTTACTGCCATGATATGCAACACACTGCCTCAAACTCCCAGTTACGCTGTCATGGTTCTCATAGGCACTGCAAAGACACCAAGTGCCAGGGTGCCAGGTAGAACCTCATATGCCCCATCCTCTTTAATGTCTATGACTTCCCTTTGCCATTGCTGAGCCGATGATCTTTCAGGTTTACCTTTGGTGTTACGCAGATGACACTCAGCACCTGGTCTCACTGGGCACAGGCGTTTCATCGACCCAAGCTTGCTTCAACGAGTGCCTCGTGGATATTACCAAAACAGTGAGCTCTTACTCTCTCAAGATTGGGGAGAAGGCTGACATTCTCATCCAAGTTGGCTCCCTGCAGGTCATTATGGGGCTGTGAAGGAGTAAAAGCAGGTGTCACGTACTGGCGACATGAGGAGCCCTGGATACTGGTGGGTCTTGGATGATGACAGGAGGACAGGTTCTGCTCTATGGCCATCATGCATTTGGGACATTGGTTTTGTTTTTTTCCAACTAAAGACCACCACGTGGGTGGCCTCTCTTTACAAAAACCAAAGTACTGACAAGTCCCCCATGGCATGGCAGACTGACCATTGCTGTATTTTCCCCTGAAGTGGCTCCTGTCTCCTTCCGTCTTACAGGGTAAACTGCTTCTTAGGGGAAAAAAAGGACAACACACCCTGGAATGCTAGATACTGTGAGCCTCCTGTATTCTAATCAATTGAGGCCCTTTGTCCCCAATATCTCATAATATCTCATTTGCAACCCTTGATGTTCAGATTATTATTTGGTAGCAGTATTTATATAGTGCTTCCTATCCCTAAAGAGGGGCTCAAGCGCTTTACTGTTGGGAAGCACACTACTTCCTAGGATGCTTATACCATCAGAACCTTAGTCATGCATGTAGAGTTAGAAATTGTTTTGCTGTTCATCATTCAGTTGTCACAAGGTTTGTAAACAACCTGCTAGGAAAATTGAAATGCAATCAGTTCGTTAAATGTTTAAGGTGTACAACTTCAAAGACCTACTCATGGATAGAAATTACTATTTGTTATGATGCTTAGCGCGCACTTTTCACATGGGTATTAACTCGTCTATCAGGCCGTTTATTGTGCAATCCGTTATATAAAGTTGTAAAAGAACTGTCATGGAATTGGTCATGCAGTAGATCGTATGATGGTCATGCAGGGAGTCATGGCTTTAATCCAGCGAGTGATCATGGAGGCGGTTGTGCAAGGGTCCTCTTTGCGTGCGTAGCACGTGATAATAATTAAGGCTCTCACTTTTGTGTTTTACTGTTTTTTTTATAGCTAAATATAAAGTGAAAACAATATCTTTCTTTACTATAAATGTTTAAAAACAGAAAAATACAGTAAATAAATAATATTTCCCATGACTCGCCATGATTTCACTCAAGACATACAGACCAATAGCTGGGCAGACTGGCAGAGTGTAGAGTTAAAAAAAAAGTGATGACATTTTCTTAGCAAGTTTATAAGCGCACTTGTTTGTACTGTAAAGCTAATATTTGTATATGAGTGCATTCTTGAATTTTACTTGGCTGCTTATAGTGCTAAAACTCAACAGGTATCAAGTCTGAGTACACATTTATCAGTTTTATATATGTGGAAAGGTACTTGGTACAATTTCACCGGTTAATGAAACACAAAATAAAAATGGATAAATACCAATAACATCGGCACAAAATAAATATGGATAAATACAGACATGAATGTTCAGACAATAAATGGCATAAAACCAGGAGCCCTAATAATTCACAAGATACAAGCTTAACTGGTTTATGGAACATTTTATTGCAGTTTGGTAAAAATAGATCTCATCAGACTGAGACAGGCACATAAACTACTACTTATCCCCAGCGAAGACTCATACAAACAAACACTGGCTTTTATGGCCACGTACAGCTAAATTTTACTAAACAATAATACAAATATGTTTAATTAGAAGCATCATCTGTCCAGGTAAAGACATGGGTCGAGGGACAACCATTATATTGCTCTATTGCCTGAATATACCAGGTGAAGGCTTATGTGCCCTGGTGCCTCCATCTAATGTCAGATAAGCCTAATTCTTTATTTAGGAGTTTTATATAGCACCATGCATCACCTTAAGCCTAGGTGGTTCCATCTAATGTCAGGTGCAGCTGGACATGCCCAGGTACAACATTATATGCATATACACAGTGTTGTATTGCCAGCTATCACCTTATATCTGTAGGCCCAGCACAGGGTTGTATCTTAAAAAGTGAGATTCTGGAGACTTGAGACGGATTTCATGACAACCTACGTGTGTACCCAATTGAAAAGATGCCGTGACGAGCAGGGAGATAACTTCAGTGAGTTGTCAAAGAGGGATAGAGGGTCGATGTTAGGAGTGCATGGGAGAGTGGACAAAATTCTGAAGAGTAGGAACAGTAGTGAAGCCCTTTAAATCTGCCTAAGCATTGAGGTAGGCCTCTATGTGTTGTATATAAATTGTGTCTGCTGCAGTGAAGCGTGTGTACTCTGCAGATGACAAATTCCAATGACAATTGGTTGCCTAGTGGGTTAATGCAACATCCGCCGTTGTGTGTATTTGGGCATTCAAGAATGGGTTAGAAAGAGGGGCGTGGCCAAGCGGTCCAACATGGTGGACGCGCTGTAAGAGAGCTCCAGCAGCCCCGTAGTAATCCACGGATCAATCTTTCCGCATCGGCCCTTGAAATAATACTGCCGCCATCTATGGGTACTACCTCTACCTCGCCGATCTTCACATGCTGTGCCTGACTCGCCCCCCGGGCTGGCAAAGCCATTCGGAGCCGAGGCGTGGCTGCGGCATAGTGATCCCCGGTCTCAATTGAGAGGTGGCACTGGAGCGTGCGATGTGCAACTGTGGCGAGGACCCGGCGCAATGTGAGAGCTGATGTGCCGCTCTATGGCGTATAGGAGGTGAGGCACTCGTGGCTGGGAAGCAGCGATCGCCGTGAGGGGCTCATCCAGGACTCAGCGGCTGTGTCGAGCCCTGGCTCACTCGTCCTTGATCTGCGCAGCCCAACACTGAGTGAAGGGAAGCCCGACTGGGAGCTCGCCTTTGGGGCCCCATTTGCCGGCATACAGAACCCGCCAGTTCATCCAAGTCACCGGGATCACTACAGAGACAGGATCGTCACCGCAAGTGATGCTGATCCCTGCCTGTGCATCGGCGGCCGTTCCGGTCCAGGGTGTGTGTCGTTCATCAGGGCAGATGGCCGAGATAACTTCCTGGCTGCGGCACCCTTTGAGTGGACATCCGCCTGTGCGAGGCTCCCGGGTCTGTTAGACCCATGCTGGGGTGTGGGCAAAGGGCAGCAATGGCACTAGAGGCTGGAGATGCCGGAAAAAGACTCTACTGTGATGAACTGGTGACAATATTGGCATCGGAGTGTGGCCCTCACCCTATCCCCGTAGGAGACACAGGCTGCTGATATCGAGACACCCAATATTCCAAAGTTGTGGCTTGGTGCACAGGAGGGGCTAGGCCGGTAGGTAGCGTGGACACCATCACTACACCCTACTGATATTATACACTGACTGTGCATGAGGTGGCCGGTGTTAGAGATTCGCTATGGAGATCAGCATTTGTGCACAATTGAAGCCTCCCATCCCTTCAACGCAAATGACCACCAAGTGAGCTGAGGTGGTAGCAACCGCGCCCCTAAATAGTTTATGCGATTAAACCGCCATTTTGAATTGGCCCCACCACATTGCTCTACACTAGGCATTCCCACAGGGATCGCTCCCACACCACATAGCTACACCATGATCACAGACAAGCTCCCCAGCACGACGGCACGGCAAAGTACCATGGATAAGTATGCTGGTGCCACGGCCTCGGCACCTAATTCAGGAGATCCAACGCCATCCATGCCTGACAATGCCGCTATATTAGCGGCCATATCGCATTTCAGAGATAAGCTGGGGGCCAAAATTGTGGCGGTTGGATCGGATGTTATGCTACTCAGGCAGGATCTTCGCAAAGCAGTAAAGCGTATAACTGTGGCCGAAACCAGGATATCGACAGTGGAAGATACGATGACTACCCTTCAAAAGAAAGTATCCACCTTGGAGACCATCACAAAGGGCCTGGCAACATGTGCTGAAGATGCTGAGGGGCGCGCACGCAGAAATAACCTCTGTTTGGTTGGGTTCCCTGAAGGCTGCGAGGGCAACATATGAAGGGCTTTCTTGTTAAATGGCTGATAGACTGGCTCCCCTCTGGGGTTTTATCTCCCTGCTTCATCGTTGAACTTGCGCATCGAGCTCTGCTATAGAAACCAGCACCCGGTGCCCGCCCCGGGCCTATCATTGCTAGATTCTTAAACTTTAAAGTCAGGGATTTTATCCTGCAGCAAGCCAGGCTTAAGGAGACCCTCAACTACACCTCACACCCTATCATGATATTCCCGGACTATATGAGGCTAGTCCAACAGCGCTGACAAACCATTAGAGAGAAAAGAAAAAAGTTTGATCGTGAACCTTAAAAATCCAGTACTCCCTGCTGTTCCCGGCCAGGGTGCAAGTATCATACAAATCGCAGACACATTTCTTTGAATCACCAGAAGAGGTGTTCACCTGGACAGATGAAATTGTCAGGCTCAAACCACACACCACACCTATAACTGATTCTGACTCATCGTCTGGGGCCCAAGCCACAAGATATCCTTGGCTAATGGAAACCAGCGTCGTGGATCGCGCTCCAAGACTCGCAGCAAATCTTGCATCTGATCCACAGAGGACACCATATGAAGGACAATAACCTAGCTAATTTTTGTCATGAACAAATTGTTCACTTTGCCGAAGACATTATATAATTATATCTTTATTAGCGCTTTCCCTTGACTCTGAAGACACTTGTATGTACAAGGGAAGCTCTATAGGGATCCATTGGCAGAAGGTAGTTACTGACCCCCGTTGGAGTTGGGACACCTATCATGCCACGACAGATGCGTCAACGTTTATGAGGTATTGGGGTGGGAGAGAGGTGGGGTTGGAGTTTGGGAAAGTTATTGTTGTTAATTGTTAGCGTCATGCCTTCACAATATCTGGGTACTGTCTCCATTATCTATGCCAACCATGTATTATCTCACACTCACAAACATCACCGCCAACCACAGCCCTAGATATGTCCAGGCTATATGAAAGGCACCTTCACATTGTCAGCTGGAATGTCCGTGGCCTACTGGATAAGGTTAAAAGGGGGGGTGTATTATGCCAAGCTAAACGATATGAAGCTAACATCTTGCTTTTGCAGGAAACACATCCATTGCGTAATAGAACACCGTGCCTGTCACAATTTGAGTATGTACAGTCCTTCCACTCTGGATTTACTAGAGGCTCTCGGGGTGGCTGTACTGATTCACCACAGAATCCCCTTCCTCCTCAATAAAACATGGTCCGATCCCCAGGGCAAATATATCATAGTCACTGGCACATTATATGGCGAGTCGCTCGTTCTGGGCAGTGTACATGCCCCTCCGCCATTTGCATGAATCTAGCAGATGGCTTGATGAGACTGTGGGCAGAAATTCCCCCGGGCCTGACTCTATTTGGGGGTGATTGGAATAATGTTCTATGCCCCCATACAGATAGATGGCGCAGCGCAGGTAGACCAGCAGAAACATGTAAGTCGAAACTACAGTCCCTGGTGCAAGGGATGGACTGGGTGGATACCTGGCGACAATTGCACCCAACTGACTTAGGCTACACATATTTTTCCAGTACACATGGGTCTTTCTCCAGCATAGATTATATGTTTATATCCGCAACACATGTACATAGACTAAGGCCGGCAGAGATATTATCCAGGTGCCTCTCGGATCACTCCCTTTACAAGTGGATCTGCGACTAGACTCTAAACGCCCCCCTTCCGCTGGTAGATTATCTCCATGGTCTCTATACGATGAACAGTACAGAACCCATATGCACACTGCCATTACAGAGTATTTCTTCCACAACACTGGGACAGTGGAGTCACCCACGACCTTGTAGAAGGTCATGAAGCCAACACTTCGGGGGTGGATATCGCATACTCCATAGCACAGCGTAGGCAGCGCCATGAAAAGCTGACACAGATGAAAGTCCAGCTAATGGTCATAAAGAGCAAGAGTAGGAGGAAGATGGAAACACTGTGTGTTGACAACTGCTTCATACACAGCAGACAGATATAAGCCAGTGAGCTGATGGACGAGGCTAGAGTGGCATGGTTAGCTACCCGTAGAAGGATATACTAGTGGGGGGATAAATCCAGTGTACTACTACATCGCCTTTGTCAGAGGGTGCTTTGCGCTTTGCCCCCTCACCATTCTGAGCATTCGTAGTCCCACTGGGGAGGTACTTACCGATCCACTACAAATTGCAGCAAGCTTTGCGGACTATTATAAAGATTTGTATGCCCCTAGAGAGACTATCTCACCACACCTTGTCCATAAATTCATAGGCATGCCTCCACGTGCCCTCACTGACTCAACAAGAGAGGGATTGGATACTCCAATAACAGAAGAGGAACTCCAGAGGGCACTCTCCGAGATGCACCCGGGTAAGGCGCCAGGCCCAAACGGCTTCCATTGCGAATTCCATAAGAAATATCAATCCATACTGACAACTCCATATCTAGCAGCACTTAATGCCGCTTTAGACGAACCAAGCCTTCCAGAGGACTGGGGACATGCAGAAATAGTGGTGTTTCTAAAATCAGCCCGACCCCCTGAGCATCACACCTTGTATCGCCCAATATCACTCCTCAGTGTGGAGGCCATGCTCCTTGCCAAGGTCATAGCCAATCGCATAGTACCATATATCACAGATCTAGTTCACCCCGACCAAGCCGCTTTCATGCCAGATCGCGCCACTCAACATAACATCCGCTGCGCACACAATGCCATTGCGTCAGCGGACCATCTCGAGGAGCCAGCTACACTCCTACTGGCCAACATTGACAGGGGGTTTGACTCTTTTAGCTGGACATACCTCTTTGCACTCCTGAGTCGATTACATTTTGCCCCCGCCTCCTTAAGTACATTCAACGTCTTTATACAGATATCACTGCCTCCGTCCGTGTCACAGACTCTACATCACAAACATTTCCCATATGGCGGGGTACCCATCAGGGTTGTCCCCTCTCTCCACATCTCTTCGCATTGGCCGTGGAACCTGTCGCAGCCTTGGTGCGGTTGGATGCACAAGTCCGTGGTTTTGAGTGGTCCAGGGAAGTCTCCGACCGCATAGGATGATGTTCTATTTTTTCTCACGCAACCAGACCTGTCAAGATTATGAAGATTTTTGGTGAAACATCTGGGATCTATATGACATCCCAGAAATCCTACCTGTGGCCTGTACGGGTGGAGGTCACCATGATAAATGGTCATGCGAGGTGACGGTGGTGCGGGATGTGTTTATATATTTGTGAGTTTTCCTGGCGTCATCACAGCCTTTGTCCTGTGAAAGGAATCTGGTCCCCCGTGGGTGTATATCAAGGAGCAGACCCGCTCTTGGTCACATTTACCGCTCTCCCTATTTGGCAGATCTGCCATCTTCAAGATAGTCTCCCTGCCCTGCCTATTATATCAAGGGCAAAACCACCTGTATATGATACCCCCCATCTGGTTTAGGCAATTGAACGCAATTCTTCAACACTTTCTCTGGGGTGGGGGCTTCAACCCGGGTAGCATTGAAAACATGCTTCCAGTCTATGTATTGTGGAGGCTTAGCAACGCCGGACGTTCAGGCATATTATGGGGCCTCGCATCTTCTTATCCTGAATGACTGGTGGTATGGAGATAGGTGCGATCCTGAATATGCAGTCGAACGCTGGCTGATGGGCAATACGTCTGGTACAATGGTCTTCTGCCTCAAATGGCCAGCCTACCTGTTTTTTCCGGCTGGGAGGCTGTAGGTACCTCTACAGTGGGAGATGTTCTCCATGGTTAGACCCTAAAGTCCTTCCAGGAACTTCAACAAGGATATGAGATGCCTCCATCGCAATTTTATAAATACCTCCAGTTCCCCAATGCCTTCTACTCATACCTCACACACCGAGAGACCATACCAGACTTTAATCATATTGAAGCTAAAGGGTTTATGGGGGAACTTGGAGAGCATAAGATCACCAAAATATATTGCACACTCGTAACGAATAGCCCCACTACGCTCAGCAAAACACGCAAGGCTTGGCAGGTAGATTTGGGCCCCGTAGACGACGAAGACTGGACGGAAGCACTGGAGTCTCCACTTGGTGCAGCCATTGTGGCATGACTATGATTTATACAATTCAAATACCTCCACAGGGCTTACTACACTAGATATAGGCTCTGGTGCGTTGGGCTAATTGAATCTCCACTCTGCCTACAATGCCATGCTACGGATGGTACCCATATACATACCGTATGGCAGTGTACAACACTCTCTGGGGTGGGGGCTTCAACCCGGGTAGCATTGAAAACATGCTTCCAGTCTACGTATTGTGGAGGCTTAGCAACGCCGGACATTCAGGCATATTATGGGACCTCGCATCTTCTTATCCTGAATGACTGGTGGTATGGAGATAGGTGCGATCCTGAATATGCAGTCGAACTCTGGCTGATGGGCAATACATCTGGCACAATGGTCTTCTGCCTCAAATGGCCAGGCTACCTAGTTTTTCCGGCTGGGAGGCTGTAGTTATCTCTACAGTGGGAGATGTTCTCCATGGTTAGACCCTAAAGTCCTTCCAGGAACTTCAACAAGGATATGAGATGCCTCGATCGCAATTTTATAAATACCTCCAGTTCCCCAATGCCTTCTACCCATACCTCACACACCGAGAGACCATACCAGACTTTAATCCTATTAAAGCTAAAGGGTTTATGGGGGAACTTGGAGAGCATAAGATCACCAAAATATATTGCACACTTGTAACAAATAGCCCCACTACGCTCAGCAAAACACGCAAGGCTTGGCAGGTAGATTTGGGCCCCATAGACGACGAAGACTGGACGGAAGCACTGGAGTCACCACTTGGTGCAGCCATTGTGGCATGACTATGATTTATACAATTCAAATACCTCCCCAGGGCTTACTACACTAGATATAGGCTCTGGTGCGCTGGGCTAATTGAATCTCCACTCTGCCTACAATACCATGCTACGGATGGTACCCTTTACTTACCGTATGGCAGTGTACAACACTCTCATGGTTCTGGCGGGGGGTCATTACATGTCTGTCAGAAGTCTTGGGTTGGGACATTCCCTACTCACCACGACTTGCCCTGCTCCACATCACTGATGGCATTGAGGGCTACATATACAAACACCACTTATTACTCTTGGGCCTTAAACTGGCGAAACGCGACCTAGCGAATCCTTGGAAAGAAGCCTCCCTGCCAATAGTTGGGGTATGGAAGAAGGGTCTTGATTTTTGTATGGGGCTGGAAGTACCTATATGTAAAGCAAGAGGATGCCCCCACAAACATCCCAAGATATGGAAAAGATGGGCAGAATACCGGGCACTGTATTTGGAACCTATTCCACCTGTTTCAATAGATTAACAATAGATAGGACGGACATAATGTGGGATTAACATGGTTGTAAGTACTTCGCTTTTCGATCGGCCGGCTACCTGACATGTAGTGTATTATATATCAGATTTATGACACTTCAGGTCATTGTTGGTGTAATATGTTTAATTGAATTTTATCCTCAATTGTTTTATTGGAAACAAAAATTCAACATCCCTATTGCTATTATGTTTACTCTACTACTGAGAAACCTGGCTATGCTAGGCTTGTTTCGGCTGTTGACAATAACATTTTGCTGTGAAAAAAAAGAATGGGTTACAAAGAGAGCGAGACGGAGAGAGAGAGAGTCTGTGTGTGTACGTTTCTCTCCTCACGTTTATTTTGGATTGTATGAAAAACAGGCCGGGTTGTGGAATGATAACTGGTGGCCGCAGGAATTGGGGACGACTCCTTCCCCTGTAATTGAGATAAAAAATCTTGGGGTCTGGTTAGATCCGGCGCTCAGTTTCACTTGCCATACCAAGAGGGTGGCAGGCTCTTGCTATGGCGTCATCAGAGGACTCAGGCCAATACTCAAGTTCTTTGACGCCTCCACCAGACAGCTGGTGGTTCAGGCGTCGGTCCTGTCCAGGTTGAACTACGCTAGCGCACTCTTGGCCGGGATTAACCAGGCAGAACTCACCCGACTACAGCGAGTGCAAAATACCGCTGCTAGAGTGGTGGTGGGACTGCCTAAACGGTGTTCGGCTTCTAAGACTCTGCGCTCTCTACACTGGCTCCCTATGAGCCAGAGGATTAAATTTAAGGTACTCTGCCTGGCTTTTAAAATCCTCAAAGGCATGGCTCCACAAATCCTGATCAATCTTTTAAGTCCTTATGTCCCTCTGCGACCCCTGAGATCCTTGGGCATGCACCTGGCAACGAACGGTCCCTCGTTTTAGACTAAGCAGAATGGGCGGCCGCTCTTTTCGAGTGGTGGCCGCAAAGTTATGGAACTCCCTTCCTGTTGAGCTTTGGGCAATGGACAACCTTTTGCAGTTTAGGCGAGCAATAAAAACTTTTCTGTTTGTCTAAACTGCCTGACTGAGCATGCTCCTTTTTAGATGTTGTGTTGTGTTTACCTTCTCAGCGCGCTAGGACTCCCCTTTGCTGGGGCAGCTGTGCGCGGTACAAAAAACAAATAACATAACATAACATAACATGTTGCATAGTTCATAAGTGCATGAACAAAAAGCCAAGTAGTATCAGGATGCTTCAGAGAGAACATTTGAATGTCAACAGGAACATCCCAAAATTGAGACAGAGTACAACAGTATTGTGTACTTTTAGTTTAGATAAAATCACAGTACAAAACCAGAATGTGATGATGAGGTGATATATTTCAACGAGGTATTACATCACCATGGTTCAAGGGGGCGTTCCGACACACTGCCACAATCCGCGCTCTTTAACAGCTTCCTGTTGGCTCATGGGTTTTGGGGAGCAAGACTGGTGCTACATCAAGGTTAACATAGGCAGGCAGCCTGCCTTACGGCGCCACCACAAATGGCCACAACAAGGTCTCACTCTGCACACGTGCACTAAAATAGTGCTAGGGAAAGGGATTTCTCAAATGGCAAAATATTATTTGGGTTGCGGCTCCGAGCATCTCTGGGCACCACAGCCGTGGAGCGAGAGGAACAAGAGCAGAAAGCTAATCCTTTTCATTTTGCACCTCACCATAAAGTGACGCAAGAGGCATCAACAGGAAGCAGAAACGGCAGAAAGTGCAGAGCAGTGTAACACATAAGATGTACAGACTTCCACCTTCTACCACACAGTTCGGTAGACAGCTTTAATTATTACAATTTTCAAATGTATGGATTGTGACCTTGAAACTCACAGACCCGGTTTCTAATCCGGGTTTCATCACGCGAACAAGAATCTTTAGATTTTGGAAAATTGCTATTGCTCCCTGTACTAAAATTCTAAATACGTACACTGTAAAAAGTATCTCTAAACTTTGCTGTCTGGTAATTTATCAGGCCCCTGCATGACTTCTACAACTGCTAGCATGGGTGTGTGGAAACTGTGTGCATGGGGGGCAAGTCTGTGGAATTCAGGCACCGCCTTTCAGGGAAAGAAGTACTAACCCAACAATATAATGTACATAACCACAAAATAAAAAAAAATTCTACTCTGTCCCCTTCATCGCGAATTATACAATGCCCCTGTGACCTATTCTAAATCCAGGGAAAGATGCCCTGACCCGAAAGCTACAGTTCAGCAACACTGCTCAGGAAGGAAGCTGGAAAAGGAAATGAACTCCGTCTGTGAGACGCATTGTGGCTTCAATCGCATAATTGGCCTACGAAAACAAAAATATAAACAAAGCACGTCTATTGAGTGTTGGCTGTACCCAAATTACATTCCTGCCAAAATACTTTTTCAGTATCTGTCGTTTCTTTAAATGGTCGCGAGGTGGCAGCAAAGCCTTAATGAACTGGATTTCCCAGCCTATCGGAGATCTCCAGCTCGAGCCCCAGCGGGGTGGGTTATCTCACCACTCACATGACTGCTGTATCAGAGGGACAGGCATTCATGGAGCACAGTGTGTTTTGGGGGAGGTGTCCTGGCAGCAAATGCTCTGCTGCAGACAACCTGCCAAAACCTGCCTGCATGCGGCCCTCGTGCATTGGAGCGCGGCCACGTGCATTCTGCGATAGTACTAGCTCGGCCGCAGTTTCCAGCCACGGTTAAGACAAGATTCCTGCTACTGTGGCGTGTAGAGGCGGACCTGGGCCGGTTCTGTCTGTGTCCCCGCGCACCGCTGAGCCTGAGCCATGTACTCGCCGTCTATTGCGTGACTCTTCAGAATACCCCTCCCCCATTCCTTCCCTCCCTCCCCCGCCGATGAAGTAGGCTGAGCTGAGATCTTTATTTAACTTTCAGGCAGGCCCAAAAAGATGTCCCTTTAATTCAAACTTTTAACTTTTTATATGGATACAATTAGTACCATTAACCTACGCGATAGTAACACCTGTGTCATTTGCCGTGAATGTAACTGTGGTTCTAAAAAAAATGAAGCAATTTACTTATTCTGCCCCTGTCCTCATTGGGACTGTGGTTTAACCCAGGCGCCATTTTGATCGCCTTTCACAGCATGGTTGTCAGCCCTCGTGTTATCATGAATCTGTAGACGCGGCCTTCAGAACGGACAAGATATTCTAAGTGTGGCTTCTACAACCGGAAAAATATATACAGCGCACCAGATGTTAACTTCTACAACAGGACACAATGGTCCTGGCGTAAGTGTGGTCTCCCACACTATAGAATGCTCCAGACTCTGTTCCGAGAAATGGATGTCATATTCGGGATGTGGCCTCGATATTTCAGATGTCTGTGGTGTTCCAGAATGCAATGCCATGCTCCTAATGTCGCCACCACAGCAAGACACAGAACTCCAGGTGTGATTTCCACTGCAGGACATCATTCTACAGAACGAGTCTCTAACTACACTTCAGATGTGCCATCTTGTGTTTGGCCAGTTCTACACAGACCTCTAAAACGTGGTACACTTGTCCAGGTTTCGTCTCCAAAAAAGGATGCACTATTCAAGATGCATCCTCCATACCATACAATCAATGTATGTGGGCGCTAGAAAATGGCCCGATATTCAAGATGCGCACAAAACACTCCAGCATTATCAGTGTTGTGTAAAGTGGAACACAACCTCTCTTTTACTTTAAGACATACCGAACACACCGCAACAGTCTTTTTGCTGTCTCTGAAAGCTGGTCACCTTGTTTCTTTGTCCACTACATTAACCCCAAGATTCCCTGCTCTGGGTCGTGACCTTTAGGATCTCACTGGCCTAACGCTGAGCCTGTGTTCTCAGTCCATGCCCTTCTGCCGTAGGGTGTGATAGCTGTGAGCAGGGCTTGTAGTTGGTGGGCATTCTGGAAGGAAATGTGGGAAATCTCATTACCAATGGATGAAGGTGGGCTGCCTCCCCTCCTGCATACATTTCCTGGAAGGGAAACATGGCAATGTGGGAAACTTCACACTAAAAGGTTGAAAGGAAGACCCTTCCTTTATTTGCATGCCAGTCCAGGAAGAAACAGGTGGCAAAGTGAGAAAAGACACAAAGAAACGTGTTTCTTTTCCTACCACACCCGCCTATTCATGGACAGATGGTCAGAACTGAAAGGTTAAAGTCGAACAACAACCAAACTAGATTCCTTCCTCTGACACTGAGAACCAGGAAAAGAAAGAAGCAAGCCCGCTATTTATTTACTTAATACTTTGGTTACTCTTTATTTTCTCCTGTGCTTCTTTGCCTTTCTATGTCCTCTATGCTCATTCTCCCCCATTTGTTTGCCTGTTTGACTTGTGCTCTCTCTCTCTCACTTTTTGTAGTTTGTTCTTTGTCTTTCTTGCGTTGTGTTACATCAGTGATATTTGTATTGCATATATTATGCCATTCGAATGGTCTTGTAGCACTTTGGCCGTCCAAATAACTTTCCAGGTTTTGAGGTTTCGTATCATAAAGCAGAGTCTAAATCGTCACGTGATGGATGATGTGTCGCACACATAGTGCTCTCTTCCAGTTTTCGGTTAGGAGGTTGTGCCTTAAGCTGTGGGTACATGATTTTGGCATCTGAGGGCAGATGCCTTTGCCAATTGCTTATACACCTTTGGAGCCCATTATTTCCCACGTGTTATTCCCCATGCTGTAAATAAATGATAATGCCTGGATTTATGTGCAGGGATACTAAGCAGAACCGTACATTCCCCACACATAAATCAGGAGAAATCGTAAGGATGCAACAGGTGTATTTGATCTGTGTTGCACATGGGCGTGAGGTTCTACCCAGTGCCTTCTCTTGGATATTAGTGTGTGACATATCAGGGTGGGAGGTGCTTTTGTGAGCCACTTCACATAGTTGAAGATTCCTGGGCTGTACTGAATGTATAAAAGGTATTCTGTCTAATGTATGGTGTGGTATGCTTTTTGTTCCTCTCCCTTCCCTTTCTTTGTTCTTTTATAACGTTGCTCCCCTCAAAGCTCTTTCTCACTTTACCCTCTCCCTTATGCCTGATTTATTATCACCTTTCTCTGCTTCTTTTCTTTCCCTACCCCATACACTATGCTTCTCTCTGTGTACCTTTTTCTCCTATCACTCTATACTGTCTTTCGAATCTCATCCACATTCTTCCCTTTCTTTACTGCATTTCTTCCCTCTCTCTTCCTCCACATTCCAGTCAAGCTCCTCTTGTCTGTCTTTCGCCATCTGTTGCCTCTTTCCTCTTCTTCCTTATTAGTCTATCACCTCCTCTCTTTCTCATTGTACTTCTCACAATGCATATCATCCGTCTCAACACTCCTTCCCTCTTTTTTAAATCCTCCTAAATTTCTAGCCATCTTTTACTCCTTCACTATTCACTCCCATTCTGACATCTCCCAATGGTCACTATCCCACACCTTTCCATGTCTGACTCTCTTTTTCCTTAGCCTCAACCTTCTATCCCATGTTTAGGTCTAGCATTATGTCACAGCTGTCTCCAACACCTACTGTGGCAGTTCTTTAACATATACTTAGAGTAGGCTTTAGCTCCTCTCACAGGATTAATTCCATCTCACATTGTTATTGGCAGTTTAGTGTATCATTCCACCTCCTCAGCTGTTCTTGTATTGCAATGTATTAGGACCATTTTGCATTACTAAAGTACACTGAATCATCTCTCACTAATATTTTTATCGCAAGCCTTTTCTACAGATTGTTTCCCGCTGACACAGGCTTTTTAAATATGTAAGGCCTCACATGCATGTTTTTCCTGTCTATCTTTCCATTGTTCTTTCCCCTCTGTGTATTTCCTCAACTTTCCACTAATGTTTATTTCTCATTGATTTTTCCCCTCAATGAAAGTTCCTGTTTTCGCCATATGTCTCTTAGAAATTGTTCTTCGACCTCTATTTTAATGTAAAAAAGCAGTGCCAAAGCCTATAGGTCTGGATTTAATAAGCTAATAAATGCACATATGGTGTGCAGAAAGGCAGTTTTTACACGTTAGCACATTAAAGACAGACCTATCAACTTCACCAGTGTATATTTGTGTTTTTCTCTCTCTGTTCATAACCTCTATCCACTTGCCCCTGATTATTATTCTTACACCTCGTTTGCTCCCCCCACCTTCCTGCTTTCCCTCTGAGTCCCAGACTCAATCCCCACCTCCTTCTCCTCTCAATAATACACCCTAGCAGTGCAGCTATCAATAATGCAGCAGCAGCCCTTCCAAGTTTTCCCGGTCCGTGTGCTGCTCCAGTCCAGGGCTTTTTCTTTACATTCTGGGACGTGTAGTCGTGTTTATTCCATTATTAAAAAAAAAGAACTACAAGTCCCAGAATTCAAAGGAAAAAAATGGACTGGAGCACACTTCACACAAGTATATAGCTGTATTTCCCAACTGTGTCAGAGGAAGGGAGGTAATTTTCCTTGCTCGCATTAGGCTTTTAGCACCCTCTCTACGCCATTCTTACACCCGTTGTGCCTCACACTCTCTTCCAGCCTCTCCCCCCCCCCCTCCCTTCGCCTCCAATGTCTCAACATTCGGCTCTACAGCTAGCTCTGCTGCCTCTTTGTCTCTTCCTATGGCTATCTTCCCCGTGTCTCTTCCTTTCTTCTCTCTCCCTCTGTCTGGCCACCTCTACCTCCCTCTCTATTTATTTATTTATTTAAATCCGATTTTCTATAGCGCGAACATTACTCGAAGGTGTCAGAGCACTTTACATAAGAACCAGTTGCATTACATAAGGACTTCTTTCCATTCTACCTCTCCACTGTCTGCCTGTCTCTTCTCTCCCCCACCCCCTTCCTCGTCTCATTATTCTTCCTCGTCTCATTCGTCTCGGTCTCGCCCCGCCCTCTACCCGTCTCTCCTAATTTCCTACGGATCACTTATCTGCTGGGCCCTGGAGTGGCCGGCGTTGCAGGCCGCGCCCAGCCCTGGCAGCTCGCAGGCCCTCCTTGGCTGCGAGTCCCTGATAGGGAGGGCTCTGCGGAGAGCGTTGGCGCAGATAGTGTGACAGACAGGGCACAGCCCGAGAGGCACAGCACCGCTGCCCTTCGCGCCTGGCACCAACCTCTGAACTGTGCAATGTGTGCGCGCTCTGCCACTCCCTGGACTGCTGCCCCGGGTGCCCCCCCACCCCCACCCAATGACCTGAACCACCCCCGCGTCACTAGCTTTTTGTTTGTTTGTTTCTGTTGCCCTTACTTCTTTCTGCCTTCCTTCCCTGTGCCAGCCGTACATTGCTAACCTCGGTGCTGGGTCACGCTCTGCACTGCCGCCCTTCAAGCCCTGTGCCACTCACTCTGTGTGCCGATGACACCACACCCTGTCCCACCCTCGGAATTGGGCGCTGCGATCATCTGCAGTTTGTACAACGCACGTCACAGCTTCTATCCCCGATGCCTTCTTGGCCATATTCAATGCTGCTGCACTTTCCATCCTGTCTGGGCTTAAAGAATAAGTTCCGGGACCCAAAGTTTTGCTCAGCAGGCCACTGTCAACTCTGTAGAAGGTCCACCTCTTATCTCTTGAATCCACCACCAGACACTCCGTGCCTCTGGGTAGGTTCTTTTTCATCACTGCTTTCTTCATTGGTCACTGTTTTTCCATCTCTCTCCTCTCTCTTTAGGTTTTCTCTTTCTTGCTCCTAATCAAGGTCTTTTGAGGATAAAAAAAAGTGCCGGTCTCAAAAACGAGTGCTGGAGGGCCGCACCTGCAACCACCTGCTCAAATGAAGCACTGCACCCTGAGGCACTCTCATGAACTCTTCCAGCCATACCCTAGTCAGGTCTACGTGCCTGCTACCAGTACCAGCCTTTAAATGGCTGCCTTCTCACCCAGTGTGACTGACTCCCTTGCTCCCTGAACCCCCACTCCTACCAACCTGCGCACTTTATTACCTCCATGCTCTCTGTCCACGTCCTGTGTCATTCTCCACACTGCTACCCTGCATGCCTATGCCCTAGTCTGGGGCAGCCCCCTTCAGTGGGACCCATTTTGTGACTGATTCTGCCCATTCGCCTGCACTGCACTTCATGCTCAGAACTACCCTCCACAATTCTGTCCTCTGTGCCATTCCGTGCGCCGTTGTCCTCTATGACCCTTGCCACCCTCTACTGCACCACTGCTCTGTGTCACTCTTACTACTGCCCTCCACTCTATTGTGCAATCCTGTCCTCCTGATGACGCTGTTTGAGATTGACGACCCCCTGCCTAGTACACTCCATAGAAACCACTCGTCAATTGCTATGTGGAACTGGAGAGATACTTCTCAGAAAAGACTAAACAAATTAGACAAAAAAATGATCTCCAAAGATGAACCTACGTGTATATGTGGATTTAATTAGCACACACCTAGCTCCACAGCAACGAAGGGATAAACATGACCATATCCTTATCTTATCAGATACATATACTGTCAGTCCTGTCCCTCAATTTGAGTTGAAGGGGGCAACAGAGGGTGATGTTCAGGATGTTGTCAAAGATATCAACTTTACCTGCTGGGACCTATGCCCATTCAACCTAATCTTTGAATGTAATGAAGAACTACTGGCCCCTGCTATGGGCTTTACAGAGTGGTCTATCCATGTCAGGTTTATTTAGAAAACCTCAGACATAAGTCAGTCCTATTGAGCGAAACGTCTTCATCCCCTTCCAATTGTGAACTATCCTACACTGCACCTTGCTCTGCAGTATATTAAAAAAAGGCTGCTGTGGTAGAGTGCACACCTGCCTCGAAGCAAATTTCCTCTTCACAATCTGGATTTCATCCTAACAGTGGTATAGAAAGAACACTAATAGAAATCAGGGTGTCAATTAAAGACACCTCTCGATAATGTGGATTCTGTTTATTGATGCCATTGGGCACATTAGGGGCATTCTACATAGTCACTAGACGCTTCTGGAAACAGGCGATCTAACGTGTGCATAGATGGCTCCTCTTCTATGGGCTCCATGGGTAGTTACAGAGTCCCTCGGGATTCCTGTTTGTCATCACTGCTGTTTAATATCTACGTACATCCTTTGGAACTACAGGCAGTGTGAGTTGGTTCTCACAACTATGCTTACCTTGCCTGGCTGCTGTGGCCAGGATCAGCAAATGAGAACGATATCAGTGTGTCTCCTTCTGACCTCTAAACAGGTTAAATAACCTTTGGCATCATTATCAAAGCATCTTGATCTGCGACAAATATATCACTAGTGTTGATAACTATGTTATTTTTAGTAATTTTTAACGCAGAGATGTCAGGGAACAAATAAGTGGGTGCTGTAATGGCATTATCTAATTAACATTTATAACCACTGTAGCAATTTCCCTTCAGGTCGGATGACCTGAAGGGAAATTGCTACATTTGGTGGTTCCAAGGGAAAGGAGATATCCACCAAGCCAGTAAAACCAGGAAGACTTTGAAAGGAATCAGGGAATTTCCGAGCCTTAAATGGAGTAGTGGTGAAAAGAAGATCACTATTGCTTGGATACCTTTACTTGCTGCACATGAGCTCATATGTTAAGATGGTAACTGGAGCCCTCCTTTAAAAAAAAGTTGTTCTGCAATCTCCAAGCCCAGACACACAACGTGGGTGGCTGCAGATTTCTGAAGGAGAGAATGGGAGGCAGAGATCCGGGTAAGGTTTCATGCATTGGTGCTGCAAGCCAGCAATACCCGAGGCCTGGAGGAGTCATTGCAAGGAGGGATATGGGGAGGAGAAAGCTCAAAACTCAGCCCACAAGAAATGCATCACGAGTGCACCAGCGTATCCATGATCTCCAGGAGAATGCACTGTAAGTATTGGCAGATACCATAGAAACAGTTTCAAGAAAGCTCTGAATGGTCTATTTGTCAATATAAAAAAATGAAAAGATTGAAGCCATGTTGGAGTGGGCAATCATGCAATACTTATAAAGAGTCTCCTTCCATGATTGTCCACTAGGCTAAAGGAATGACAAATAAGGGCCTGCTCTAAATGGCGCCCAAAAACATTCCTACCGCCACAGAGCAGAAAGCCCAACTGATATTCCCTGCAGAGTTGAGCGTGACAATGCAGTAGATTCTTTTGGCTGGCAGATAAGTGAAAGGAAGCATCCAGCTGTGAATCTGTCAGATTTAAATGAGACATGCAAGAATTACAAGAGACTCAAAAATGAATAGCAAGCGGCAGAACTGCAAAGAAAAGGATATGATTATCCACAAATGACACTGGTCACCATGACGACCGCAGACATCAGTACCTCTTTTTGTGGGAGATGTAGAAACACCGACTGTGATACTATCCATATTATATGGTCATGCCTGATACTGATTCAGTTTTTGTCACAGGTACAAAACAATGTGAAAATGTCCTGTCGCTATGATTTTTAACTGAGAGATGCCCTGGTTATGTTGCACAATTATCCCAACATAGGAGAGGTAAGTTGACATTGGGGAAAGTGGTTTTGAACATGGAGCAAAGTTATGCATATTAGGAAAGTCAAAACTGCAGAACCCCCAACTATGGAGGAATTGCTGAAGGAAATGATAATAATAGAAGTGCACAAGATGGTGATATACAGGATTATTGATATATCAGGAATATTTGATAAAATACAGAACCGCTTTCTTATCTCTAGTTGAAAGACAACTTTGCAGGCGCGCTAGACAAGGCAATATCTATATACTTTAGAAATAGGAGCTAACATTTCGTGACATGGTGTTCGCTTCGTAAGCTCTTTTAAGGGAACCTGGAAAGGGTATGATCTATCATTTCCACTGAACAACCAAGACTGTTTGATATTACCTCCAGTCTCCCTTTCCTAACAATGGTGTATTAAATGACAAGAGTTTGTACTTTGAATATGGAATCAAAGACTGCTTCATAATATGGGAGAAAGCCGGCATTATGTTTGTACACTTCAAACTGAAACATGTTCTCATATAATCACTGCAGATTTCCTACAGTTAATATATTATTATTTTGTATATATTTAGCCCCTACCACCTTCCCCTCCCCCTCTTAAATATTTTTTATTTCTGCTTAGCATGTAAACTCCTGAATATAAGCAATGACCCGATTGGAATTACTTTCAAATATACTCCGAATGCCAGTAACGTCGATCTTTACAAGGAACATGGACTTCTATTACTGTTTATTGGATTTTCTTCCTCTATATAAAACATGTACCTTTGGATATATGCTGCAGGAAGCAGGCTCTGTATATACTATACCAACGTGAGGTATAGTGTGCACATAATCCAGGGGAACCCCAAAGGTAGGCAGAGGTAAAAGTCGATAGCACCTTACTCTCTATTTGTGTGGGCGAGCAATAAGGCTTTATCAGAGGGTAGTGGTAAGCATGTTGTTGTACACACTGAATCAGCAAATGATTGTCACACACTCAAAGACTGAACTCAGACCAATTGGTTTTGTATAAAAAATATTCTTTTAGTTATTTTATTTCCTAGAACCAAGCATGCCTGGTACATGAAATGATTTATACTTTGCAGTAATAATACAGTTTGAGTTTGCAGTTGTATATATACTTTAGTTTGATTACAGTAGAACTACTAGTAATGAAACGCTGGGAAAAATTGTACATATACTTTGTATTGGCTTTTTAATAGGATGTCAAGTAGATTACTTTACAGATTACTTTTCTTACACAGTGTAGTATACCTGGATACTACATTGGGGCATTTCCTGGAAACAGGTAAGTAAAAGCGGTTTTGTTATTTGATTACAGTTTTAACCCCTTGCATGCGGCCGCGATTCTGTGCCTGTGCGGCAAAATCGCAAGTGGGCGGGTTTATGACGGCCCCCAGCCATCATCAGCACACAAGCGCCGTAGTGCATGACGGCTGGGGGCCGTCATCAGCATGCAAGGAATTAAAGACTTTTATAGATTTTCCAACTCCACACTTATGAAACTTTTCATAGAAAAACAATCAATGTTAACCTATGGGAGGAAATAGTGTTATCGGTTAACAGGTAAGTACTTTGTTGTGGTAATTGGGTTTCTGGGTTAGACTCGGGGGTCACCCAGGGTCAACGATGCACTCTTGTTACACCCTCAGCGGCACTAGGGCGTCCAGGTGCAGAATGCTGAGGCCCAATGTTATCCAATGGGGAAAGGGGGCCTCCAGTTGGTGGCTGCTTACGAGCAAGCCACAAGGTTGTGGGAGCAAGGCTCCTGGACTTAAGCTCAGGAGAGATAAGGGTTCAAGATAGCACCAAAGGTACAACCGCAGCGGAACTACGGCGGCCGGGTGCAGAGTGCTGGCTTGTTGTCGGGTGCCCTTTTACTTTCAATGGGCAGTCTCTGGTTTGCAAACACACTGCAGGCTCTGGGACGAAGGTCTTCTGGATGCGACCACCACTTGGAGAGGTAAGTTGGGATGCTGGGGGTTGGTTAGACAACGTCGGTTTGGCCACCCAAGGCTGTGGGGTGACAGGTGCAGGGGTGTCTTTTAGGGTCAGATCGTCGTACCAGCTCCTGGTCGCAGTTGGGGGGACCTTCCGGATTGAGGCTGCAGGCATCGGCTGGAGGCTTGAGGCAGGTCAGGGATCACCGGATCTCGGGTCAGGATCGCTGGGGAGACCTCCTCGTGGTGTTGGGCCACTCGAACTCAGGCCGTGGCCATCGGGTGCAGAGTGGTGCAAACTCGCGTATTTCCCCGGAGCTGGAGTCTGTTGGTGAACAAATCCGGTGTTCACGGGAGACAAAGTCTTTTGTTTGCAAGGCAGCACATGTCCTAGGGGTTCTTGAGGTTGCTGGCTGCAGAACATACCGGAGTTTTAGCTTCTGCAGGGTTCGTAGTGGGGACAGGCCGGTAGGGCTGGGGGCAAGTCAGTGGACGTCCTCCTCTTCTTCGCTTCGGCATGGATTTTCGGTCCTTCAGCTTCTTTTCTTCTTGTAGTTTCTTGTTTGAGGAGGCAAGGTTCAGGGGTGTCCCTAAATACAAGATTTAGGGATGTTACAGGTAAGCAAAAGGTTGGGACCAATGGGTCCCTTCCTTGGGGTGGATACACCCCCTATTATGCCACCCTCCAGTGGGAGGGGGACATATGCCTCACTCTGGTTGGCTGGGTCCCCCCTTGTGCAAGATGGCGGGGACTGAGAGTTGTGCTTCACCTCGCCTCTCCCACCTGAGGGGTGGGGTTGGCAGAGGTGCGCATACCTTACTTCCTCACTTGGTGTTTCTTCTGCCCGCTACTCCTGAATGATGCCCTACCATGTGGATCCTTGGTGGAGGCATACTTAAGGCTCCCAGGTCCCTTACGGCTCTGCCCTTTTGCACTGGCTAATCTAGAGCAATATGATACACTTGACAATTGTTTGAGCTTACCACTGGCAGCTACAGGGCACTGAAGGATCACACATTAGCACCCAATCGGCAAAGGGGACACATATCAAGCCAAACTGTCCTTTAATTCACAAGGAGCCCAACAGAAATCTACTGCATGTGAAATAATGAGCTGCGCTCCTGCCCTAGTGTGCCAGTCAGACAACACAGAGAAGGTTGACACCAGATCAATTCTCCTGGGTATCAGGGGTGACCTGAAGGCCTATAATATGACAATTGAGTGCCTGACCAAGCACATGAACAACATGAAACAAACAACTGATGCCCAAGACAATATTTGAGGTTGAGCAAAAAATGTCAGATATAGAAGTTGGCAACAAAGGGTTAGTAGACAGGATCCAACACTTCAAACAAAGAGATGCAGCGCTATAAGACAACAACGAAGATTTTGAAGAATAATTCCATGGTAATAATCTATGTATTATTGGCCCGGCAGACTCCATGAACATGGGCAAACCTGAACAATACCTAACAAAAGTGATACTGGAACTGTTTGACACTGAAATGTTCTCACCCACATTTGCAATAGAACGTGTACATCGACCTCTGACCCGGTGAATGGCCCCAGGTGCCCTGCCTGGAGCAATAATCACTTGTAAAGTAAGAGAACTAGGTGAGATTCACTATCAGGGCAATAGTCTTTCATTTTACTAAGACCTTATCCCTAAAGTCCAAGAAGCTAGAAGTGCTTACAGAGACATCATACAAACACTGCAGTCAATCAATGTGCCTTATGCAATTCAGAACATCCACATATGCACTTGGGGGAAAAGCTGCCCTTCTTCAACACACGGCAAGAATTAGCCATTTTTAGGTCTCGGCTAGCCGCGCGAAGCGCGTCTCCGCCGAGCCCCTTTTGTCGGCATGTGTGCTTCCCAGGAGACAGTCCTGGCCGCGCGCATCGCCTTGGAGGCGATTTGAAAGTGGCACGCGCCGACTGGCACGCGCCGCGCTCGGCCTGGCTGTCTCCTGGGAAGCGCAAACATACCCAGCCACACCTCCCCCTGCACGCAAGCGCCCACACAAACACACGAGCGGAGACAGACACACAGACAGATACACTCCCCCCGCCGTCGCACACAGAGACACACACACAGGAGCGAACATACACACGCACACACACTCACACACACGAGCGCCCCCCAAGGCCCACTTACCGCCAATCCAGTGTGTTCTGTCGCCTCCGTGGGGCTCTCCCTCAGGCATGGGAGCCCCGCATCACGCACTGCTCTTGACCAGGAACTCCGTGGGCGCGGGCTTCGCGCACAAGACGGAAGTCCCGCCCCCCCGCTAGGTTTCGTTTTGGAATGCGCGCGCAGATATTGCAGTCATCTAGCCTGATCCCCAACAGAAACCGACAGCGCAGGGGTTAATCGCAAGCTTTATTTTATGTACAAATAGTTCCTTCCTGCTGGCGATTTATTTTATTAGTTTAGGTGTTCTATATGATTGTTTTACCAAGCCGCCTAGTTCTAAACACCATTTAATTAAGAAAAATCTGACATGGAAAACAGGGTTATGTCACACTGGGAAAACGGAATCACAAATACAAAATTGAACCTCAGTATTGCAAAATAAATGCTTGTTTACAAATATCGCCAGGAGAGGGTCCGAGATGTGCGTAGTCTGCTTCATGTTCGCAAGTATTTTGCAGATTTCTTCACGGACATGGTTGAATTAATTATTTTTCAGTTGCAGGGAGGAGAGGTAAGAGAACTATGTTGATGATGGGGAGAGCTGTGTTGATGAAGGAGGGAGATAGGCTAAATGTGGCAGAGAGGTTTCGGGAGGGCTTTTCCGCAGAGGACATCCTTGGTGCCGTGTTTCAGGGTGGGAGGCTCAACATTTTTTTGCAAGTGGAGTGCGTCTTTAGACCGTGTATGTGGTATTGTCACGTTATCCCTGTCAATATTTTCTGTGACTTATGATATGCTGTGTGCATGTTGTTTTTAATGTTTCCATGTAAACACTGACCAAGAACACTACAGAAACACTGAACAGACTTGAACTGTAAAACAGCGAAAAGGTGATGGGTAGTCTCAGCCACTGATAATAGCTTGGGCCTCAGTCCAGTCCATCGCCGTTTTCCCTCAGCATCACTCCAGACAAAGGGGCAACATATGCACATTACATTTGTCCTTACTTCACTATGAACAGTCCGTCCTGGTCTGCCAGGCCATGGTATCTCTTGCCAGAAACACAGCAATCTATTGTGTCCCAGTCACTACTAACTCTCGAACAGAGAATGCTATGAGTGTGGATCTCAGAAATGAATATCTAGGCAGGCGTTCCTTGAAGCTGTGCAAGAAGCAAGAAGCACACAAAACATTGTATTGTATTGTATTGTAAGGGGTGCTTATAGAGCGCACTGACACCATGGGTTTCCTGGCGCTGGGTAGACATGGAGAATACAGAAGGACTAGACGGATTGAGGGAAGAGCCAGGTTTTTAGAGACTTACGAAAAAGAATCAAAGAGTTAGAAGCTTTAAGAGAAGAGGGAAAAGAATTCCAAAGCTTGGGGGCCAGGTAAGCAAATCTCCGGCCTCCAGATCTACAGAGTTTATAAGAGGGAACAGTGAGAAGGTGAAGATGGGAGGATCTCAGATTCCGAGGCGGGCAATAAGGTGTAATCAGAGATTTCACAAACGCGGGACAAGGCCCGGTTTGCGATTTGAAAACAAGACAGCCGATCTTGAAGGCAGACCTGGCAGTGACGGGGAGCCAATGGAGTTTGACAAGAAGGGGCCTGGCAGATTGCCACTTCGGGATCCCTAGGGCCAGTCTCGCCGCTTGATTTTGCACCACTTGCAGTCTGGCCACCGATGTTTTAGGCAGACCGTGGTAGATCGCATTAGAGAAATCTATTCTACATTGATTAAGAGAATGTACTGGAATTTGACAGGAAACCCCCTGACACTAGCAGGAATGTACTAAAACTAGGATGGGAATCCATTGACTAAGAGATAGGATGGAAGACTTTGGCACTCAAAGAGAGGAAGGCAAATACTGGAACAGGGAATCCGGGTCATGCTCTGCATGTTCTTCTATTTTTACTTGCAGTCACTATAGAGAGTATCCTCAGGCTGTGGTCTACAGTTCCATTCCTGCTCCGATGACGCCTGAATCTGGTTCAGAAACTGGATGGGTGGTGGAGGGGGCGAGAGAAGATTTTTAGTAACTACTGGCGCGTTCTCTTGAAATTGTGTCCTGGATGCTCAAGAGTTGGCTGAAACTCAGTATATCTAAAATGAATTTATCATTTATAGGACACCTGTAAACCCCTTCCAACTTTTCTCCCACCATGTATGTTTGGTGATATACATTTGTAGCAGTGCCTACCTCTTTCAACGAGCTGCAAGTGTCTGTGGCGTCAAAGAAATCTTTTTTCTGCTTGACTGACAATTCTTGCCAACTTCATCCCAGCCAGACACAGATCAGTTCTTACTGACTCTTTAGTTAATTCTTGCTTGGAATATTGTATAGCTTTATACCCAAGCTTCTTCAGGTCCACCTGCAAAGTGCAAGTAGTGAGTGCAAAGTAGTGAGTGCAAAGTAGTGAGTGCAGAGTAGTGTGTGCAGAGTAGTGTGTGCAGAGTAGTGAGTGCACAGTAGTGAGTGCAGAGTAGTGAGTAGTGAGTGCAGAGTAGTGAGTGCAGAGTAGTGAGTGCAGAGTAGTGAGTGCAGAGTAGTGAGTTCAGAGTAGTGAGTGCAGAGTAGTGAGTGCAGAGTAGTGAGTGCAGAGTAGTGAGTAGTGAGTGCAGAGTAGTGAGTAGTGAGTGCAGAGTAGTGAGTAGTGAGTGCAGAGTAGTGAGTGCAGAGTAGTGAGTGCAGAGTAGTGAGTGCAGAGTAGTGGGTGCAGAGTAGTGAGTGCAGAGTAGTGGGTGCAGAGTAGTGAGTAGTGAGTGCAGAGTAGTGGGTGCAGAGTAGTGAGTAGTGAGTGCAGAGTTCAGAGTAGTGAGTGCAGAGTAGTGAGTGCAGAGTAGTGGGTGCAGAGTAGTGAGTGCAGAGTAGTGGGTGCAGAGTAGTGAGTAGTGAGTGCAGAGTTCAGAGTAGTGAGTGCAGAGTAGTGAGTGCAGAGTAGTGAGCTGCCTCAAGTGAAGTACTCTGGTACCCAAGGATGACTAGCAAACAATATTATTCACAACGTTGCTTACTATTCAGCAACATTTGACAGTTTGCAAATCATCTTTATACAACAATTCAGAGTTTGATAACAAATTAATGTAACACATTGTAATATACAATGCCAATAGCTCAAACTTTAATGCTGCGAGACCTATTGCATTGTAAATGCTTGTTTACAAAAGTAAGCTGTCGGACAACTCAAGGTAAACCCCCCCCCAAGACCACGGAACTGGCGCAAGGCACTCTGACAGAGCATGTAACAGATACCTTAAGTGAAAATGACTAACATAAGATCCTTCGTATGTGGTTTGTGTGTGCGCACAAAACAGCTTTACGTGTTAACCTTGGTACATACCATGCTACCTCAACCCCAAAGCGTTAAATGCTCTTAATGGTTACACTATTTTAATTATTAATGTTGGCATTAAACAAAACATTTAATTTGGTTTGGCCCAGCCTGTGGGCTATTGTCCAATGTTCATGAAGCTCTTAAAGCATAAGGACAGTTTTTTCACTATCAACACATCGCAGGGCACACACACACAATGCAGCTTCAAAATGTGCAGAGTAATATCTGACAAGTACAATCAGTGCTCTGGAACAGGCCCATTTAAAACCATGTCATGTAATTAACGGGGTTAAAGAATCCTAGAAAATGCAGGATGATCCTAGCCTACTTTGAACAACACAGGGTGAAAATTTCTATTGCACCTCAACTCCTTGCTCAGGCGCTGCCCATGGGAAATGGATCAATACTATGCACCATGTACTTCTTAGTCACGTGGGGTCTCAATACTGATAAAAAAGACCGTTGACTATAAGCAAATGGATGGTATTTTTGACACCGATGGCAGATATATTATGGTAACAAGGACATTATTCAATGTGCCCGTGGTCTTTGTTAATGTTTACGGTACGCATGAAAAGTACACATTTATTGACATCTCCAAACAAACTAGACAATTAGATTTACATAATATACTATTGGAAGGTGAGGTTAAGGTAGAAATCAACCCCATCAAGGACAGATATTTCTGGGACAATGAACCTGGTTAATAAAACCCTGTTATACAAATTTGACTGATAAAGCCTATTTGATGAATGGCAAGAAAAGAAGAGAGAGGAACAGGCATTTTCCTACTGTTCTTTAGTACACTGGCTTCTGGCTTTGAATGCACACAGATTAGAGCCGGGCACTGTTACTTCTTATTTGCCACTCACTCTCTCCGATCATTCACCTGTTTTGCTTTCCAGAGATGTTCCTATGCCATGCTGCCAACTTGGGGGCTGGTACTTTCCATCTGAAGCACTAATGGACCCTGTATTCCGAAGGAAAATAGCTACAAAATATTAAAAAACTATTATGATATTAACAAATGTACGGTCCTCATTTATTCCACATAATGAAAAGCATTTAATACTCTCACCAGGGGCTCATGCATCTCCAGGTGGACTAGCCTTTTGCGAGAGATACACAAACATCTAAATAAAAACCAGAGCTAATTGCAAGGATTGTATGTGATTTTATAATAAAATGATTTTATGGAATACCATTGCTGAGAAATTATTTCACCTAAACTGTTTAATGGAAATTTGCATGATGAATGACATTTACCATTTAACAGAAACCAATTCATATAATCTTTTTTTTGTATTGGTCTTTAGCATGCTTTTGGTTTAAGATGCAATGGTAATAGATCTTAATTTCAGAAACTTTTTTGGGAGGTATTTATTTCAGTGATTTACTTCAAGGTACATTATTTCTGATTTATATTGTTTTTATTGTCAAACAATTACTTCAGATGCCTTTAATTTGTTGAACCGTCTCTACCCCAACCACCATTCCATCCCTGACCTCCTCACAACCCCTAAACATCATCCATACTTATCCCCTAAAATCCCCTTATGTGCCCAAACTACACCAATCTCTGACCATCACACTCCATCCATCCCTGAATCCTAAATGCCCTTTCTATCCTTACCTCCTTCCATTGCTGAACCCATAAATACTCACTGGCCCTATACTTCACCCTTTCCACCCATCAGCGAACCCTACAAACTCCCCACCACTCCTAAACTTCACCTATCCCTGACCAATAAACTCCACCCATCCCTGAACTCTAAAAAGCTCTCAATATTCCTAAACACCACCCTTCCCTGACCCCTAAAAACACACCCCACCCCTAAACTCCACCCATGTCTGACCCATAAAAACCCCTTTCTACATCTAAACTCTGCCCTTCCCTGGACTCTTAAAACCCTTCACCACTGTGTACTCCATCCAATCCTGTACTTTAGAACTTTCTGCACATAAATTCCAAGCATCTCTGATCCCCAAAACACCTCACCACCCATAACCAACCCTAAACTCCACCCATTCCCGAACCCTAAAAACTCTTCACCACCCCTAAACGCTACACATCACTAAACCTTAAAAAACCCTCACTAGCCCTAAACTCCACCCATCCCTGAACCCTAAAAACCTCTTTATACACCTGACCTCTACCCATCCTTGATCCCTTAAAAAAACCTCCTCGCCCTTAAACATCAAACTTTCCTTAACCCAAAAATCCCTCACTACCCCTAAACTGTACCGAACTCTAATGTAATTTTTGGTTTTTCCATAAAATATCTTTTTTTTTTAAAACAACATATTTTATTTGTCAAAAGCACATAGAGCGGAGCTCTGTAACCCAGCGGTTTCCGTAGCATCAAAAAACAGTATCATGACTTTGACACTTTTGCTTATATATGGAAAGAATGTTGTAAAGATTTGCAATCAAATCAAAACAAAAGAACACAAAGAACAATAAACACCATAAAAGTATCTTTTCTTTAAAATATTTCCTTTAATTTCTGATTTCTTTGTATTCCTTAAAATTGTCCTTCCTTTGTTTTTCCATGTTTTGGTTTACTTCAATGTGCTTTTTCAGTTCTCGTTTTTTCCATTAATTCACAGACATCAAATTGCAAGAGCTAGGGTGTGCAGCGCAAGATGGATGCTGGCGCAACTGCAGACCTGTTGTACTTCACAACACACTAATAACATGTAGGGAACTGCCAGACAGACAGGTCCAACTGGTAAGTAGACCAACATGCACATGCTTTCAGAGAAGGTGAGCGCTAGGCAGGACACTATGTGTCCTGCCTAGTGGTAGCTACATACACAGTGGTAACTACATATGATAACTATGGTATGGGTGGAAAGTGAAGGTAGACTTGCTTTAAACTATCACATAAGTCATGGGGAGGTGTTGGATGCTATTGATAGCTTAGCAACTGCTAAGAACCAAGGGCTGGACGGCCATTTACCCAAATTCAATAGAGAATACAACACTCTGCGCCCCAATCTACTCTGTGTCTACAGTGAGTCAATTGAGAGGGTATGCTCCCCGACAGCTGCGTGATGTAACAATTATAATGCTACTAGAACCAGGAAAGGATCCAGAAACCTGTCGCCCTATCATCTCCTCTGGCTCCTAAACACGGACAGTAAGATTCCAGCTAGATTAATCGCCAATGGACTCACTCCCCTACTGTGTGGGCTGGTGCTGCCCGACCAAACATCTAATAGACGCCTGATCCACATCCCATAATCTACATCAAATGTTTGCAGCGCTCCAGCAGATAAACCCGGAGCTGCCAGCGGTTGCTCTAGTCTTGGATGCCAAGAAAGCATTTGACTCTCTTGAATGGTCCTTTCTCATAATTTGTAGGCCACTGTGTGATTAGGTTAATAATTTGTTGCACTTATTGACTTGCCGTACATGGCCCTCATGACACGCTTCAAAATGAATAATCAGCTTTCCAAAGCAATCAAACTGACGACAGGCAAACAACGGGGCTGCCTTTTATCACTGTTACACTTTTCTCTAGCAATGGAGATATTGGCCTGTTGACTAAGTGAACACCATGCCTGTAGAAGCCTGGTGTTAGCAAGTAGACCTCTGTAAGAGTGACACAAGGGACATGAATCTTACATCTTGTTTGACTAAAGTGGCCGAGTGGATGGACCGTTCCTTTCTTAAATTGAACAGATCCAAAACGGAAATCATGCTACTCGGACATGCAGCCCCTCCTAACTTGGACCCTTGGTGGCCCAGTTGTCTTGGCTCTCCCCCTCGGCCCAAGAAACAAATTAAGAGCCTGGGTGGATTCCAGCCTTAGTCTAGCTGTGCAATCTCGCAAAGTGGCTGCTACTTGTTATGACTTAATTAGACCTTTGAGGAAGATTCTGCCACTCCTTCCTTTTGACGCTAGGTGGCTGCTGGTCCAGGCCCTTATTTTATCAAGGCTTGACTACGCCAATGCAGTCTATCTGGGTGCCCCTAAGGAGACTATCAATATTCTACAAGTAGTGCAGAACTGCGCCGCTCGACTTCTGCTTAATGTCCAAAGACGGGCCTCTGTCCGGCCAGCCCTTGTTCAATTACACTGGCTGCCAGTGCAACAAAGAATCTGGTTTAAGGCCATGTGCACTGTGCATAAGTTGATCACCGGGAATGGCCCTCCGGTGATCTTGCCTATGCTTAATCTCTATCAAGCGCCTAGGACATTAAGATCAAACAACAAAAACCTTCTGACGGTTCCCAGGATCCGGCGAGCACGCATGGGTGCCCGACGCTTTTCGCTTCACGCTTCTAATCTGTGGAATGGGCTTCCCAATTCCATCCGCCTGGAACCTAACCATCTCCTCTTTAGAAAGATGCTAAAGACCTTCTTCTTTCTCTCTCCATGAGTAGTGGTGTCGTTCCCTAGTTCCTGAAGCGCTGGGATGCCCTAGGGAAGCCATTTGCTATAGAAATCCGTATTCATTTATTCATTCATTCATTTATATCAATGTATTCTAACGATATTCTGCTTCTGCTAAAACAGCATGAGCAGAATGCTGCTCCGGGACTAGCAGAAATGATAACATTCAGCCTTACTCGACGATAAACATCAATTGTACAAAGTCTGACATTTTCCCATTGACAGATTGCACACACACTGTGGATCTGAACACCCTTTGAAATGGTGCACAGGCGCCTTAAGATACTTAGGCATCTGCACCCACAGGGTTAAGGATAGAGGTAGCAGAGACAACTATGGTCCAGTTATGGACTAGATCAGCAAGTAGACAGACAGCAGCACAATCTGCTGGTCTAGTTGGTTGTTAGAATTGCTGTGATAAATATGGTCATAATCCCCAGATTTCTGCATCTATTTGCCAATATCCCGATACAGCTAATGCAAACTTTCTTTGCCTCCCTGCACAACACCCTAGGCAGCTTTATCTGTGCCAGTAAACAAGCTTGGCTGCGATGGGAGACACCTGCCATGCCTTTTGACAGGAAGAGATTTACTCTGCCTAACCCTGAAACATATTGTAATGTGACTCGGCTCAATGCACAGTCTACTTGTGCTTTTCACTGCCATTTATGCCGTATCTTGTGGTAGAAACCGACCTGTTAGAGGAGGGCACCTTGCAAATCACTCTCATGAAAAAACACCCCTACCCCAGAGATCTCATAGACATGGTGCAGTCCACTAATAGAACACAGCACACACTAAAACCGCTGCTCAACCTCCCATTGGTGTATTCACCACAGATCCCGATTCTCAATAACTCCGCTATACCACCAATGACAGCGGAACGTGCCATGCACACAACATGTACTAAACATAAGATTTCCAAAATAGTGCACGTATACATAGACAAGGGTTTATAACATTCGCCCACTATAAAAAGCTAGCGGATACAAAGGCCCTGAATGTTTTTACATACTTCAGGTTCCGACATGCCTTTAAACAGCTCAACACTGAACTTTCTATGAAACCTCCTGAAATGACCAAGTTAACCAATGTAATAAATGCAATAGTCCAATGGGTGGGTCTCCCAGGTATACAAATTAATCAAGAGTGCCAGAACAATCATACAGATGCTATCCATGAAAGATTGGGCACAAGACCCATGGGAGAAGTAGTTGGAGGGATTCTGGGGGTACTGCACTACCAAGCCTAGTCACATCTCAATGAATTACTGATGCAAACGTCTACACCTTAAATTCTGACACTGGCTATATCACACCCCCGCCAGATTGCACAAGGTGGGCAGTAATCACCTCACACGAATGCCACAGATGCCGCCTTCACAGGCTGGATTCAGACATCTTGCATGGTACTGCTGCCGAGTCATCATTCTGAGTGAGCGATGGACACCATATGACGTCACTGGCGCGGCATGTGCCATGCACTCCAACTGTAGCATTGATGGGATGTGTTACTGCTGCATCCAAGTCCTTTAGGAAACTAATAACCAATCAGCCATACTGTTAATTCTCACTTCAACGGAGGTTTCCAGGAATTGGTTGAAAGGTCAGTCGCCGTCGAGCAGGACTGGTTGAACAGTGTTGTAAGCTGCAATTTATGTGTAGAACGACATTCCAAAATGCTACCGGCATGCACGAGGCCAAAGGACGAACGAGGCAAGTATGTGCACGCTTAGACCAACAGTGAGCTGTGCCATAAATGGGGATACAAATATAGCAATGGACCAAAATAACATCTGCAGCACCGGGACTCTCTCCCGAGACCACAGCAGGGGGTTACACGCTGCACAACAACCACTGTCCCAGGATCAGGTTTCCTTCTGATAGCCTAGATTTTAAAGCAGAGGGGTTTAGATGTTCTTTTTGGCAGGGCTTTAAGTGGGAGGAAACAGCTGGGGGGGGGGGGGTCTCTTAAAGAGACTGAAGTTAAGGGCATGGCCTCAACTCATATACTAAAAATCTGTGGTTAGGATAGTGTGCCGCCCGACTGGCATTTTGGTGATACTTTCTGTTATTGCAGCCAGACTTATAACACAAGAACTGACATTACCTAAAACAAGCCAGGACTATTGGCTTTGTCAATGGTCATTAGTTGCATAAGAAGAATAAGTAATCACAATGATTTTGTTGTATATAATATTGAAAATGCTTTCATTCTGAAATGATGAGGCTGTGCCATAACTAGAAGGAGTCTCTTTGAAGTTACATCAAAGGCCACTGAAAGGTGGTACTCACGGGCGTCATGACACCCCCCTCCTCCCCCACTTCGGCAGCTATAGCGGGGCTGGGTGGGGCTATTTATGGGCCTCTTCTGTCAGCAACTTGGCAGGCAAAATCTCATAATTAACACTATGAAGGAATACTGCATCAATAGAAGAGCAAGCGGCAGAAAGGAAAAACAAAACATGGGTAAACCGAAACGGAAAAGAAGGAAATAATATTGAATAAAAGGAGGGGTGAAGGGATGGAGGGATGAGTAAGTGGATAAATATGTGGGTTGATGGATGGATGGGTGAAAGAATGAGTGAATGGATAGATAGGTGAAAAGATGGTTGGATGGATGGATTGATTGATGGATGGATAGGTGTATGGACAGGTGAAAGGATGGTAGAATAAAGGGATGGCGTGATGAGTGGGTGAAAGGATGAGCAAAGGATGGGCAGAGTGGACAGATGAGTGAAAGGATGGGTTGATGGCAGAGTGGATGGAAGGATGTTGATGAATGGCAAGGTGAATGGATGTTTGGATGAATGACAGAGGGGATGGATGGATGGCAATATGGATAGATGGCAATGTGAATGGATGGATCGGTGGATGGCAGAGGAGATGGATTGATTGAATGAGGAAGAGTGAATGATGCATGAAAAATGAATGGATGTAAGAATGTAAAGGTGAAATTCTTGATATCAGCTGGTGGATGGAATGATGAAAGGGTGAATGGATAGATGTCTGGATGGAAGAGACAAGGGAGCTCTTCTAGGAAGAGGTCAGCTCACTTGGTTTGTGTCATCAGAGCTGTCATTTCAAACTATAAGTACTTTAATTTTCGGGCTATTCCTTTAGTGGTACTCCTCTCAGTTTATTAGGGTGCCCTTTGCCATGGGCGCAGACGAGTACGTTTCAAGCTTCACTTGGGATAGTCTTTTGAAACAGTTGTAAAGAAAAATTCTACTGTGTTGGAAAGCTAGAGAAGAAAGCTTGTGTATTCATTACTTTGTTGACAACATCGAGAAGAGCCAAGTTGGGCGTGCTGAAGGCTTTAGCACACAACTTTATGTTCCCAGCTGAGCGCAGCTTGTGTACTATGTGAAGCTGGCACAGCGAAAGCTGCAGTTGGTGCACGAAAATAGTTTCTTTCAGATCAATATGTTATGCTCTACTCCGTTTACGATGTGACCGAAGAACGACCTTACTCCTTGGCCCATAGTCCGTTTGTGTAAAGTGAACTGCAGACAGACACCCATGGGTCGTAATCCATATGATAGGGCAGCTCGAACCAGGAAGCGCGGCCTAGCTGCTGTGCAGAACTTTTCAGACTTCTAGCCATAGGGCAAGACGGCCGAAGGCACGTCTTAGTGGAGCTGGGTGAAGCAGCTCTTGCAGGGTCAAACTGGGACAGAAAATATGCCAGAGCACTAAAATAAAGTGACTCCCACAGCGAATTTGATATCTGAAAGAGAGGCCTGTGTTTGCAAATTGGGGCAATTTTGAACTTGTAAAGACACGCTGCATGAGTATTTTGCAAAGTATGGGTACCGCATGGGTTTGATCTTGCTGCAGACCATGTTTGTTTTAATACCAAGGAAATCAACGATAAAGACCGTTCAATCAGACCATAAACAGGCTCACAAACAGCCCAAAAAATGGTTCTGCCCTTACCTGTCAGACCAGCCTGCCTGCCTGGCACTGCCCGATTGTCCTTTAGGCCAGTCCGACGCTGAGCGTTCCAGAAAAACCTCCAGAAGGCCTGGGTCAAAGGCTAGGCCGCTCATGTTGGATGCCATTCTTATGAGTTTACCTCAGCCTTGTAAGGTGAGATTGCACATTGATGCCTTGACATTCAGGGCCAACTTTAGCGCTGGTGGCGTCCGGTGCAACAATGTTTTTTGGTGTCCCCCCCCATCCAAGGTGGAGGTGGTGACCACCCTCCACCGCGGATTCCCTCATCACCACCCCTCCTTAACAGTGCCCATCAAGGCTCCATAACCACTCTCTTTCAGATGTGTTTAACTAGTTATATAGACCCAGTGGCGGCTCCTCCACTATGGCGAAGGAGCGTCGCCTCACTGCTTTTAAGCTATGCAAAGTAAAGGAAACATAAAATGATAATAACTTTGAGTTATTATCATTTTATATTTCTGGGTGGTCTTGCTCTGCTCTCGGAGGAGGGCAGGGGAGGAGCGGTTTGCCCACACGTAAGAGCACATGACTGTTTGGCCGGCCCTCTCGAGCCACCCAAAACAGTTATGCGATTTCCCTGTTCTCCATGCAGGCTGCATTACAGCATTGTGTTTTGTCAAGGGAGCCTGGCTGTGCTTCCTGTTCCTCGAGTCCAACGAGGAGAGCAGGTGCAGCGAGGCTGGACGCGGCGGCAAGGTAAGTGTTTACTTTTTATTGTTTTTTACATTGCGCACCTACTGCACACTTCCCCCCACCCATTGTGCCCGCCCCGCCACCCGCGAGCCATGCCAGCCACCACTGTATATACCACCACTCATACCAGTGTAAGGTATCAGAGCACTTTGCATCTCACGCACATTAGACAGAGACTATCAATATGTGTGTAAATCAGTGTATAGGAAATGTTTCAAAAGCCAGAGGACAGGAAGGTGTAGGAGTGACATGTCATCCATACTGGTAGGCAGTATAGTTTAAGAGTGCTTGGTCTGAAGAAACAAAAACACAGCATTGAAACAGAACACCATAGATGAGGGTTATTTTTAATAAGAAGAACATTCTACCCAAATGAACCCTTTTTGGACCATTAATCCATGCTCTGATCTATACTTTGCAGTTTGCATGCAGTTCTTTGATGACTTTTAAAACTAAAATAAACCTTGCAAACACAGCGCCCCTGAAGTTTGTACTTGTGCGGTGGCACCAGTCGCACCGCCCTAGAGTTGACAATAATTCCAGATGCAAGATATTGTTTTGATTGATGCTGTTTTCGCTATTTAGGTGACATAACATTCCGCTTTGCCCTACTGAAGCAAAAAAGTGTTGGGGGGTGGGGTGGCGTTTCACCAGTGCTACGAATCATGGGGCCGGCTTAATAATTAGAACCAGAGTACTACTTTTACCAGAATGCATCCGACGGTGGCAGCGCATATGAACTGGATATTAATCTCTCTTGGCGCCCTGCGTGTGTTGCATCGTGTAAGTGCAATGTCCTCTCCCCCCCCTCGCACAGCTCTTGCCAGAGCTCAGGCTCGTCTTGCATCCCCCGCCCTCGGTGCTGAGTCATGCTTGCTGGCCTCTTTCACAGCCCTCTGTGCGCGGGGAGGGGGCGGTCCCAGAGTCCTTTGTCACACCTCTGTACACCACCAGCACCTGCTCGATTCACTCCGGGGAACCGGATGCAGAACGAGGGATCTCCCGAGGACAATTTACACGGCACGCAGGAGGGGGAATACACTGCTGCTTTCGGGCAGGGAAACATGACGCTACATAGCCTACAGGGATAGTATGACCAGCTTTTGAGAAGCGACAACCGGGACAGGCCAAACATAAAAGTAGGACTAAAGCCTTCGACCTTACTTCTGTGTCTGGCCTGTCCCGCTTTTTGATTTTGCGTAGCCTTGTAAAAAAATAATAAGAAGAATATAAATATATATGTACAAGGTACAGTTAGAGAACATTAGTTATGGTAAGACTTTCAGCCTCCACCCTGAGTCCCCCTTCCCTCCTCACCTCTCTGTCTCCCCTCTGCTGCAGCACGTCCACTGAAACAGATTAATTATTTAACGAAAGCCTACCTTTCAGTTCTCCTTTGCTGGCTGAATTGACCTTTGTCCCAAAAACCGGGACATGCATTTAAAATTAAGGAAAGGGTCGGGACACCGGGACAGTCCTCTGAGAACCGGGACTGTCCCAGGAAACCCGGGCCATCTGGTTACTATACAAGGAAGAGTCACAGCTAGGGCTGGGCAGTATAGGGCCCAGCGCTTTAAATGGGTGGGTGTTGAGTACCCGCACTTCAGTGTGAGAAGGAGAGAACAAGCACTTCCCAACACTGGTGCAACGTATTCATTGGGGAGCACTAAAACTTCCCAACACTGGTGCAGTGCGTTCATTGGGGAGCACCAACACTGGCGCAGTGCGTTCATTGGGGAGCACCAACACTGGCGCAGTGCATTCATTGGGGAGCACCAACACTGGCGCAGTGCGTTCATTGGGGAGCACCAACACTGGCGCAGTGCGTTCATTGGGGACCACCAACACTGGTGCAGTGCGTTCATGGAGTAGCACTAGCACTTCACAGTAGTAAAAGGGTAGTCTTGTATAGTGAGTCCCGGCACTCTATATTTACATTTAAAGCACTCAGAGGACTTACTAGGACACACAGCTAGGGCAATCCAGCAACTACTATGGGCCACAAAAAGGTTAATGCAACAACTACCGGGATACACAGCTATGGCAATCCAGCAGCTACCGGGAGACACAGCTAGGGCAATACAGCAACTACAGAGAGCCGCAGTTGAGGCAATCCAGCAACGCAAACACTGCTGAAACTTTTCAGACACTCACCCCCAGCCACAGATCTGGGTTGAATTCATCATCCTTCTTTAGCTCGTTTCGCCACCCCAGTTCTGAACCAGCCATATGCAAATCAGTCTTGATCCTGTTCCTCATGAGAACACTCCAGCCCAAACTGCCAAACCAGGTCTTCCCTGGACTGGAAACAAGCATCCTGGGACAGGTTTTGGGGTAACACTCCTCATCAGCCAGGCTAGCTTGAATCCAGTGGCAAAGTGAGCAAGGGACCCATGTCTGGACATACCCTGCCAACTTAGGGCGAACAAAGCAAACAAAAGGAGATGATGGACAGACCGCTGAAACTTTTCAGACACTCGCCTCTAGTCACAGATTTGGGTTGAATCCATCATCGTTCTTTAGCTCACTTCGCCAACCCAGTCCAGACCCTGCCATATGCAAGTCAGTCTTGACCCTGTTCCTCATGGGAACAATCCAGCCCGAACTGCCAAGCCAGGTCTTCCCTGGACCAGAAACAAGCCTCCTGGGACCGGATTCGGTGTAACACCCCTCATCAGCCAGGCTAGCTAGAATCCAGTGGCAAAGTGAGCAGGGGACCCATGTCTAGGCATACCCTGCCAATTTAGGGAGAACAAAGCAAACAAAAGGAGATGATGGATGGAGTGCTGAAATTTTTCAGACACTCACCCCCCAGTCACAGGTCTGGATAGAATTCATCATCGTTCTTTAGCTCACTTTGCCACCCCATTTCAGACCCAGCCATATGGAAATCAGTTTTAAGTCAAACTGGAGTGGCGTAGTGAGCAGAAAAATTATGGATCTAACCCAGCTCTTTTGACTGGGGGTAAATGTTTGATTCATTCAGCATTCTGACCATTATTTCTTGCCGCAGCACTTTTCGCCCTAAGTGGGATTGGTATGCCCAGACATGGGTCCCTTGCTCGCTGTGCCACTGGATTCAAGCTAGCCTGGCTGATGAGGGGTGTTACCCAGAAACCGGTCCCAGGATGCTTATTTTCGGTCCAGGGAGGACCCTGCTAGGCAGTTTGGGTTGGACTATTCCAATGAGGAGCAGGGTCAAGACTTATTTAAATATTGCTGGGTCCAAACTGGGGTAGCGATGAGAGCAAAAAACGATGGACTTAACCCTGATCTCTTGACTGGGGGTGAACGTTTGATTCATTCAGCATTCCGTCGATCATTTCTTGCTGCAGCACTTTTCGCCCTAAGTGGGATGGGTATGCCCAGACGTGGGCCCCATGCTCACTGTGCCACTGGATTCAAGCTAGCCTGGCTGATGAGAGGTGTTACCCCAAAACTGGTCCCAGGATGCTTGTTTCCAGTCCAGGGAGGACCCAGCTTGGCAGTTCGGGCTGGACTGTTCTCATGAGGAACAGGGTCAAGACTGATTTACATGTGTCTGGGTCCAAACTGAGGTGGCGTAGTGAGCAAAAAAACGATGGATTTAACCAAGATCTCTTGACTGGGAGCAAATGTTTGATTCATTCATCATTCTGTCCATCATTTGTTGCCACAGCAACCAGCAACTACTGTCAGACACAGCTAGGACAATCCAGCAATTACCGGGAGGCCCAGTTATGCCATAACAATGTCTCCTACGAAATACAGCTACTACAATACAGCAACTACTTGGGGACACAGCTAGGGCAATCCAATAACTACTGAAAGAAGCAGTCAAGGCAAACTAGCAACTACTAGGAGACTGAGCTAGAAAAATAATACACTTTTGCAAAAAACAGCAACCAAAGGTGACCTAATGCAATGTTAGCAGATAAAAATCTTTAACAAAGGTGTAGAGAAGTAAACAACTGCTAGACAATCCGACTTAGAGCACGAGAACTAGATGTCCTGATAGAAGAAATATTTCAGAAGCTGAGGCGATTCCAGAGGATCAGTGTGCACACAAAACCACTATACAGTCAGATATAATGGAAAAAGTAAATAGTTCAGCCACAACACAAAGTACAACCAAAGAGTTTCATTAAGGGCCATATGTAGGTAATCTCTATTTACCGATTCTTAAATACAGAATTTTACCGATTCAGTATTTAAGAATCGGTAAATAGTATGTAGGTGAAAATTCAGTAAATTTTACAGAGTCGGTAATATTCGGTATTACCGATTCGGTATTTACCGATTCCGTAATTCCCATTCATTCCTATGGGCCTGCAGGCCCATAGGAATGAATGGGAAGCCATTCACTATTACCGATTCGGTAAATACCAACTCGGTAATAGGGGGAGCATATTCAAGGGTGGCAGGGTGTCACATTGACACCCTGTTGCACCCCTGAATCGTGCATTTGTGCACATGTGGCGCACATACATGCCCTATGGGCATGTATGTCTGCCACATGGCACTTTTAAAAAAGCATAAAATTGCTTTTTTAAAGGTATTCGATATTTACCACCAACTTGTAGCGGGTGGTAAATGACGAATCCTTAAATAAAAAATGCACTCACTCACTCACTCACTCGTTAATTTACTGATTCCTTAAGTTACCGATCCAGTAAATTACCGAATCCTTAAATCCAGTCACCTACATTAGAAAAAGCTAAATACCGGTCAGTAACGGGAAATTTACAGATTTTCGTCCGTTACCGACCGGTATTAAGCTACCTACATATGGCCCTAAATAACATGCACATTACACCAGAGCATGGAAACCTATCTGCCCACAGACTAGCTGCTGGGATCAGTGGAGGACTGTTCCCAAGACGTGGAGAGGAGGTGTAATGGACATGCTGGACTAAGAAAGCATGAAGGTTGTCGAATAGTGAATGGACTCAGAAGAGCAATTAGAGTGGGTGATTATCAACAAGATATCTGAATTGATATAGGCATTCAAACAAAATACACATCACATTAACAACATGACAAGCAGAAATACGTGTAGATAAGCTCTTCACCAACACCCCAATGGGTGTGTAAGATATATAAAAATGCTATTATGCACAAAAATATGACATGCTATTTGCCATATACATCAAGAAGAGGTGAGCGGGGGTACAGTGGTGGTGGTGCCTCATTGCAAGCCCAATTGCCATTATACAGGCACCTTCTCTCCTATGACCCTCCAAAGAGATGCACCCCATGATGCACGTGATTTGGAACAGCATGCCAGTGCCAGATGAGACACATACGTGACATTTGCACAGATAAATGCCATGCAGGTTTAAAATCCAAGTCATATCTCCATGCAGGAATACATCACTCATGACCACTAGCCCTCACTAAGTCTTTTTTGGCATAACCTCTTTTACCTAGTCTTTGTTTTAGTTGATTTAATTCTTGGGAATAGTCTTCATCCCGACTGCAATTTCTTCGGGTTCTAACCATTTCTCCATATGGTATCCCCCCAATTACAGATCCTGGGTGAAAACTGTCTGCCCTCAAGATGGAGTTGGTGGCGGTTTCTTTCCTGAACAGTTTACTATTGATTTTGTCCCCATCCACCATCAGCGTCACATCTAAGTATTCAATGCTAGATGTGCCCTGATGACGTCCTGCCTCTAGGACGAAACGCGTCGGCTGCTGAACAACAAGAAAAACAAGAATTTTGATTGTGTATATGGTTACAATTTATACTCTTGGACCATTGATTTATTTGTGTTTCTTTTGAAGATTAAATATCTGATTGTTTCTGAGATAAATAAGCACTCCCAGCTCTCTTTTTTGCATTTGTTTAGAATCAAAACCACTTAACCTCAGAGTAGCTATCACTCCACCTTCCAGACACTTGTTTTTTGTCACATATACTGGGAGAACGCTCTGCTCACTGGCCTGCCTAACCCCATCCTATCCTTTGACATTCACCGTATGCAGCAATGCCCACCTCATTACGAACCAAATAAACTCTAACAACCTTACTACCCCTTATGGAACAACTCCATTGCATCTATCTCACGGTCAGTGTTAAATTCAAAACATTGTGCATGATCTATACGCTTGTCCACTTCTACAAGCCGGGCAAACATGCAAACAGACACTGAAGATCTCCACACAACCCACAGCTCTTTCATTCCAAGGGTAGTAAACCATAGGGTAGAAGGAGGAAACTAACAAACATACCTTTTTCATCTGTGTCTGAAGACTGTGGATTAATCCACTCTGCACCGCAGACTTTTTCCTCTCCATACAAAGCTTATGGAAATTAATAAAACCACATCTCTTGCCAATATTCTTTCTATCAACTAATTTGATCCTCCCTCCACTCACTTCCTCCGTGAAGTCCTCTTTCCTTCCTTTTCAGCTCTCCTGTGTTTTCCACTGACATTTTCCACTGACATTATATTCATTCTTGGTGCCTGTAATTACAGTTGAACGGCCTCACATGTATGCTGTATCTAGGCATGCTTGATTGTAAAGAGATTAGTATGTAAAGGTATTTAAGCCCTCCGGGACCAGATATATGCTGTTTAAATATCCCCAATGCTAGACTATAAAAATAAACATTCTATTCAATTCAATTACATTTAGTTGGGAATTGTAGAGCGCAGATAATCACCCGTGAGTCTATGCTGGCACTAGGTTCTTGCTGGGGTCAGTAGAAGAGCAAGGTCTTGCGTCCCTGTCTGAATTCCGGGAGCGAGGGAGCTGTTTGGAGGTGGAGGAGAACGTTGTTCCACGATTTGGCAGCGAGGTACGAAAAGGATCGTCCTTCACTGTGTCTTTGGCTTATGCGGGGTGTGTGAGGGAAGCAGAGCGTAGGTATCTGGAGGGTTTGTGACTGTTCAGGCGGTGGTTGATGTATGCTGGTCCTTTGTCGTGGAGGGCATTGTAGGTGTGTGTCAGAAATTTGTGTCAGCAATTTGAATTGTCATCTTTTCTGGAATGGGGAGCCATTGGAGGTTCCTGAGGGGGGAGGTGATGTGGGTTTGTCTGGGGAGGTTGAGGATGAGTCTTGCAGCTGAGTTCTATATTGTCTGGAGTCTCTTTAGGAGTTTTTTGGTGATTCTTGCGCAGTGTGTTGCCGTAGGCCAGCCAACTGGTGATTAGGGGTTGAGTGAATGTTTTCCTGGTGGCTGGGAGCCTTTTGAAGGACTTTTGGAGCATGCAGAGTGTGTGGAAGCAGGTGGAGGAGACTGCGTTGATCTGGAACTTCATGGTGAATTTGCTGTCCAGGATGATGCCAAGGTTGCGTGCATGGTCTATGAGTGTGGGTCCGAGTTCGGAGGGCACTAGGCAGATGTTGTTCCCCACAGTGAGTGGTAGTTCCTAAAGATTAGCACTTCTATCTTGTCCATGTTGAGCTTCGGGCAGCTGGTAGTCATCCACTCAGGGACGGACGCTTATCATGTTGTCATGGAAGTTGGTCCTTGTGATAGAGGGGTCTTCTATGAGCGAGAGGATAAGTTGGGTGTCGTCTGCGTAGGATATGATGTTGATCTCATGGGTTTTGACGATGTTGGCCAGGGGCGTTCTGTAGGTGTTGAACAGTGTGGGGCTGAGTGATGAGCCTTAAGGGATGCCGCTGCTGATGCTCTTGGGTTCTGAGGTGAAATGAGGTAGGTGTATTCTCTGGGTTCGTCCTGTGAGGAAGGATGTCATCCATTTGAGGGCGTCTCCCTGGATCCCAGTGTGGCGGAGTCTATTCATGATTGTATGGTAAGATACTGTGTCAAATGCTGCTGAGAGGTCGAGGAAGATCAAGGCCGCTGTTTCTCCCCGGTTGAGGAGGGTTCTGATGTCGTCGGTGGTGGCAATCAGGGCGGTCTCGGTACTGTGGTTGGCATGGAGTCCGGATTGAGAAGTGTCCAGCTTGTTGTTTCTGTCCAGATGTTGGTGGTTTGTGGCTTTCTCAAGAACTTTGGCAGTGATGGGGAGTAGAGAGATGGGGCTGTAGTTCTTGAGTTCACTGGGGTCGGCGGAGGGTTTCTTGACAAGGATCCTGACCTCTGCATGTTTCCATCCTTCTGGGAAGACAGCTGTGGTGATGGATGAGTTGAGAATGGAGGTGATTTCGCAGCTGATTTCCTTGCTCCCAATGTTCAAGACGTGGTGGGGCAGGGATCTGTGGCTTCTCTGGAGTGGATGTAGTTCATGATGGCTTCAGTGCTCTGAGCGGTGAGCTGTTCCCATGGGGTGAGCGGGTGGTTGTGGGTGGTGTTTATTGGAGTGAGAAAGTTGTGGAGGTTGGTGGTTTGGGATTAGAAGTTACTGTACATGATGGATAACTTTTTTTGTGTGAAACTTTTTACTACTAGTAAGACTTGCAGAGTATACATTTGCAACATAGCCTATTCATGGTGGATATCTTGTTGTGGAAGTAGTCCGCCAGGGTGTCTCAGAGTTCCTGAGACCTCGGTGACTGACGGGTAGGAGAAGATTCTGAAGATGCTGTGGTTGGAGCTTGCTCGGATACAGTCTGCCAGGGCATCTCTTTTTGTGTCTTTTAGGCAATGGTGGCATTTGTTAAGGGTTGTCCTGGAGGTGGCTCGGTCTTTGGGATCTTTGGTGGTGTGCCATTTTCTTTCTAGTGTTTTGAAATTGTGTTTCATAGTCCTGAATTCTGGTGTGTACCATCTCTCCTGTTTGGTGGACCTGCTGGTCTTGGCGGGCTTGATGGGGGTGACTCTGACTGCGCAGTTGGTGATCCAGGTGGACGACCTGTTCAGGTTGGTTGCAGGGATAGGATGGGTGGTGTTAAGAACGTCCTTCTATGGGTCTCTGTCACTTTGTGCCAACTGCTGTGGGAGGAATTGAGAGGCTTGGTGATTTTGTCTGGTGGTTCTGCAGTGGTGAAGTGGACGATGTCATGGTCGGTCCGGGTGAGCTCGGTAATGTGACTGTATTTGACTCTGTCACTGGCAGTGAAGATCGGGTCCAGGGTGTGTCTTGCGCTATGTTTGAGGTTGGTACCCAATTGAGTGAGGCCAATAATGCTCATGCTTTCCATTAGGTTGGCGGAGTTTGCATCTTTGGAGTCGTCGAGGTGGAAGTTGAGGTAGCTGAGGAAGATGTAGTGCTTGGAGTCAATGGAGAGCAGTGCAATGAATTTGTGGATGGGATCGCAGAAGCTTGGGCTAGGTCCTGGGGTTATGTAGGGAAGGGTGCCTCTGATGGCCGTTCTGCTGTCAGTTTGGAGTTGGAAGTTGAGGTGTTCTATGATCTGTGTGGTGTCATCATTGGTAGCGGAGCAGCAGATGTTTTTTGTTTGTGGATGATGGCGATGCTGTCTCCGATTTGTTGGTGCGGTTCCGCTGTGTCATCTTGTAGCCATTGGGCATTGCGGTGCCCATGTCCGGGTGGAGGAGGGGTTGAGCTAGGTCTCTGTGTTGAAGGTCACGTCGGGGTGAAGCTGGTGATGGTGTCCCCGATTTCTCTGGCGTGTTTGCAGAGTGAACTGGATTGAGTAGGATGCAGTGGAGTGGTTTTGGATCAGTCGTGGTAGGTGAGGTGGGAGCAGTGCGGGTTTCCGTGAATACATGAGGTCCTGATTCTCAGGTGAAGAGGCAGCAGTGACAGGTGAAGGGTACTACCGTTGAACGTGGAGTTAAGATGCAGCAGTTGTTTCTACAGCATCTGGGGTCCAGGGCTTGGAGCTCTGCAGTGGAATATAAATGGGTGGCCAGGGTTTCTGGTGCTGGATGCCGTCCAGGCGCAGATGGGTTTGCCTTTGGTGACCCTTTGGCTTGGTTGCGCTGTGACATCGATTAAGTAGGTCCTGGGAGGTGAGAGGGTTGCTGGGAGGTGGTGGGCGGGGCCGACAGGAGGGAAAAAACTGCGGGAATTGGGCGGGCGGCAGGAGGGACAAACAGTGCAACAGACAGCAATCAGGCAAGCAACCACTGAGAACAAGCCACACACAGAGTGTGCCTCAAGAAAAACAACAACAGAGCAACCCGACAACAAATCTGGCAACGTAGACAGAACCAGCAAGGGGAGAAGGAACATGGGTCCCTTAGATGGCATACGGCATTAGATATCACTTATCTCTGCCACCATATAGACCAAGCGTAGTTGTGTTTATATCTACAAGGGACTACAAAAGTAAAATTAAGAATCTACTAATGTCAACTTTAGGTGCACTAGTGGGGGTGAAGCACTAGGCAATAGCACTGATGGTGATGAAGGCAACTCAAGCAGACACAGTAAACAACACGCACCTTTTAGTACCTGCTGCAACCACACTCTACAATGAAACTCAAACCGTGGTACCACAGACATCTGTGCATTTTGGAGACAATAGATTCAAACTAACATCCAACAAGAGACCAGATATGGTGCCACAGCATTAGTTATCTGTCAGAGGCAACGGGCCTACGCAAACAGCCAAAAGAAAACCATAAACATATGGTGCCATCTTCCTGAGCATGTGCCAGAGGCACCGAGCCCACAGCTGGTGAAGGATTGTTACCACCACTAACATCCAGCAGATGTCATACCAAAACATGAGGTACATTGCGGTCAGTATGAGGACGGCTTTAAAAGAGGCATATAGTGCAGCGTCAGATCCTACTGCCCAAAACTTGTTACATGTACACCTATAAGTCCAAGGCGAGGTGGCACCAACCCCAGTGAAATACATTTCTGAAGCATATCAGTACTTGAAGAGCTCTGTAAGAACAGTCAGGCAGAATCATCGCACAACACAGCAAACAAAATGTTTACATTTCTGCCTTTTGGTCACAGTAGGAAGGTGGATATCTGACTATGGTTACCCCAACTTTTTTTCTGGTGTTTTGCTGGTTTTTGACTTAGTTGGCCTGGGATCCTGCTATTCAGGACCCCAGGCTTCCTGCTCTCTCTGTTAAAATGGACTCCATGTACCTTAGGTACATATCCAATTGGATACTGGGTCACCTTATCAGTCCCTGTACAGTGTACCTTAGGTACCCAGGGCATAGGTGCACTCAGGGCCTACCAGGGGCTGCAGCATGTATTATGCCACCCCTGGCTGGCCACCCAAATCTGACACAACTGGCTGCACGACAGCTGGAGCAAGGTGGTGTAATCACCCTTTGCTTTAGATATAGTATTCCTATATCTAACCCTAAAATGGACACATATATTCCTATCAGTCACTCCTATGGCAGGCCTTATCAATCCTGAAGGCAGAGTGCTTGGAATTATGTGAGATGGTGCTCTGGCATGAGCTGAGCCCGTTTGCAGCTTGCGGAACCAAGTCCTCATAGCTGTTCCATGATAACGCTATACCATATACTCTTAAGTGCATTATGAACCTCGCGGTCAAATGCTAACTTTGGCATAGCATTATCAAAACATGTCGAGTAAGGTGTCATACGAATTGGAATACTAACCCCTCGCCAATTCTGGCGACGGGGTTAGCATTCCACCCTTCTAGAGGGACACGACATGTATGTAACTGTGAACCCCGGTTAAAGTTAACTCGAGCCTCAGCATCACAAAATGGATGCTGCCACCACAGACACAAGTCTGACCTCCTGCTGCTGGGAGTCCTTCCAGCGAGGGGGGCTCGGACAAAGGGTTTCCTGCCTTGGGAGGTGCTAGCACCACCCCAGACAGGATTTTGTGTATTCCAGGTAGGCAGGGCTGAGAGGAAGGTGACTGCAAGTGGCACCCCGGTGCTCACTGTGCATATGCCGGCTCAAACCAGTTCCAGGGGCACACCAGCCCCTGAGCTGGGGAGAGACCGGACAAAGGAGAGGGGTGTAACCACCCCCCTCCTGGTCGCACCCATGGGCAGGGCCTAGTCGCGTGCCAGCCCCTTTTCTTAGAATAAAGGTAGGAGCGGGCACCCTTCCCAAATTGGATAATCTTGAAACTTGAACTATTTTCCACGAAAGGAACTCTTGTTATTCTCTGAAGACTCTCCCTTGTGGCTAAGGAGTAGCCACCCTGCACCAGCAGGCACCATCTAAGCGCTTGCGGTTTGCTGCACGTCCATCCTCCGGATCAAGACTGACCAGCTCGACGAGACCCGGATTCCCTGCCATCTCTGACCTCTACCTGCATCATCAGCCCAGCTGAGATTCGTGGGTGCGACGAGACCCGTGGGATCGGCTATCTTCAAGACCTGCACGACGCTTAACCAGCACGACCGCCGAGGTATCCTCGAGTGGGTGCACTGGGGTTTGAGAAGCCCCAACCCTGAGCAGCTCCAGCACCGAAGTCCAGCCCCCCAGCCTCCACGAGATCTGCGTGGGGCCCTTCTGCTGCCTTGCTGTTTGCCACGTTGTCCGGTCACTTGCCCGTCGGCTAGTGGCCCTCCTGACGACGTACCACGACGTTTTTCACCGCTGGTCTAGGCCCTCTAGATTGGCCCTTGCTCCTTGTTCAACAAGAAGTGCCCTGGACCCTCCTGGTCCACTCCAGACGCCATTTTGATTCAACCGCGTGGGCTTGCCTTTGCCAAGGCTTGTTGCTCCAATCTTGGATCCAGCATCGCCGACAGCAGACATCATCGTGGGACAGCTCGCACCTCCAGCCTGGACGCCGACAACGCCTCCTGGCCCGTGTGGCTGCAGAGTCCAGCGTCACCCACTCACCTGATCGCGGTGACTTCATCTGGTGCCATCCTGGTGCCCACACAATCACTGGCTAGTGATTGAGAACTGAGTCTCCTCTGCTTTCAGGTCGTCTTCTCCACTGATCCAGCCTTGGATCACACCGAACATCTTCACTGGTCGCCTGCCAGCAACATCTTCTTTCAGGCTCCATAGACTACAACGAGGATTCCCAACGTCATTTGAACCCTATGCAGCCGCGGCCCCTGGGCTAGGTAACACGAGCATTTCGGTGCTCCAGCACAGGTTCACTATCCTAGTGTCCAGATCCTTTTTCGTTTTTAGTCTACCTAGTCGGATTCGTCCGGAAACAGTAACTTTAGAATTACTAGCATCCATAGACTTTTTCCCGCATCCCGCGTAAGAGTTCCCACTCTGCACCCGGGTTCCCTAGGCCTCCTGCTCCTAACCTGAGGGTTCAGTAAGGTAGTCCTAGCGGTCCTGAAGCCTCTGGATCGTGTTACTTACCTGCTAGTATTTCGCATTCCACTTGTAGAGTATATGGTTTTTCGTGCCCCTCGGGCATTTGTGTTATTTGTGCAACTTGCAGTATTTTCTTAAGAGTTTTGTATTGTGCTTAGCTCCCTGACTCATAAAGAGTTCAGGGTAGTCTTGTTATTAATAAATATCCTTTATTTTTATAACAACTTGTGTGGTGTCCTTTCACTTGGTGTTCAAGGGGTATATGTGATGGTAAAACAGCTGGCTTAACACGCCCTCTAGAGTTTAGCCTAAAGACTGCTCTTGTCCACGCTACTAGGATAGCTGGTCTATAAGGTTGACTTACAACCAATCATCAATAAGGGTTGTTTGGAATGATACAGAGTGACCACTAGAATAGTGAACACTATATATCAGGCCAACTTCTCATATTGGTGAGCAGCGGTTGGGATTTGAGCTTGCTGTTGTTTTACCACACACGTATCCTAAGAATATCATTTGAAAGATCACATAAGTACCAAGGTACATATAACTTAGCTTAGAATACTCTGAGTTCTACTGAATCAGCTGTTGTAGTGTAACAGGGCTTAGCACACCCTAACTACAACTCTAGCAAGGGATCAGTAGGTAAACCCATAGTGTAGGTAGGTGCATCACTTACACCTCACTAGAAAGCATGTCTACCCATGGAGAGTCTGCAGAGACTCCCCTAGTGGTTAGTGACCCTCCACAGGTCCTTTCCAGATATGCAGCTCTCAGTTTCCAGGAGATGAGACAATTGTGTACCTCCAGGAAATTGAAACAGGGTTCTAACAATACCACTCCTTTTCTGTTAGGTCTCTTAGAGACATATGATGCTAGAAAAGCTACTCATACAGATGGGAGCATGCCAGCCTTAGAAGGTACCCTTGGTGATCCTGACCTCCCTGAAACTGAGGAAGTAAGAGGAGGAGGAGGATGAAGAGGCTCTTTCTGGGGATGAGGCAGACAAAGGTCCTGAGCTAGTCAGCAGACTTACTAGGGCCAACTTAGACCTACATAGGGAAGGATCTGGGGGACCCCCAGTACTGACCCTCAGCAGGCCTAACTTTGGAGTTAGAAGAGATAGGTCTCATTCTAGGGACTCCAATAGATCTGTGCACTCTCATGCCTCTTCTTAGAGGAGAATGACTTCTCCCCAGAGGAGAATGACTTCCCCTCAGAGGAGAGAACATGAAGCAAGGATGAAACAGGCTAATCTGAGGATCCAGAGGGAAGAACTTGCCCTTGCCAAGGAGAAGCTTGCCTTTGCTAGAGAGAAACAGTTGAGTGGGATAGTCCCCACTGGTGGCAGCAATATCCCTAAGGATAAAGACAGGAGTTTTGATACTAGACACCTGAGTAAAATAGTGCCCCCCTTTAAACAAGGGGATGACATCCACAAATGGATGACTGCTTTGGAGAGGGCCTGCACTGTCCAGTGCATCCCCCAGAGTCAGTGGGCAGCTATATTGTGGCTCTCCTTTGAAGGTAAAGGTAGAGATAAGCTCCTCACTACTAGAGCTGAGGATGCTAACAATTACCAAGTCCTGAAGAATACACTGATTGATGGGTTTGGCTTAACAACTGAACAGTACAGGTTGCTGTTCAGAGACACCCAAAAAATTCAGTCTCAGGATTGGGCTGACTTTGTTGATTGTGCCACTAAGGCTTTTGAAGGCTGGTTACTGGGAAGTAAGGTTACTGATTACAAAGGATTGTATAATCTAATTATGAGAGAGCAAGTCTTAAATAATTGTCAGAACCAGTTATTACACCAGCACCTGGTAGACTCTGATCTGACCTCTCCACATGAATTGGGTAAGAGGGCAGACAAATGGGTCAGAACCAGGATTAGGCCTAAGAACTAAGGTGGTGACCAAAAGAAGGAATCAACCAAGCCTCAAGAGAAGGGTGGGAATAAATCTACAGATCAAACCATACCAGGGCCCCAAAAATCCTCTGAGGGGGGTGGGTCCCAGAATCCTTCCAATACCCAGAAGAAACCTTATTGCTATACCTGCAAACCGGTAGGCCATTTGAAAACTGACAGCAGTTGCCCAAGGGCCAACAACAATAAGGAGAACATACCCCCAAGTAACACTTCCAAACCTCCTGTTACTACTAGTAGTAATCCCACAGGTGGTGGGAGTGCCCCCAAGAATTTGGGTGGATTTACTTTGGGAGTTCCTGGGGACTCTGGCCTAACCAGGTCCCCTAACTCAGATACTCCTGTCTGTGAGAATGGCATGGGGTTTGCCAACTTCACTGATTGTCCCAACACTTTGGGCAAATACAGACAGGAGCCCCCCATCAATGGACTAAAAGTTGAAGCCTATAGAGACACAGGGGCTAGCATCACCATGGTGACTGAGAGCCTAGTCCCCTCAAGGCAACTTATACCTGGTGCCACATACCAGGTGACACACATTGATGGAGTGCAGAAAAATCATCCCATGGCAGTGGAAAGTCTCAGCTGGGGAGGTGTCACTGGCCCCAAGAGAGTGGCAGTGTCATCAAACTTGCCTGTAGATTGCCTACTGTGGAATGATTTAGAGATCTCAGCCTGGGCTGAGGTAGAACAAGAAACCCATTCTAAAATGGTAAATCATCCTGAACAGGTTAGGAGGGCTGTGCCAGGCTCAGCCCCATCCCAAATAGATTCCTTCCCTGAAAAGGTTAGCAGGGCTGTGATGGTAACAGCCCATACCCAAACTGAGTCCCTTCCTGAAAAGGTTGGTGGGGTTGTGATGGCCACAGCCCAAACTCAGACTGATAATAGTGTTGTGAAGCCTGAAACTATGGATCACTCCACTCAAACAGAGAGCATTGAGGAGGAAGAGAAATCTCCCTCCTACCAGACTTTAGGAGAGGATCAGCCTCCTCAGGGAACTGATCTTACCCTTTGTGAAGAAACTGCCCTAGAGGTAGTCAGGCCTAGCCTGGCAGAGCCCCTGATGTCAGTGGACCCTTCCAAGGTGGGACCCAGTCTGGAGCAGGTAACCAGCCCCTCTCTACCCTGCCTCAGTCAGCCCAGGGCTGTAGAGGTCAGGGAGGCCAGTGGTGGACCCCAAAGGGCCCCCTGTCCAAAAAGAACTCCCCAATCAGCAGATTAAGGGCACTGAAGCTAGTAGTCCTAGCCAAGTGAAAATAAAACAAACTCCTGAGGGATCCCCCTTAAAATTAGTTAGGGACCTCCCACAGATGGACACTGTGGGGGACAGCCAAACCTGGGACCTAAGTGCCCCAAACCTGACCTGTCCCTCCAGTAGGCCAAACAGAGGGACCCAGCCTCCAGCTTTAGGTAGCCAGAGGTTGACCCTGAGAGCATACAGCAACTCAGTCCTGGAAAGAAAGGCATGCATGGTGGGTAGTGATTGGAGGAAGCTGAGCCCAAAATTAGTGGAGCCTTACTTCAGTACTCCATATCAGCACCAGCCTTTTTCTTTACCAAAACACACCACAGGTAGAGATTCCCTATGGCGGAGACCCTCAGATATCCTTAGGGTGAGGGATTGCTTAGTGGACCATGAGATAGGGGGTAACCATGCCAGTGCATGCACCTCCTCATATGGCCACTCGGGCAATATAGGCTTACCTGGTCAAGGATAGCCTTATCTCCTTTCGTTTGGGGGGGGGGGGGGGGGGTTATGTAGGAAGGTGGATATCTGACTATGGTTACCCCAACTTTTTTCCTGGTGTTTTGCTGGGTTTTGACTTAGTTGGCCTGGGATCCTGCTATTCAGGACCCCAGGCTTCCTGCTCTCTCTGTTAAAATGGACTCCATGTACCTTAGGTACATATCCAATTGGATACTGGGTCACCTTATCAGTCCCTGTACAGTGTACCTTAGGTACCCAGGGCATAGGCGCACTCAGGGCCTACCAGGGGCTGCAGCATGTATTATGCCACCCCTGGCTGGCCACCCAAATCTGACACAACTGGCTGCACGACAGCTGGGGCAAGGTGGTGTAATCACCCTTTGCTTTAGATATAGTATTCCTATATCTAACCCTAAAATGGACACATATATTCCTATCAGTCACTCCTATGGCAGGCCTTATCAATCCTGAAGGCAGAGTGCTTGGAATTATGTGAGATGGTGCTCTGGCATGAGCTGAGCCCGTTTGCAGCTTGCGGAACCAAGTCCTCATAGCTGTTCCATGATAACGCTATACCATATACTCTTAAGTGCATTATGAACCTCGCGGTCAAATGCTAACTTTGGCATAGCATTATCAAAACATGTCGAGTAAGGTGTCATACGAATTGGAATACTAACCCCTCGCCAATTCTGGCGACGGGGTTAGCATTCCACCCTTCTAGAGGGACACAACATGTATGTAACTGTGAACCCCGGTTAAAGTTAACTCGAGCCTCAGCATCACAAAATGGATGCTGCCACCACAGACACAAGTCTGACCTCCTGCTGCTGGGAGTCCTTCCAGCGAGGGGGGCTCGGACAAAGGGTTTCCTGCCTTGGGAGGTGCTAGCACCACCCCAGACAGGATTTTGTGTATTCCAGGTAGGCAGGGCTGAGAGGAAGGTGACTGCAAGTGGCACCCCGGTGCTCACTGTGCATATGCCGGCTCAAACCAGTTCCAGGGGCACACCAGCCCCTGAGCTGGAGAGAGACCGGACAAAGGAGAGGGGTGTAACCACCCCCCTCCTGGTCCCACCCATGGGCAGGGCCTAGTCACGTGCCAGCCCCTTTTCTTAGAATAAAGGTAGGAGCGGGCACCCTTCCCAAATTGGATAATCTTGAAACTTGAACTACTTTCCACGAAAGGAACTCTTGTTATTCTCTGAAGACTCTCCCTTGTGGCTAAGGAGTAGCCACCCTGCACCAGCAGGCACCATCTAAGCGCTTGCGGTTTGCTGCACGTCCATCCTCCGGATCAAGACTGACCAGCTCGACGAGACCCGGATTCCCTGCCATCTCTGACCTCTACCTGCATCATCAGCCCAGCTGAGATTCGTGGGTGCGACGAGACCCGTGGGATCGGCTATCTTCAAGACCTGCACGACGCTTAACCAGCACGACCGCCGAGGGATCCTCGAGTGGGTGCACTGGGGTTTGAGAAGCCCCAACCCTGAGCAGCTCCAGCACCGAAGTCCAGCCCCCCAGCCTCCACGAGATCTGCGTGGGGCCCTTCTGCTGCCTTGCTGTTTGCCACGTTGTCCGGTCACTTGCCCGTCGGCTAGTGGCCCTCCTGACGACGTACCACGACGTTTTTCACCGTTGGTCTAGACCCTCTAGACTGGCCCTTGCTCCTTGTTCAACAAGAAGTGCCCTGGACCCTCCTGGTCCACTCCAGACGCCATTTTGATTCAACCGCGTGGGCTTGCCTTTGCCAAGGCTTGTTGCTCCAATCTTGGATCCAGCATCGCCGACAGCAGACATCATCGTGGGACAGCTCGCACCTCCAGCCTGGACGCCGACAATCAATCAATCAATCAGGTCATTTGTAAAGCGCACTACTCACCCGTAGGGTCTCAAGGCGCTGGGAGGGGGGGGGGGTGCCGCTACTGCTCGAACAGCCAGGTCTTGAGCTTCTTCCTGAAGGAGAGGTGGTCTTGGGTCAGGCGCAGATTGGTCGGAAGTGAGTTCCAGGTCTTGGCGGCCAGGTAGGAGAAGGATCTTCCTCCTGTTGTCGCTCTTCGGATGCGGGGGACGGCGGCGAGGGCGTGGTTGGTTGATCTGAGGAGGCGCTTGGGAGTGTAGAAGTTGATCCGGTTGTTGAGGTAGCTCGGGCCTTGGTCGTGTAGGGCTTTGTGCGCGTGGGTGAGGAGCCGGAAGGTGATTCTCTTGTTGACCGGGAGCCAGTGTAGATCTCTCAGGTGTCCGGAGATGTGGCTGCGTCGGGGGATGTCGAGGATGAGTCTCGCCGAGGCGTTCTGGATCCGCTGGAGTCTCTTCTGGAGTTTGGCAGTGGTTCCGGCGTAGAGGGCGTTGCCGTAGTCCAGTCGGCTGGTGACGAGGGCTTGGGTGACCGTCTTCCTCGTCTCGGTGGGGATCCACCGGAAGATCTTACGTAGCATGCGCAGGATGTTGAAGCATGACGAGGAGACGGCGTTGACTTGTCTGGTCATGGAGAGGGAGGAGTCCAGGATGAATCCCAGGTTGCGTGCGTGGTCCGTCGGTGTGGGTGCGGTGCCCAGGGCGGGGGGCCACCAGGAGTCGTCCCAGGCGGAGGGCGTGGAGCCCAGGATGAGGACCTCCGTCTTGTCTGAGTTCAGTTTCAGGCGGCTGGTCGTCATCCATTCGGCTACGTCTCTCATCCCTTCGTGCAGGTTGGCTCTGGCGGTGGCGGGGTCGTTGGTCAGGGAGAGGATCAGCTGGGTGTCGTCGGCGTAGGAGATGATGTTCAGGTTGTGTTGGCGTGCGATGGCCGCGAGGGGGCTCATGTAGACGTTGAAGAGGGTTGGGCTCAGCGAGGATCCTTGGGGTACGCCGCAGATGACTTTGGTGGCCTCTGACTTGTACGCCTCCTGGCCCGTGTGGCTGCAGAGTCCAGCGTCACCCACTCACCTGATCGCGGTGACTTCATCCGGTGCCATCCTGGTGCCCACACAATCACTGGCTAGTGATTGAGAACTGAGTCCCCTCTGCTTTCAGGTCGTCTTCTCCACTGATCCAGCCTTGGATCACACCGAACAGCTTCACTGGTCGCCTGCCAGCAACATCTTCTTTCAGGCTCCATAGACTACAACGAGGATTCCCGACGTCATTTGAACCCTATGCAGCCGCGGCCCCTGGGCTAGGTAACACGAGCATTTCGGTGCTCCAGCACAGGTTCACTATCCTAGTGTCCAGATCCTTTTTCGTTTTTAGTCTACCTAGTCGGATTCGTCCAGAAACAGTAAATTTAGAATTACTAGCATCCATAGACTTTGTCCCGCATCCCGCGTAAGAGTTCCCACTCTGCACCCGGGTTCCCTAGGCCTCCTGCTCCTAACCTGAGGGTTCAGTAAGGTAGTCCTAGCGGTCCTGAAGCCTCTGGATCGTGTTACTTACCTGCTAGTATTTCGCATTCCACTTGTAGAGTATATGGTTTTTCGTGCCCCTCTGGCATTTGTGTTATTTGTGCAACTTGCAGTATTTTCTTAAGAGTTTTGTATTGTGCTTAGCTCTCTGACTCATAAAGAGTTCAGGGTAGTCTTGTTATTAATAAATATCCTTTATTTTTATAACAACTTGTGTGGTGTCCTTTCACTTGGTGTTCAAGGGGTATATGTGATGGTAAAACAGCTGGCTTAACACACCCTCTAGAGTTTAGCCTAAAGACTGCTCTTGTCCACGCTACTAGGATAGCTGGTCTATAAGGTTGACTTACAACCAATCATCAATAAGGGTTGTTTGGAATGATACAGAGTGACCACTAGAATAGTGAACACTATATATCAGGCCAACTTCTCACAGTCACTTTTGCGCCTTTCTCAGCTTGTCCCTGCCGCTGCTCGACCTCTGCGGCCCGACCGCCACCAGCGCCGCTTTCCCGCTTCCTGCTGTCCCACCTCCCAGCTGTCCAGCCCTTCCCCTCACGTTCCTCAATGATGGCCACTGTGCGGCCACGCCCCTGGCGTGCCAAAGGCAAGCCCATCTGTGCCAGACTATGCCTGGACTGTGCCCAGCGCCACAGACCCTGGCTCTCGTACCATCCACTGATACGACTCCTGCACCCTCCATGCCCTAAACACCGGACACCACATCACTTGCCACCTCACATCGCCGAAGAACACCCAAGGCCCCTTCTCCTGCCGGAACTACAGCTGCATCTTCACCCATCTCATCCCGCCACTCGGCTGACCCACAGCATACCCGACCGGCTCAGCTGCATTCTCCTCAACACTCGCTCTCTCCACAAATATGCCACAGAAATCTGGGACCTCCTCGACTCCATCTCTCCCGACATCGCCTTCCACATGGAAACCTGGACGAAACCCAGCTCTGCCCCGGACATTGCCACCGCCATCCCAGACTACTAAAAGATCACCCGACTGCCCTAACCGACCAGGAGGAGGCATCTCCATCATCCACAAAACACCCTCTGCCTGGCCACCTACTCAGACGACCCAACGACAACCATGAAACATCACCACTTCCAGGTCTAGACCAACCCCAACACCACCCTCCGCAGCACCCTTGTGTACAGACCTCTGGGCCCCCGCCGCCCTTCACCGACATGATAATCCACTTCATCGCACCCCAGGCTCTCCCATCCACTGACCACATCCTACTCGGTGACCTCAACTTTCACCTGGACAACTCCAATGACCAGAACACTGCATCCCCTCCAGAGAATCTCGCCAGTGTAGGAATTAAGCAGCTAGTCACCTCGCCAACCCACTCATCAGGACACACGTTCAACCCCGTTTTCTCCTCCAATGAAAACATCACCATCAGAAACACCTCTGAACTCTTCTGGACTGACAACCACTGCATCCACTTCACTGTACACCACTGCGTCCCCCGCAGATGCTGGAACAAGGTCACCAAAGAACAACTCACTATTTCCCTCAGCACAATCCCACCGCCGACATCCACAGATGCCAATATCTCAGCACGCAACCTCTACCTATGGATCTGCAACTGCTCCGACACTCTGCTGCCCCTCATTAGAGCACCCAGGAAGCAACACTCCAAGAAAGCCAGTTGGTTCACTCCTGCCCTTCAAGAATCCAAACGCACCTGTAGATGGCTTGAGAAGAGATGGAGGAACAACAAAACCCCGGAAGCCCACGCAGCCTTCAAAGCCACTGTCAGCGCACACCACTTCCTCCTCAAAACTACAAAGAAAACAGCCCTCCAAGACAAAAGCAACGCCAATGCACACAACAGCTAAGAACTCTTCGCCATCCTCAAGGAGTTCACGAAACCCAACAGCAAGACCACAGAACTCCCACCCTCCCAAGACCTCTGCAACAAACTCTGCACCTTCTTCCACCACAAGATAAAGCCTATCTATGACAGCTTGGACACCCAAGACCCTCCCAACACTCCTGTCATCACTGCACTGAACAAAGCCACGCCTAACAGATCCTGCTCAACTGGACCCCACTCATGTGCTCGCTTTGGCAGCACATATATTAAAATTGGAACGATACAGAGAAAATTAGCTTGGCCCCTGCACCGAGGATGACACGCAAATTTGTGAAGCGTTCCATATATAAAAAAAGAGCAAAAAAACTGGACCCCACTTACCACGGACGACACTATCAAAACCATAAAGAACATTCACTCCGGAGCCCCCTCACACCCTTGCCCGCACCATATCTTCCACAGAGCCGCCACCTATATCGCCCTCGAGCTAGGCCACACCATCAACTGCTCCATTGAGACCACCACCTTCTCCAATGACTGGAAACACACAGAGATCAACCCCCTACTGCAGAATCTTCACCAACCCAACATACCTCAAGAACGTCAGCCCCATCTCCCTGCTCCCCATCCCAGCCAAGGTCATCAAGAAGACCATCAACACCCAAGTCTCCAAGTTCATCAAAGCCGACCATGTCCTGGACATCTCCCTATCCGTTTTCCAGAGCAACCACAGCACCAAGATCACCCTCCTCATCGCCACCAATGACATTCGCTCCCTCCTCGATCAGGGCGAAACCGGACCCTCATCCTCCTGGACCTCTCGACACCATTTCACACCGAACCCTAAGCACGAGACTCCATGACTCTGGCATCTGTGACAAAGCCCTGGACTGGATTCAGGCCCGGACTGGCCGTTGCGGGCACCGGGCAATCCCCCGGTGTGCCGCAAGGGCGGGGGCCGGTTTTGGACCCTGGGGGCCGTTATTGTTACAGGGCCATTTTTGCAGCGTTGCTGCAAAAACGGCCCTGTAACAAAATCGGCCGAAAACCATCCCTGGCAAAGAGCGCGGTCGCACCCCCAACCCCCCCGGGGGTGGGAGGGGGGCCGGCCGAGCTCTTTGCCAGGGCCGGTTTTGGTTCCCAGTCCGGCCCTGACTGGATTTGCTCCTTCCTCACCGGTCTGACATAGCGAGTCAAACTACCGCCGTTCCTCTCAGAACCTCTCAGCTGTGGAGTCCCCCAGGGCTCCTTCCTGAGCCCCACCCTCTTCAACGTCTACATGGCCCCACTCGTAACCATCATAAGGAGCTATGGACTCAACATCATCTCCTACGCTGACGACACCCAGCGGATCCTCTACCTCACCAACGAACCCTCTATCGCCATAAACAACAACCACGACAGGATGAAGGCCGCTGCCTCATAGAAAAACATAGGAGGGCCCCTGGATCAAAATAGTAGGGAGAGCAGGGGAAACACAATAGCTAACAGGAACAGTCTCCCTAGAACATACTTTCAAAAAAGGTAACGTATCCATAAATACTCATGTCCCATAGACAAGTAATTTTCAAATTTTATTATAGTTTTCAACGAGTATAAATCAGTTGTATAAATAACATTTAAGTATCACACGTATACATAGATTTGTCATAAACACCAGCAACAGTGAACATCAATTATTATGGAGCCCCATAAGCATGACGAGAGACAATAAACATTGTGCATTTCAAAAATAGAAGCAAAACACAAACATAAATAAATTAATCAATAAAGAAACAACAGAAAAAGATACAATGATATACATAAAATTACAATACACAACAATAACAAATACACAAGAAACGCGCCAACGCGCGTTTCTGGAGGTGAGAAGTTTACAGCCAATTTCTTGGCTTTACAAACACTGATTGATTGATTGAATGTACTTGGTGGTTTTTGGAGGCAACCAGCGCTAAACATAAGATGATCCAACAAATGTCATAAGGTATAATTAGTGACAATAAATCATTTTTCCTTTTACCAAAGGATCCATTGTTGCCAGCCACAGATGGCTAATTGCCAGGTCATCACATTGTGCAGCAACCACTTTACCGCTGAGATTACCAGCAGTTGATGTATCATGCACTTTCATGTAGTACCCAGCAAACAAATTCACTTGAACTCCAGCCTAACATCATAGCCACCTATACAAATAGGCACTACTTGAAGGAGGAGGATTTCATCACATGTTAAAATATCATTGTCCCAAACAAAAAGCAAAAAACACATCAGCAATGAGGAGAAACCAGTGAGGGAGTAAGAAAGACCGAAAGATAGTGACAGAGAAAGAGAGAGATTAGATTCATTCCCAGTGCTTCCGTTCCAATTGGAAATATTGCTATTTGTGAATCCCATGATCAAAATCTAAGTATACAATCATCAATGCACACAAAGCTTTAAACAAGTGGTAGACTGAAACATAGCCATCTTAAAAAGACAAGGTAGAAAGCTGTAACAACGCTGGAGGAAACCAAGTCTACTACAGACAGAGAATGGTGTTGAAAACAAATAAGGATCTACCAGTAGAAAGGGCTATGAAAAATCCTATGCGACCCTTAGCAATCAAGTTGTTAATTATAGGAACTGTTCAGAGAGCAGTGGAGCGAGACTCTTTAAAAAGTGCTCCTTTGGTGTGCAAAAAACTTTGTGAAAAATCGCTTGATTATATTCTTTGAGGATGAGATCCTGGAGGATTCAGACAAATAACTTTAAGGACCTAGAAGCATTTCCATTTACCACATTCAAATCACTGTCCACCTACTCCGCCCTATTGGTTTTTACCTGAAAGAACATCGAACAAATAGTCAGTGAAAGTTGGAAAAAATCACAGTGTCTACAATTTCCTGTTGAGCCTTATTCAGGATCAACAATAAAAGACGGCTGCCTTATGCCAAGAAATTACTAAAATATTGAATGCCTCCTTCATACAAGGTAAAGTTTGGAATTACCTAGATCCAGCAGTCACTATTACTTTGCTAAAATAAAACATACAGCCAAATTACTGACCTATTCGGAACTTCAAATTCAGATACATTATCATGTTGGGTAATTCACATGCAACATCAAGATTTTGTTTCGCTAAATACCATCTTTCATAAAAGGCAATTTAGGTTCAGACCAGAAATCGAAATTTCCAAGATCAGGGGAGATCTGTTCTCCTCCTTTGACAACAGCACACCAAAAAATATATTCCTGCTCACATTGTTGGCATCCAGTAGGACAGTAGACCAGAAAATCCTGTTGGAATGCTTTGAAAAACAGAGAAGAGTCCCTGGGACAGCCCTTCAGTACAGCTAATAATCCCTGTTGAACCAAAATCCACAGCGGACAGTGGAGTCCTCCTTGTTATCTGCAAAACCCATCACTCGTGGTGTTCCACAGTTTCATTTTACAACCGAGTTGGAATGTGGAATGGTCCCAAGCAGCAAAACAAGTTCACAATGGCCTTGTACAGATCTACTGATGCATGAAAGAGAGTTACCTCTGTCTCAATGGTCAGAACACTGAAATCTTTGTAACAGGAGCGTCTCCGGCTGGCTTTCTACCAATGAAATGGCCTGAGGAAATGAGTGCTGCTGTAGTTTCAGTCCGAGCTGCCAAAAACCTAGTGTAAGGTTTGACACTGACTTTTCATTAGCTCATCAAACCTTAACAACTAGAAAGAATACCCATCTGCAACTACTGATGCTAAGGAGAAACTTTTCTCTCCTACAGTAAAAACAGATACAAATTACCAGGGCCTTAATAATAGATATTGTACAGGGTTCTTAACCGTTTGACTTCTGTGGACCCTCAATTAATTATTACTGGAATCCGGGGGACACCCCTGAATCATTATTGGAATCTGGGGACCCTCATTGAGTCATTAATGGAAGCCGGAGACCCCAGTCTAAGCAATTTTGATGATTTGAACCGGAAAACAATACACAAAAGTTCAAGAAAAAACATTCAACAGACATATACACAAAATAATACATATTTTATCTAATTCCCAATTAAAAATGTTAATTTTAATGGAAAGGTTGGAACTTTTCAAAATTCAATGAGGCCACTCATTGTTCATACTCTTCTATTTGATGCACTTGCACTGCTCTTGTGAATCAAATGGAGGATACAAACGTAATTTTTTTTTTTAAAACAAGATTTATTTGTAACGGCACATAAACACTGCATAGCTCTGTAACCCGGAGACTGCTGCACTTATCAATTGTACAATGAAAAATTGACGTTGACTTTTATATACGTGAACAAACCATAATTGAACAACCCCATCCTTCCTCCCCCAATTGCGCCCACGCCCCAATAGTAAATGTAGTACTTCTCTAGAACCACACATAGAGCCCATCAGCCACCCATCAATGTCCGGCTTCCACACACCCATCAAGCCATCGAATGAACATCCCCTACCGGATCTAAATCCAGTCCCCGGTAGTCCGCCCATCTCTTCCAAATCTTATAATGTTTACGGGGACACCCCCTGGCAATGAAGACCAGCTGCTCGAGTCCCATACAAAAATCTATCCCATTCCTCCATGCAGCCAGCGACGGCGCCCGGGGCGCCTTCCAAGCCCTGGCAATGTCCCTCTTTGTCAATGTGAGACCTGGCACTAGTAAGTGTCGCTTGTATCTGTTGCCCCCAACCCCCTCCATGACATGTAACAGGGCCAGGCGCGGCGTGCGGGGAAGCTCCCATCCCAGGACTTCTGACAGGCATGAGAACACCCCTCTCCAAAATCTGTGCTGCAAGAGACAACTCCAGACTGTGTGCAAGAAATGAGATGCCTATGGAATCCCATTCCTGAAAGCCCTGCAGAGCCGCCAGCTGAGGCAAGCGCCCGTTACCCCAGAGAGGAGTCTCCCGAGTCAGGACATTCCACCACCCCATTCTACTCTGGGCCTGCCTCCAAACGTGAAATACCACTCGCGTGGCCGGGGGCACCATCCTCCGAAGCGGCGCGGAATACAATAGTGTGTGTAGAGACTTGGTGCCCATTAGCTGCCGCTCAACCGCATAGGCTGGGTCTCTCCTATCCCCGTACCACCATTCATTGAGGACCAACAGGTGGGCAGCCTGGTAGTAGGAGAGGACATCTGAAGTAGCTAGACCACCGGTGTATGTGGATAGGAAATCGGTGCGCAGGGCCACCCTAACCGCGCCCCCCACCCACAGGAACCCTCCCAACGCCGAGTTGACCTGCCGGAACCATGAGGGTGAAATCTGGTAGGGATGGTTTTGCAATTGCTAAAGGAGACAAGGGAGCGCCACCATCTTAAAAATGGCTGACCTACCGTAGATCGTTATGGGCATACGGGACCACACCTTAAGATTGTCCCTTGTACGATCCCACACTGGGGTCAGATTACGGTCTCTGGATACAGCCAGGACATTGGACAAAAAGACCCCCAAATATTTCATCCCCCCGTCACCAACTGAACAGCTGATGCCCATTCTCCCACCCCCGGGCCATCCCCTAGAACCCACAATGTAGATTTACGAGGATTCATATATAGCCCAGATGTCTCCCCGACAATCTGAAGAATGGGCATCAATTGTGGCCCGACCTGTCCAAGTCTGTTAGAAAGAACAGGACGTCGTCCGCGTATAGAGCTATTTTATCTGTAAGTCCCGGCGCCCAACGAAACCCTCGAAACTGAGCATTTATACGCACTGAGGCCGCCAGCGGCTCCATGGGGAGCGCAAAGAGATAAGGGAAGAGGGGACAGCCCTGGCACGTGCCCCGCTAGATTGGGAAGGAGCAAAAAACCACACCCCCACCCGCACCGAAGCAGTTAAGGTAGTGTACAGCAGCTGCAGGTAGGCTAGAAAGCGCGGGCCCAGATTAAGCATCCGCACCAGTGAGAACAGGTACACCCAACTCAAAGAGTCAAAGGCCCTGTCCATGTCAGCCAGCAGTAGCGCAGCCGGCTCCCCAAGCCGCCCACAGGCCAACACGGCAATATGCGCACACCTAATGTTGTGGCAGGTCGCCCTCAGTGGCATGAACCCAGCCTGATCTGGGTGCACCAGAGTTGTGATGTGTGGCTTAAGCCAATTAGTCAACGCCTTGGCCAGCACCTTTGCCTCGACATTAAGGAGGGAGATGGGGCGATATGATGCGTGTTGCTCCGGAGGTCTACCCGGTTTGTGGAACACAACCACTTCAGCATGTCTCCAGTCCGGGGGAAGCAAGCTGCACTCCCGCGCCTCCTCCACCACCGGCCAAAAGTTTGGGGCCAACTGCACAAAGTACTGTTTAAAAAACTCGCTGGGGAACCCATTCGGACCCGGAGCTTTCCCAGGATTCAATTCCCCCAAGGCCGCACCCAGTTCATCATCCGACAGAGGCCTATCTGATTGCTCTCGTACCTCGTCCGAGACGGTCCTAGGCGGAAGATCATCAATGAACTTCACAATAACCTCCGCCTCAAGACATTCCTTGGGTGAATACAGGTCCTCAAAGTACGCCGCAAAGCTCTCGGCAATAGCGAGGGCTCTAGAATTGGCTCCCCCGCAGGATCTAGGAACCGCGGCAGGGGCTGGGCGTGAAAGTTACCCTGGCACAGGCGGTGGAGCATCTTACAAACTTAATTTTTAGCCTCCTATTTCAAATGTGGTCACATTTGCTGAATGTTTTAAAATGTTCACTGTTGCTTCTTTATTTACATACACTTTATTAATCTGTTAACATGATTTAATCTTCTAATCAGTCGCAGACTCCTTGAACGTGTTGCGGACCTGCAAGGCTCCCCTGGACCACAGGTTAACAACCGCTGACCTCTGTAACTCAAACCGTTCTGGAGCACAGATAAAAGATGTTCACAGTCTCCAATGACTACAAAGCCAAGCTGCCAAACTATGCCTCAAAAAGTTGCATGTTACATCACTTCTCAACAAACTTCATTGGGTACCATTTGCTCAAAGAATAAAGTTCAAACTTATGTGTTCAGACTTCAGATAACGAAATGGCATTGGCCCCGATCTCACTTTACAAGCTGATACTACAGTCATTCCTAATCGAACCCCGAGATCAAGCAGATCTCACCCTATCACATAAATATATACAAGGTTAAGCCATTAAAAGTCGCACCTGCAAACCATGTAATGCACGGGTACACAAATCTGGACCTTTCTGTGGTTAGATCTAAGGAACCTAACTAGCTTGACAGCCTTCAAAAGAAACCATAACATGATTACTTTTGTAGAGACCATTCCTTCTCTCCACAACACTCCTGGGACTACTTACTACCTTTTACTAGAGACAGCCCCACAACTCTCCTAAAAATGTATTTCAAACTTCCTAAACTCCCCGACCTTAAAGCATATGGTTTCACTCTCCCAGGTCTTTAACAACTCCGAGCACATCAGACTGGCACTCAATAAGGCAGATTAATCTCTATAAACTCACTAGTGAGGTGATAAGGCTTTTTGACATACAATATAATTAAATTAATTCATCAGTAAATATTACTATGCAATATCAGAGAATTAGCTCCTTCATGCTTTGACACATTTGAATGCACGTGGGTGACAAATTTCCCTCATGTCGCCACATTAGCTCATGCCTGGCGCTGGATTGGTGTCACTACAACGCGTTTTTTTACAACGCATTCCGTTCCATCGGAATTTTTACAACGCAGGATCCATTACATCGGATGCCATTACAACGCATGGCATTACATAGCAGATGCTATTACAACGCATGGCATTACATCGTAAGTATAGGTAAGTATACCTTTTTAAAAAAAATGTAATTAAGTTAATTTAATTAATTTAATTTAATTAATTTAATTAAAATACATTTTAAAATAGTAATTAATTTAATTTAATAAATTTAAATCTATTTATTTAATTTAATTTTAATAAAAATTGTAATTAATTTTAATTAATTAATATAATGACATTAATTTAATTTAAATATTTTTAAAATTGTAATTAAATTAAATTAATTAAAATAATTTATTTAATTTAATTAATTTAATTAAAAAATTTAATTAATATAATATAATTAATTTAATTTAATAAATATATTTTTATTAATTTATAAATGGTAAATATAATTTAATTAGCCCTAAGCACAAACCCAACCCTGAACCCTAAAACACCCCTGTACCCCAAAACCCAAACCCTACCCTGAAACCTAAAAACACCCCTGTACCCCAAAACCCAAACCCTGCCCTGAAACCTAAAAACACCCCTGTACCCCAAAACCCAAACCCTGCCCTGAAACCTAAAAACACCCCTGTACCCCAAAACCCAAACCCTGCCCTGAAACCTAAAAACACCCCTGTACCCCAAAACCCAAACCCTACCCTGAAACCTAAAAACCTAAAAACACCCCTGTACCCCAAAACCCAAACCCTACCCTGAAACCTAAAAACACCCCTGTACCCCAAAACCCAAACCCTACCCTGAAACCTAAAAACACCCCTGTACCCCAAAACCCAAACCCTGCCCTGAAACCTAAAAACACCCCTGTATCCCAAAACCCAAACCCTGCCCTGAAACCTAAAAACACCCCTGTACCCCAAAACCCAAACCCTACCCTGAAACCTAAAAACACCCCTGTATCCCAAAACCCAAACCCTACCCTGAAACCTAAAAACACCCCTGTACCCCAAAACCCAAACCCTACCCTGAAACCTAAAAACACCCCTGTACACCTGTATTTATTTTAAAAATTACTTTAATTAATATAATAAATAATAAATTAATAATATTAAAAAACATAAATAAATATATTTAATTATAATTAATATTAATAAAATTAAAAAAAATTAAATACTTACCTATACTTACGATGTAATGCCATGCGTTGTAATGGCATCTGCTATGTAATGCCATGCGTTGTAATGGCATCCGATGTAATGGATCCTGCGTTGTAAAAGTTCCGTTGTAAAAGACTCCCGTTGTAAAAGTTGCGATGTAACGGTGCATCACCCTGGCGCTCTAAGTGGCTTTCCGTGATTGTTTGATGTCCAGCCATTCTCGTTAGGAGGCTCAACATGAGTGACTCATTGCTGCTTGTCAATATTAACATATCTTTATCCTGTTAGGGGTTCATGTGTGCATTATTTACTTTTCACATGTATTTAAAAAAGTTTATATAGCTTCATATTATCAAAGCATCACAATGTTTGAGACACAAACTAAGCAAGAGAAACAAGGACGAACACAGTTCATGGAAAAACCCTTGCTAATGAATGACTCCGAACACTCAGGGTTGATGCAGGAGACGGTCATGTATTGTATTGTATTGTAATTGCATTTATATCTCCTGGCCTGGGGTAGGTGGGGGGACTGGGGGAGCTGCTTTTCCTGTTCAGAATCTCCTAGGAGACAGACAGGCTCAATCCACACTTTGGACTTCTGCAGGTAAAGGCCTCACTAACTTGAAATTTAACAATGCTGTTTGAATAAAACTTTACTCTCTCTACTGGCCAAAAACGAAGTGCACAGTCCCTAGTAAACACAGTTTAAACAGCTCACAGAAGCACCCTCTGATGTAGAATATCCCTCTTGCTGGGGGGTGTGGGGAGGCAGGGGTCTGGTTTCACTGGTTTGTGAACACAAAATGGTGGCTCAGGAAGCACCCATGTCCTGTCACGGTGGGGAAGGAGGGGGGGGGTGCCATCAGGTGTGGACTCGAGCGCTATAGAGTAGTGCGATGGAATTGTAGGAAACAGTGGAACATGGCACAACAGTGGTACAGTGGAAACTAGCGTGCTGGTAGTACAGATTAAATGGACATAACGGTGTCTCATCTATGGACTGCAGGAGACTGCTGTTCAAGCCTTGGTAGGGCCAGTTGCACGCGCACACAGTCTCTAGAGACTGTAAAGAGTTAGTGACAGTTCTCTCGGTGGTAATCTCTGATGGGACTTAGTTAAGCCATTTACAATGACAACAGTATTTTGAAAGGAACCAGGGGCTGAAAATATGAGCCTGACAACAGCTTTCCCATCAAATATGTTTATACTCTAGTTATTTGCTTTTACTCTTTGAGCCACACTATGTATGAAACCCAAAGACATGTGTGCTGAAAAGATTTCCAGAGAAAAAACATAAGGCAAAAATCAAATTCATCCACTGCCAGAAGCAGCAGAGAGCTGCAGGGTCTGTGTGTGCACATAACCAAGTAAGTCAAGGCATGTGGGAAACATGTAAAATGTACGAGGTTACTATGCTCTTGTTTCCTCTGTGTGGATCTCGTTAGGCGAGACAATGCAATGCCACCGATTGTAAAATGGGAATTAAATAAAATGATAAAATTCAGAATTGACATGGCTACAGTTCTGACCTTGCGTTATCTTATGCCCACTGCCAATACACAAGTGCAGCACTTCCTAGCAGAGTGTGGTTATGTAGAACGCAAATGGTTCCCTTGCTAGCTCTTGGCTTACATACGATTCTACAAACACGTTTGTATGAACAATTGCTCTATAATTGCATGGCATTATGGGGCTCTCTAGTTTGAGAGATTGGTAAATAGCCTATCCTTGAACTTACACTCGTATCAATTTCTCAGAAATGTAGCTAATCCTAGGTGTCAAGATATTTGTTTACTTTTTATCCAATGCCAAAACAAGGCATGCGATTAGGCAGGGAAAACTTAATTTGGTCCTAAGCTCGGCTATCAGCTTCACGCTGCACAGGTATATACCGAATAAATAATGTGCGGCAGAAACATATATTTTGTGGGTCAATGGAATTACATGGCAATAGAAGTCAAAACTGTGTGCAATGCCAAGTAAATTATGTGGCAAGAAAATTCACAAATAATTTTGGCTTGCCAGGAAACATAGAAATGTCATTTTATTAGCACTGTCCAGTCTGTTCCAAGAGCAAAATTGTTTGCTTAAAACATATCCAACACGTCGACACTTCTTGTAAATAAAAATGTGCCTCTTATTCTGCTTATCCCAGTAATATTGTAAAATTTGCCTGCAGTAAATAAGTTTTGTGTGTCTTACTAGGAGACACTCTAAGATTCAAGACATCACATCTTAAGAGATTCACCATGTCAGAGATTCTTCTAAACTCTAAAAGTCTCTTAAACTCTTTGAAGTGTGGAGGGAAGTGACAATTCACAAATTTCTGTCGGAAACTGTAAATTCCTCTGGCGGAATTTCCTACACAATAACAACCTTATTTAAAGGAAATGTAGCTTGTACTGCTGTACTGCCAGCAGTCTGGCCTGTGGCCGCCTTTGGCCCAGCCCATTACAGCCCTTTCAGATAACCTGGACCCAACGGTGGTTTGATGGGAGGAGACAAGCAGAGCTCTCCTACGGCGCTCTTCAGGCAAGTTGGTGCAGCCCAGGGGAAAACAGTTTGGGATTGGTGGAAGCTCCTTAGGGGTGGGTTAATTTAGGTGGGTGATGCAGTTAATGGATCCTCGTTCTGGCGAGTAGTGGCACTGGAAGGGTACCTGCAGTGAGGCAAGGATTAGAGGTTTGGCCAACTAGGTTAATTTGTAATTTTAGAGATGGCAGCTGGTAAAGATAAACAGTTTTGGAGGCATTGCTGGTTCTAAGGGAACAGGGTTGTAAGGACCTGCAAAAGCCAGGCATGCTGGATCAGGCATGTTTACCAAAACCAGCCAGCTCCCGTGGGAGCCTGAGGTGTGAGGAGGGTGTGGTGGTGGCCATTTTGGCTTGCTCGTGACCACGACAAAAGGTGAAGAGGGCTGGTGGGTCTGAGGGAAGAAAGTGATGGGGTACAGATGCAGAGTGTCATGTGGATATAGACTTGGATTATGAAGAGGTGGATATGGAATCATGTGAGATTGTTGACGGTAATAGTGAGAACTGTGAAATGCAGGCAGGCGAAGCAGTATCATTGGTGGACAGAGGATTTGAAGGGCTGGCAAAGTCAAAAACTGTGGTTGGAGTTGGTGTTTTGCAGGATCATCAATCTGTGCAGCCACAAGCTGTTGAGAGGCAGAAGTTGACTGGAGAGCGGTTCCAGAGCGGTAGGCTTCAGTGTGGTGAAACCAGGTATGTTGAGTGGTGAAAAATTGATGTTTCTGGAGTATGCTCTGTGGGGGTAGAAAGTGAGGATACAGAGGTTGAGGTGGGGGTCTGCCTTTCAAAAAGGATATTTGTGACAGATAAAGTAACGAGGAAAGAGAAGGTAAGAGTGGAAGTGTCAGTAAAAGTGAAGGGATTGAAGAGGTTACAATGGAAGGTACACTGGAGACAGCTACGGAAGTGCAAAAGAAAGAAAAGTAAAGAGGTTAAGCACAAGAAATTGTGTTACATGGGAGTTAAAAAGCCTATGCATGCCCACTTAATGACTGAAACAAAAGAAAATATTTGGAAGGGGAAAAATGATGAGGTATTTAAAGTTCTTCATAAGGATATTTGGGCAAAAGAAGATTTAAAGGAGGAAGAATGGAAGCTCTCCACATAGACTAGAGAGATGGTTACTATTCAGAACTGGACAGTGGCATTTTCAATATATGCTAGTATATACTGTGAAAAGTTCCCAGAACGACACAGCACTTTTCAAAAACATGAAGGTTATTTGAAAGGTCCAAATAACTTTCAGAGGTTTAACTGGGTGCTTTTTAAAAAGTAATATAGGGCACAATTGGTGGAGAATACAGAGGATGCAGGGGGAGATGGAAAAAGACTTGTGGTTACAATGGAAGGCACCCACAAGGCGGACTCGTACCATGTATACTGCCAGTGTGCTACCAGTAGTTTAACGGCCCTTTCAGGGGTAGCCCACCCAAGCGAGGATTTGTAGTTTTAAAACATGACACATAGGGCAATCAGAGCTTGCTGTGTCCTTAATAAAGGTATGCAACTACGATAATTTCACATTTCGACATGAACGTTCACAGTGTGGATATAAACAACCTCTCACCTATTGCTATGGTCAGACAAAGTCAGGGTTTCAGGGCAGCCAAGGATTGTCAGGACAAGTACAGGTGGGGAAGTTTAAGGGAGGTCAAGGTACACTGGGAAAAGGCTTGTCCACTGGTTAAAGTAGATATTTTGGCAACGTGGTTGGTCAGTCATACATGCCAGCCTTTTGAAGCTGCAAAGAGGGAGATTTGGAAAACAAATGGGGCAAATTTATTTTCCCCATTGACTTGCATGGTTGCAGAGGCAATTTTAGGTGGAAGACAGCTATAGTAAAGTTTTTTGGGGCTTAAAAAACAATTCTCCCACCCTGAATCGTGTCTATTGGTATGTATGGAACCTGCCCCACTGGCACTGCAAAAGGACCGGACTTGCAGGTGTACTGCTCAAAGATCTTATGTCAGAATATCGAAATATACTTTGTTCTTCACTTAACTGCCAGGAGCACGGAGTCCGTGCTACAACAAGCAGAGAGCATGACCAAATGTTTATGCACTGGCATTGCATACTCCGAGTCAGACAAGACAATTTCTGAGCTCATGTCGCCTTGTCACCAGCAGATCAACATTCGGCAATCGTGTTCCTGCATGCTGGAATGTGGAAGCGCGGAGATTAGCCTTGAAATCGGTAGTCTCCCGCCTGAATTGGGAGGGTTGGCATGTGTGGTCAACTATACTAATGACAGAGATGTTAAGGTTTGTTTGGAAGAGTTTATGAGAGGTTTTCATCTGGGTTAGGAAGGGGAAATTGCACCCCAAGGTAATATGTCATACATTTCAAAAGGAGTTAGAAGGTAGTAGGTTGGAGAGATCTTTTGATGATTGGCTGATGGAACAATTGATATCATCATCAATTGGGGTGGTACCCAAGGAAGAAAAAAGGTCAAACCAGACGGATACAACACTTTTCCTGGTCAGAGGGTAAGTCTGTCAATGATTTTATTCCAATAGACCTAGTCACTGTCTTTTATGCTTCAGTTGACAATGTCATATGGTGAGAGTAGGGGTCTGCATGGCTAAGTGTGACATCAAATATTGCTTTAGGTTGCTACCAGTTTGGCCTGAAGTATTTGAGTTGCTGTGTATCCGCTTTTATGTGGATATGGCCTTCCTATGGGATGTTCCATTTCATGTTCCCTTTTTGAAAAATTCAGCACATTTTCACTTTGGTGACTTGTACAAGTATCTGGTTTTTAACAGGTTACAGATTATTTGGATGATTTTCTGCTTGTTGGTTTGGATGAGGACTCGTCTTCAAGCTTTGCAAGGTTGTTCAATCTTGATGATGAAATTTGGTGGGCCTTTGGCACATAAAAAGACGGTGGGTCCAGTAACTCGTCTTAAATTTTAGGGCATAGAAATTGACTCAGTGCAGCTGCAGATATGACTACCAGTTGATAAGTAGGAAGCAATGATTGAGCTGACTGAAAACATGCTGATCAAAACGAAAGTGAAAGTGAGGGCCAGTCAGATATTTTTTGGGGCTATCTTAATTTTGCTTTCAGGGCAATCGGGGCAGGGACGACTATATGCATTTGAATGGCATTAGCTTTATCGGGCCAGAGGTTGGTCCATCATTGAACTGAGTTGGCTGCTGGTGTAAAGGTGGCATTTGGAGATGAAGTGGAGTGGAGCATACATATTTTCTCGGATGCAGCTGGGAGTTGTGATTTGATTCTATTCTGACAAGAACTCTGGTGTGCGGAGTAATGGTCAGTGCAGTGGAAAGCTGTGGGCAGAAGCATTGCTTTTTTAAAAATTTTCCTTTGGTAGTGGCATTGGTGTTGTGGGAAAAGTATTTTCAATACCCACTTTGAGGAGTGATAACAACCCTTGTCAGACTGAACCCTTAGAGCAGACCGGTACAAATTAGGCCAACATGTAAAGTATTTATGCAGTACCAAAATAGTAATAAAGTTGAAATGCAATTAGAATTACAATTGAACTTTATTGTTTGATTTCTTGAAACCATAACAATTTTTTTAAACGTATATTGCTTGTATACAAGAGGTTAAAAAGACAAATTATTGGTACAAAAAGAGTGTTAGAGTAAAATGTACCAGAGTTGATTAATAGCAGTTAGTGTCCGGAACCTATAATGTCAAATGACCACAGCCTCGTTTCTAGAGTCAGGAAAGAGACAAGCCGGGCGTCAATGTTCTAAAAAAGTTCTAAGGTGAGAGCTTGTGAATAATTAAAATTGGGGAAAAAGGCAGTATTCAGGTAAACAGCACTGGGTGATCAAGAGTTCATAAATTGATCAAAGGGCGTCATGGCAATGCTGCTTGGGGCAAAGAAATTTGCATCCCTGTTTTTCCAAGTTTTTTGGTCACTCATGTTACAAATTTAGTGAACCTGAAGTTGAGCATCGTATTATCTGTGTTCATAGCAGCTATTATAGCCTGTCGTCATGATCAAACTCCAAGTTTGTTCCATTCACCCCGTATCAAGCTCCTTCCCACGTTACGCAATGTGGGACATGCACGGACTTTATGCTCCATTGCTTCAGAATGATAGCCGCACTCCCTACATTCTATATTAACACAAGGGTGACGCCATTGGGTAAGTGCTTTAAGAAAGGCAATTCTCCCATCCTCAGTGCCATAAACTTTAACTTCCATACAGGTGCATATGTGCTTGATAGGTAAGGTGATTCGACCCCCGGTTTGAAGTCAGAAATAACCGCCCAGGCATGTTTCCTTCTGGACAGTTTTGCCCTGTCAGAATGAAAAGACCGGAGCCGGACTCTTCTCTTGATGACAGATTTTAATGCCTGCTGGGAGGGATTTGTTCCCCAGTAGCTCTTACACCGAGGTGGTCGATGCTTGGTAACATTTTTAAAATTGTTTCTGGTTTTAAATTCACTTCCTAACTTTTCTGATTCTACATTCCTCACCTTTAATAACTGCATTGTGGTCCAGAGGCAGTAGCTGCACGCCTATGCTCCCCGGTCCGTCACGGCAAGTGCCGATTGTACGGAGGGGGCGGAGGGGGCGGAGGGCGCGGTCAGCACGCCCTCACTTCCAGCAGGGAGACAATTCCGGGGGTGAGCGGGCTAGTTTTTGGAGCCCAGAGACCATATAATCCATGATAGTACGGACGTGCAGCGGAAGCGCGCAGCAGGCGCGCCAGTGGCGCGCCAAAGGCAAGCCGTCTGCGCCTGTCTGTGCCTGGCCCGGGCCTTGGGCCAGAACCCCTGCCCAAAACCGGAATAAATCAATCAGGAGGGTCTATAGCAACATAGAATTGATGGAGCTGCGGACCAGGCTGGATTGCGATATACTCAATCCAATGGCAGAAACCAAACACTGCCCGAGCTGCTCACTGACCCTTAACTACACGCTATGTGGAATAGCGGAGCGTCAACACCAGCAGGTCAGAACTGATATAAATAAACCGATATATGCAGCTCTGGTGAATGTAAGGTCCCTAATTAAACATAACACAGAAGTAGCCAACCTGATTGACACACAAGACCTAGATTTGATGTTCATAACAGAGACTTGGGCAGATAAAACTTCAGACATTGATCTGGCGCTAGCAGTCCCGGGGGGCTACTCTATTCTTCGGGCGGATAGAAATGGGAAACGTGGGGGAGGGCTAGCCATCATCAGCAAAGATGTATTTCAGGTTCGAGGCCTGGCGGCACAGAGTTCCACAGATTGTGAGACTCTACCTTTTAAAATTGGCATCACCAATAACTACACTTTTGACGGCCTTTTGCTGTACCAGTCGCCTATGGCTAGAACCCCCCTGACACAATCTCTGGCCCCCGCTCTTGAGTCCAGTTTAATAGGGGCAGATTACACCATTTTGGGAGACTTCAATATCCACCTTGAAAAAGTCGCAGATAAAAACACGATACTTATCTCAGAGACCATGGCTAGTTGTTGCCTGTCCCAATTAGTCCAACAAGGAACTCACTCTGCTGGTCACACCTTGGATGGGATCTTTTCCTCCAATCGCAACATCAAAATAGGTGAAGTTATTCCAGTCCCATGGTCTGACCACAAAGATGTCAAATTTACCCTAACAATAGGCCTCGCAAAAACCTCTAGGGTCCATCAAGGTAGGCAACTCACCTACCAGGAATGGGATAAAATTGACATACCCAAACTTCACGAGCAGCTCAGCACGACCTTACCAGGTCTAGACCAGGACAGCAATTTAGACACTGACCAAGTAAATAAATGGATCAAAGCGGCGGTTCTTTCAGTCGCACCTATTAAAAAGAAATACTATAAGAGGAAAAACATCTCAGAGCCTTGGCTCTCAGAGAAACTAAGACTACAAAAACAGACATGTAGGCGGGCCGAAAGGAGATGGAGGGTTAACTACGAGGATAAGGAGAAAGAAATCTACTGCAAGTCATTAGCAACTTACAAGAAACTAATAGCCGAAGAAAAATCGGCCTATTTTGTAAAGAAAATAAAGGAGGCCAAAAACTGAAGTAAGGAACTCTTTGCCACTGTAAAAAAAAACTCACTGAGCCAGCTGCTAAACATATAGAAGGCAGCTTAGGCCTATGTAATGAGCTGGGGCATTTCTTCATTGAAAAAGGGAAACTTATTTACGAATCTATCTCTACCCCTAACTGCGACACCCATTTAACAGGAAATTCACTGCTTAGCCCAGATAGGCACTCAGCGTCGGCTAATACAGACTTTCAGTTTTCAGCCCCATCTGCAGAACAGATATATCAACTTACACTGACAACCAAGTCAGGGGGTCCCATGGACCCTTGTCCCCCTAAGGTCTTGCACATGTTCCCAGAGCTACTCAGCATTCAACTCCAGCTGCTCTTCGCCAAAATAATACAGGCTAACTGTTTCCCGAAGGCGTGGAAAACTGCTTCTGTTCTACCACTCCACAAAAAGTTTAACCTTGACCCATCAGTCCTAGCTAAATATAGACCAATATCTAGAATTCCTTTCCCCGCCCAAATTTAAAAAAAGCATCTCAACACACAACTCGCTGGGTTCATCAGGACCTCCCAGGCATTAGATGTATCACAATACGGGTTCCAGGAGGAACATGGAACTGAAACCGCTCTAATTATGGTGGCGGAGGAGATTAGGAATATATTGGACATCTTGTTAGATCTATCGGCAGCCTTCGACACCGTCAATTATGGCATACTCCTGACCCGTCTAGAGGAAATAGGTCTGCATGCATCTGCAGTCGCATTGCTGGCCTCTTTTCTGGGAGAGAGAACCTTCACGGTTCTGCTTGGGGTATTTTCATCAAAATCCTTTATATCCCCCTGGGGGTTCCACAGGGCTCATCTCTAAGCCCAAGCCTCTTAAATATATTTGCTGCCCCAGTAGCTAACATCATTAGGAACTGTGGTTTCCTCCCCATATCCTATGCTGACGACACCCAAATAGTGGTGGCTATCTTGAACAACACAGTCGAGACAGCAGATAGATTTAGGCATTGCATGGATCAGGTTAGCCGCTAGATGCAAGTAAATTGCCTAAAATTAAATGGTGATAAGTCAGAGGTCATGCTGCTGGGAGCTGAACCTAACATTTGGTTACTCAATTGGTGGCCCGCCAGTCTAGGCAATTGCCCGTCACCAGTGGACAATGTTAGGAACTTGGGGTTCATGTTTGACTCCAAATTAACATTCAAGGCTCAAAACAATAAACTCGCCTCCTCTGTATGGTACACGTTGAAGCTGATTAGAAAACTGCTGCCACACATCCCTTTGGATACCAGCAAAACGCTTGTAACCATGCCGGCACTATCCAAAATGGATTATGGAAACGCTCTGTATGCAGGGCTTCCAAAACAGTTACTGCTAAAACTTCAGCGCCTCCAGAATGCTGCAGCCAGGCTAGTTTTGGACATCCCTAGGTTCGAGCCGGTTGCCCACAGAATGAGAATTATACCAATAGAGAAAATAATTCAACTTAAGTCTGCTTGCCTGGCATATAAGGCCTTGCATGGGCCAGGCCCCCATTTTCTGAAAACTAACCTAAAACAGTACGACCCGCCTAGGACTCTCAGGTCCAGTAGTGCTAAGCTTCTCAAGACTCCCAGATTTACTGCACACAGCTAAAACCTGGAACAAGCTACCAGTTTCAATAAAAAACAGCCCATCAATGTTATCTTTCCGAAAGAATTTAAAGACCTGGCTTTTCTCAGCATAGTCCTGGCTCTTCTTTCGCACTGATCTTTCCCACTTACGGCAGGCATAGTCATTCCCAGCGCCAAGACGCCCTCGGGCATTCGTGCGCTCTACAAATCTGTTAATCAAATTAAATCAAATCAGTATTCCTTGACGCCTAGTAACTGCAGGGAGTTTTCCAGGTGGCGCCAATGTTTTTGACTGGTTTGTCTGATCGATATCTCTTTCCAGAGTCTTGCATCCAGGCTGCCTTCCTGAAAGTTGCGCAGTCTGTTGCAGAGCTTGAGGAACGTGCAGGCCTCGACGCCATGGTGAACTAATAGGCCAAATTCAAGCCTGACTTGAGCTGGTGATGAAGATCTTGGCAGGCGCCATGTTCGTTTGAAGATTTTGGTTGTTAATTTATTCAATGTGGTGCTGTTAGTCCCAAACATGATCATGTGCCCGTATGATAGGGATTTAGTAATCTTTGCCTTCATTACCGTTAACAGTGGGGTTAGGCTTGGACAGAGTTAGCTGTTTCGCCAGCTCTGCTGAGGCAGCCTCTAGTGACAGGGCTTTGGCCCTGACCGCTTCTTTATGCTTTAAAAAAGATCCTCTAGAGTCCAGAAAAATCCCCAAGTATTTGTAAGAAGATACTGTTTCAATAGTTTTGCCGTTAAAAAACCACCCGCCTCTCTGCTGCTTCCGCTTCCCAAAAGTGATTGTTTTTGTTTTTGATAGATTTAATTTGAGGGGGTTATTTATTGTGTAGGGGAGCAGCTCGTCAAGTAGTCTCTGTAGGCCCACCCATGTATGGCTATGTAGCACAAGGTTGTCAGCCTATAGCAGGTTGCTGGTACGGGTTCCGTCTATTTGAGGGGGCTGGGAGTTAATGTTGTCCAGTAAGTGAGATAGATCCAAAATGAAGAGGTTAAAAAGAAGAGGGGCCCGCACGCAACCTTGTTTGACTCCACTTGTGGTCTGTAGTTCCCTTGAGACGTGGAAGCCCTCTCCCAACTTTATTCAAATCCAGGTGTTTGAGTGGAGTTTAATTATGGCTTTTAAAAGGTATTCCCCAGTTCTGTCATTTTTGCCGTAGGCGGCCCGCAGCACCTGATCAAAGGACGCCTTGAAGTCGATCAAGCAGCAATGAAGTTGCATACTTTGGACTGCTGCTTTTTGCATCAACACGGATATTGCAAGTAGGTTACTTGTCGTTCCTGACTTGGCCACAAAGCTGGTCTGGTTAAAGAGGAGGCGCCTTGTTGTTTCTGCCCAGGCCAACAGCTCTTCCAATAAAATACTTGCGTAGTATTTAGATTCAACATCAAGAAGAACAATCATCATGTAGTTTTTAGAGTTGTTTCTCCTGCCACCTTTGTAGATAGGATGGATAATGGCTCCTTTCCATGACTCTGGGATATTATAGTTGAGCCAGCAGTATGAAAACAGGGGAGCCAGGTGTTCTGACCACAGATTTATGTCTGATTTAAACAGGGCCTGAGGAAGGCCATTAGGATCAGGGGCTCCTTCTGACCTGGCTTTACTAATTGTGCAAACAATTTTATTTCTGAGTGCTTCTGGGGCCGACAAAATCTCAGTTGCGGTGTCGTCAAGTATGTCCTTTCTGTCATTTGTAGTCACTTCCTGAATGTGGTTGGCTAATTTGTTATGCCCAAACTTACCTAATCATATGGCTTCAAGTTATGGTGGTCCTGGTTCGATTGATGCAAGGGAGCTGGGATGAACATCCCTGGTTGTGTATTCACTGAAATTATTTGTTAGAAACAGGGTCCATAATTCTTCGCTTATGTTTGCGCTCCCATGCCCACTTCCACCTAATGACCCCCCTATTCACTAGCGACCAAAATGACTTTGGGTTGGAATTCTTGCTTGCGTGGACTAGCTTCAGCCAGAACTGGTCGGCCGCTTCTTGTTTGTCCCTTTAGACGGATAACCTGAAAGCTCTTTGAGCTTGCTTATAGGTATTAAATAGATTTGCGCTTCCCAGACTTTTCCTAGCATGGCGTAGGACCGAATTTCTTGAGATATTAGCTTTTTTGCTCTCTAATAAAATGCGAGATTGTTGGTGGCTTGCGGGGTACGAGGAGATGATTGAAATGCACTAATTAATCGGTTGACAAAAGCTTCTTATCTGTCGATGACGACTGCGTCTTCTTCACTCTGTAAACAAAGAACAGATCTACATTTTTCCGTTATTGAGGGGATGGAACAGGTCGTCAATTTCATTCTCCTTAAGTTCTCTGTGTAACAGCCGCATAACATGTGTGCAATGGCCTGGTGACAGGCCATGTTGAAAGATAAAGTTATTATTTGGGGGCGATGGTCACTCTCCCCTTGCGTTGTGATGCAGTAGGTCTCAATCAGGGGGAGCGTTTAGCTGCTGGCTGGAGTAAAGTCCAGAAATGAATGGGTGTTGCCATTCGTTCCTGTCCAAGAAGGCGGAGTGTCTGTGGGGAAGTGCCTATTCAATCCCGTAAAGCCCACACTGCTGAATTGGAGAACAATGTATTCGCCCAGTTTTGACGGCCTGTTGCCTGCGGGTATTGATTGAACAGCGAGGTGTGGGAGAACCACTGGATATGCACCCCGAGATCCTCAGGCGGGTTTTGGAAGAGGTTTATATTGAAGTCTCTGGATATTAGGGAGGGTATGCTACAATATTCACTTAATAGGTTGCATACAATTTCGGTCAAACGATCCAGTTTTAATTTTTTTCCGATGGTGCTAGAAGAGATGTAAACATTAAACAAGAATGGGGGACATAGACTAGGACCTGGGTGCAAACTGACACTGACTGCGATAGAGCGCAGGTCGGATGCACGAGCTAGGTTCATCCTGGTCAAAGATTCCTCCTACTGACTTTAGTCCTTTAGTTCCCAATCCACCACTTTAAAGCCCCTCTAGGAACCTCATTGAAGGCACTTAGAGACTCACACGGTGTCATGCAGAGGCCAAACAGCGGGGTCTTGTTGAAGTCCAGTTGCCACTGGTCAGCTGTAGGAAAAGAGCTCTTGTTGATTGTTGTGTCCCTGTAGCTCTAACTGTAACCCTCCAGTTCAAATCGAGTTGAGCTTTCCAGCCTTGCCTCTGCAACTTGTGAATCCTGGCAAATCTCCCTGTGCCATAAGAAAAAAAGTATAACACAGTCTGTCTGTCTGTTGTGAAACATTCGTATGTCTGTGGGCAAGGTTTTCTCTATGTGAAACAGCCAAAAATAAAATGTAGATTCTGCCTGTCACCCTTGCTCTATTCTCATGTTGGAAGAATTCAGGCCAATACATTAATTTTCGGTATCAAAAAGAGATACCCATCTAGTGGCTGAATAGCACAATGTGATAATGGAAAATCTGGGATCAATCCCTGCTTGACTTAATTGTTCATTTTTGTTCATATTCACATCTCAGAGCACCTTCAAATATGTGAGTTCCAGATGTGCACTGTACAAAAACCACTCAGATTTAATAACCTATAATATTGTTCCATGTATATTAAGTCTAGGGCACATATAGGGCACACCTGACATCTGACTTGTCTCTTAGTTCCCTAATAGCACTGTTACCACAATGGTGGTAGGGATGTTCCTCAGTTACTATTTAAAAACTACCACTTTCAATGAATACTTCTCCACGCAGCTAGATAATCTGATTTACTATGGTGAAATGCTTCTGGGTGTTAAAGATGTTTTTAATTTAATTTTGAAGACAACTTACCATATTTCTAACATGGCGTTTGTTGCATGATTTATTTGTCAAATATTTTTCAGGGCTCAGCTCATGCACTTACGAGCTGAGCCCTGAAAAACCTTTGGTTTGCCCACAACTGGGAGAGAATGTGGTCTGATGGCTAGACTGCCGACTTTGGAGCTGGGAAACCAAGGTTCGAGCTCGGGGTTGCGGCCACATCCTGTGATTCTGGGCAAATCACTTAATCTCCCCGTGCCTACCAAAAAATGAATGTGTTCTTTACTGTTTGCACGTTACCGGTGCTCATGTAAAGCGCTCCAATACCTTCGGGTCGAGATCATGGATAAATCAGCAACAAAATATATAGTGATGTCATGAGTGATGTCACTGACCATGTCATGAGTGATGTAATATGTGACGTCATCAGCAGTGCATTGCACGCGCAAGTTATAGTGAGTCCAACTAACTATAACGTGGGAATTTCAATGGTTTTATGCGAGTAAAATTTCCACCTAACTATAACTGGTGTGAAACCTATGGTTTTTTCAGTGAATATATATATATATATATATATATATATATATATATATATATATATATATATATATATATATATATATATATCTAGTGTACCACTTTTTCAAAAGAAAAATACAGGCCATTTGTTCTTGTTTTAAGAGTCTGCAAAGGCCTGGACATGATATTAAAGAGACCTTAAACAATATGAAATGTATATTCCTTTTTAAGATGACTTTTCTGACTTTATTTAATTGTTAGTCAGAGGACACTTTTTAAAGTGTTTTCTATTTTTGTGTTGGATGTTTGAATTATGTACAGATCAGGGCTAAAAATACCGACTTTAAGTTATTTTGCTTGTTTTTTGTACCGGCTGGGACATTAAAATACCGGTGATGCCGGTGGCAACCCTATGATATATCCCATTTAGGAGGAACCTGTGCATACTCAACGTCTGCTTAATGCGGGTAATGCTGCTTGTCGCATGAACACCAAGTTTCCAGTCTTGGGTTTGCTATCAACAATTCGGTTTTTTTCTGGGTGCATTACTCCATTTGGTTCAATAAAACAGATCAGAACCACAGCTACTAAAATGCATTCGCTCCATAAACACAAATTCCGTATTCCCTGTGCCATGGCGGCATATGCTAATCCTTTTCGGTCCCTTCCCCCACCCAGGAGGCTACTCCTGACCCTAATGCTCCTTGTCGCTCCCCCATCCCCCCACGACCTCTGCGCTACAGCCCCCTGCGTCGGCCATCCTCTGGGGGATCTGACCCTCTTCACTAGGGCTCCTGTGACAGGGTCTGTCCCTGCCCACCCTTCTGGGACCCCCGCTCAATCTAGCTCCCTCTACCCCACCTGTGCCGCGTCCCTCCCTCAGGCCCCAGGGGCTGAGAGCACCCTGTCAGCAGTTGGTCAGCGTGTCAAAAGGCCGCAGGCGAGCAGGAAAGTGCCACGCCAGCAGCAAAGCCCTGGCGTCCATTGTACGCGCCTGGCCGCAGCCACGCTGGGGATTAAAGGGATCTGCGCAGGCAGCGAGCCTGAAGTATGAAGGTTGGACGGGGTGGCTGGCGAGGGGCGGAGGGAACTCGTCTGTCCCCAGCCATACTTTTGACCTCAGAGCTGTCGAGTGACCCTATCACATGTCACGTGAAGCGCATTTACGCGATGCTGCATTTTCAGGGCGCAGCGCCTTGCATTCTGGGAAGGGTAGTGCAGGCTGCCTACACTTTGGAAGAATGCGCGGTTGCTAGTCGCGTGGGACTGCCTCCTCTGGGCATTGGTTTTAAGCGTAGAGAAGCCCAAAGCTCCTGGTCACTGGGGCAGGAAACCGATCCCCATTGTATACTATACAAAAGTGGGGGTGGAGGTCCCTGTGCAAGAAGAAAGCTGACGGATTAGGATAACCACATGTCGAGTAGTTTAGCAGGCTCTGCATTGACAGTGAAATTCGTTTTCCGCAAATGCTTTCCTAACGGGCACATTGTTTAAATTAATTTTAGGATTTCCACACTAAAACTATCTGCGCTTACGTCTAAACATGGTTATAAAAATGCATGTAATTAATTTATTACTTCCTAGTGTTGCTCTGCTGTACTGTACATTTTCTTTTTAACTTTAACGTTTTTAGCTGTGCCTGCTGTTCTTTGTGCCGCACTTTGGGTCCGTGGTTTCGTGTTGGGTCACGTAAAATGAGCGCTATACGAGAACGACGTAACGTAATTTATGCTCATGTAAAAGCACTCTACCAGGTTCGCACTATGTAAAACTATTTCAAACAAGCATTGAAAATGCAATAGGTCTCGGTGGGCGGAGTCCAAGATGGCGGAGTGAGGACTCTGCTTGCGGCGACTAGGAGCTCTCCCTCCTCTAGGCAATTTCGGCTATGCTAACGGTTCTGTCTAAACCCTCCCGACCCTGATAGCTGGACCCAGTGAAAAGCAACAAGCTGAGCGGTGACGAGCCGTGAAAGTTTGCACGGAGTGCACGGAGCATAACAAGCGGGAACGGCGTCTCTGGTGTAAGGGAGAGAGCTCTTTTCAGCGGCTATCAGCGGTTATCAGTAATATCAGCCGGGCAGGGCGTCACTGGCCGGCAGCTTCAGCTTCAGCGCTACGCACGGAAAAACGCTGGAAAACATCGCTGCAACTTTGTTTCGATTGCCACAACTATCTTTCATCACAGCTGAGGGTTGACGAATGTTGTGGCAAACCACGAAGATTTGGAGAGCCGTGAAGGTCTGGCTCACTCGCTCTAGGATCATTGTGTTTGGTCTGGCTAAAACAAGGTTTCAGTCTACAGGTATAACTACAGCTACTGAAGGCATGTCACCTAAACACCCCTCGCGAACAACGCGAAACACAAAAAACTCAACAACAGCCGCGGCGGTAGCAACGGCGACTACTGTATCTGTACCTGTTTCTTTGCCTTCGGCAGGAGACGTAACGGCAGCCCTGACCCCGGCCCCTATTCCTGTTCCAGCTCCAGCCCAACAGACAGCAGGGATTCCAGCAATTAGTACGCAGGGGGGCGTGGAGAAAACGACAGCGAGTATGGAGCCCAATGAAAGGGAAGCAGAAATGGCAATGCAAGTTCCATCAACTCATGGAGCAAAAGGCAATCCTGAAAAAATCGAAAAAACTGCTATTGTCAAGGGGAGCGATAAGAAGATGGCAGGTAAGACGGTCCTGCACCCTCCTTTATTTAACTGTGGAACAATTCCAAAAAAAAGTACAATGGTAAAAAAAAATACAGACACTAATGAAAGAGCTAAAGATGGGACTAATGTAAGGGGGGAAGGAGGCTCACTCAATAAAACCGACAATAATGATAACACCCCTACTATGACCGAAGGCAATAAGACCCATGAAATAACAGAGCTGGAAAGCCCCGAGATAACCATCGAGCTAGAAATGGCAACTAAGGTACTAAACACTGCTAAACCATCATTATCGGCAAGGAAGGAAACTACCGCAGATAACGGCAAAAATACAATGGAAGAGCTTAATTATCTTGCCGCTGAACCCATGAGTAGTCACATGTCAGAGCAAGTTCCGGAATTTAATGAGGATCACCCCTCTTCTGAGGATTGTGACTATGACACAGAGGAGGAATTAGACAAACCTACGAACAAGACCTCGAATAAACTACCTTCACGGAAACGCAGAGGCAAGGCCAAGACGATCTATAAAAAAAAAGGTAGAACTTTGACCGACATGGTAGCAGGAGTAATACCCTTAAGCACAAGGAAAACTACTATTGATGAAAGCCCTTTAAGAAAGTGGATGGCGGCTAAAGGACTAGTTAAAAATATGACTTTAAGGCTCTCAGGGGGCAACCCCACAGACTTTGACAATGGGATACAGCAGCCTCAGGAAAATGGGTCTAACTCAATGACGCAAACCCCGAATCTTATCACTAACGAACAGATAAACGAACAAATCAAAGGGAGGAATGAAGTCCTGGCTGGTGCATCCTCATCGGGTTCAGCAGTTATAGTGGACCTGGGCTCGGACTCTGAATCAAACCAAACAAATGCTGAAAGCAAGCAGGATAAATCAAGGGAAGAGCCCAAGCTGGGCAACACCGACCACCCTCAGCTAGATGCCATCTTAAATCTCCTTGTGAATCAAAGGGCAGAGTCGGAGGCACACTATCAGCTGCTAAAAAATGATAATATTAGACTGCAAACCTCAATAACTGACATAGCCTCCATATTAAAGGGAGTCACACAGGAGATAACAGAGCTACAACAGCGCACAGTATTAGTTGAAGAAAGAACGCAAAGGGTTGATGCCACTGTGGAGCGACATGACTCAGTACTAACCCAGCTACAGGGGAAAGTGGATGACCCGGAAAATCGTTTAAGAAGGTCAAATCTTAAGTTGTATGGCATTCCGGAAGGGGCAGAGGGGTCCGACCCTAGGGCCTTCTTGGTGAAACTGATGCCCAGAACATTTCCTGAACTCTCTGATTGGGACTGGGACTCCCAAATTCAACGAGCACATCGGCTCCCACTTGGTCAAAAACGCCTCAACAGTAAATTTCCGCGCCCGTTTTTGATCTACTTCGGCAACTTTCTGCTACGACAAGCGGTGTGGCAAAAAGCCAAACCCAATACTCCAATAACAATTGATAACTTTACCATCTTTGTGCGCTCAGATTTAAGTAAAGCTACGATGGATAAGAGATGGGAGATGCGCAAATTAATTGATCCAATCAATAAACTGGGTGGCTTAGCATATTTGCAGGAACCAGCTCGACTCAAAGTGATCTTGAAAGGACATACAAACTTCTTTTATGATGTACAGGAAGCGCAGGCATTCTTAACCAGTGTTAAGCGTTAATAAGAGTAAACAACCACAAAGCTGAAATGAAAGGAGGTAGCATATAACAAAAAAAAAAAAAATAAATAAATAAATAAACAAAAAAAAAGAGGGGAGTTTGATCTAACACTATTAGCAGATGCAAAATCACTAAGGATGGAGGGGGGGGGCGGCCCTAGGTTTCGCGCCGCAAGGGCTGCCTTATCAACGGCAGCAGTAGGTAAGGGGGGGGGAAGGGGAGGGTAGGTCTTCGCAGTTTGGGGGGGTTGTGTGTGGGGAGGACGGGTGGAGAAAGGGCTGGGGAAAAAGGGGGGAGGAAAAAAATATTTTCAACCTGGTAGAAAGACTTAAGAAGAGATTTAAGTCTGTAAAGTACTTTCTTTTATATGTTAGAGAATGTCAAACTATGCTGTTAATTGGCACTATTGTTTATTCTTATTACTTTAAAGATGCAAAGCATTAGATGTTTAGCATGGAACGTCTCAGGGTTAAACAATAAGCGCAAAAGACACTTAGTCGCTGAAGAACTACATTTATATAACCCCCAGCTAGTATTTTTGTCAGAAACCCATATTATAGATAGTGACAAGAAGCTACTGAATCAATTGGGCTTTGAGATGATAATATATTCAGCAGCTGTCTCACATGTCAGAGGGGTGGCCATATTAAAAGATAAAAGATTCAAGGTAGAGATAATTAAGACGCAATCTGACAAACGGGGGCGGTGGGCAATCACTCAATTATGTCATAACAAAATGAAACTTGTGGTTTGTGTTGTATATGGACCAAACAGAGAAGATCCAAGTATATATGAAGAATTAAATATAGCTTTATTAGACTGGGAAGGAGAAATTATAATAATGGGTGATTTTAATTGTATCATGAATTGTCAGACGGACACAACACGCCCTGGTAACCTTATCCGAAAGCCCAGAACCAGAACATCTATCTCAAACCTGTGCAAGCTACATAATGTTAGAGATGTTTGGAGTTCATTATATTCTAATGCCCCAGGGTATACATACTACTCTGCTCCTCACAAGCTATGCTCACGTATAGATATGGCTCTAATATCAGACTCTTTGATGAGTTCTATCACAACAATGGTCATATACCCACGCATCACATCTGACCACAACCCTATTATGGTGGAACTAACTACCTTTCAAAAACGTAATCCTCCTAGAGCCTTTACGTTTCCAAGGAATTTAATATCGAATACGATCTTCACTTCACAACTGAAAAAACATATTATAGAATTTTTGATTTTTAATAGAAATACTGCTTCCTGTCTAACAGTTTGGGACACATGCAAAGCTAGTATTAGAGGGTTCGTACAGACGTATGTCCTAAAACAAAATCAAGAAAGACGTAAACATAACTTAACCCTAACATCGGATATTGTTGTAGAAGAGGCAAAACTAGTGGAGGCTTTAAGAGGAAATCTTCCAACTTTGGTTATTAACACTAATCTTAGCCGGTTAAAATGCAAGACAAAAGAAACTTTGATAAAAAAAAGAAGTGCACAGATTCATAAATATAAATTTGCACAATATGAAGGCGGTGACAAAATTGGTAAAATTTTAGCATTTAAGGTTGCAGAGGATAGAGCAGAATCTACAATTTCACAGATTATAGGAGTCGACAATAAGAGATATAATCAGACAGACAATATAATACAACAGTTTGCCAAATATTACGAAATTTTATATACTCCGGAAAACACTCCCAATAGCGATACAATTGATAACTACTTAAAAGAGAACTTAACAAATAAAATAACAACTTGTGAAGCAGAAAACTTGGCTTTAGAAATAACTAGAGAAGAACTAAGAGAAGCTATAAAATCATTACCATTAGGTAAAGCTGCTGGGGAAGACACTATCCCTCTGGAATTGTATAAATTATGTATGGAAGAGCTAACACCCCTCTTCTTAGAAGTAATCAACCATATAAGTAGAACAGGGTCCGCTCCGCGCTCTTGGAATAAGGCGAAAATTATTTTTTTTCACAAAAAAGGTAAACCCAAAGAGGAGATGGGCTCATACAGACCTATATCCTTAATTAACGCCGATGCTAAAATATTTGCAAAATGCCTAGCAAGAAGACTAGCACCGCTATTGCCTAAAATAGTAAGTACACAACAACACGGATTTGTGATGGGGAGGGACACATCAGCTCACGTAAACACGGCAATAACAGCTTTTGACATAGCAGAAGTAGAGTCCACTCCCTTAGCAATGATAATGCTTGACGCTGAAAAAGCATTCGATCGGGTGGGGTGGGATTATTTATGGCATACAATGAGATATATGGGGTTCGGCGGAAATTTTTTAAATGGGATCCAGGCACTTTATGATAATCCATCCGCATATATTAGTTATTGCGGTCTCACGTCAAATTACTTCACAATCCGGAGAGGCACACGTCAAGGGTGCCCCTTATCTCCTTTATTATTTGCCTTATCATTAGAACCGTTTTTAAAGGCATTAGAAAATCAACCAGAAATAATACCCTTCAAAACCAATAGGCAGAGCTTAAAAATAACCGCATACGCGGATGATATAGCCATTTATTCTACTGAGATTATCGATTCTTTGAAAACAATCAATCTAGAAGCATCCAAATTCGGCAATGTATCTGGTTACAAATTAAACACTCACAAAACTCAAATAATAGCTAACTTTGCTCCCCCTCAAATAATGCCTGAAATTTGTAAGACTGCGACATATTTAGGAGTACAAATTACCTCAAATATTAAAGAGATAAACAAGATCAATTATAATAAACTAATGAAAACCACCACCTCGAATCTAAAAAAATGGCACCGACTTCCACTGAACTTAATCGGCAGAATAAATTTAATAAAAATGAAAATCATACCCAAATACTTATATCTATTCAGATCAATTCCTCTGGCACAAGATAGGCTTTTTTTCAAACAATTAGACAGCGTTCTCTGTAACTTTATCTGGGGTTATAAGAGAGCTAGGAGATCGCTAAAGATGTTAAAAAATCAAATAGGATCAGGTGGTCTCAATTTTCCTGATTTAAAACTTTACTTTTGGGCCTCATTTATAAGGCGTATTAGATCCTTATTAGATTCAGAGAATTTGCTTTTCTACCACCATTTACTTTTAAAAGAAGATTCCAAACAGTTTCTACTTCGTATTACAGACCCGAACTTCTACAAAAGGGTTAAATTTAAGACTGCACGGGATCTAGTAAGGATTTGGAAGGATATACTAACCCACTGTAAAAGCAACATATATCACACCCAACTAACCTTATGGGACAATCCTGGACTACCTAACATATTTAGTGACGGGGAATCCCGAAGATGGCAATCGAAAGGAATCGAGGTACTAGGGGACTTATATACCTCTCAAGGCATAATGGATTTTCGCACCTTAAAACAAATATATGGACTACTCGATACACATGAGTTTAAATATAGGCAAATATATGATTTTCTAGTGCGGAAGAACAGAATCAAAGTCTTATCGAGCGGGGGTATCTGGGATATCCTAAACTCAAAAAAGGAGAAATCAATAATCAGTTTAGCATATAAGATATTGACAGATTTAAGAACGAATGATAACGAAATAATAGCTAATAAATGGAATGTAAAACTGGGAACCAATATAACAGGAAAACAAATAACTAATTCGTACACTAACATTCATTACAATGTAAGATCTTCTAGCCTACGTCTACAACAATATAGAACCATATATATGCTATACTTTACACCAGAAAAGATCTCTAAATGGGCTTCAAATAACAATCTGGGAGAAAAAACCAAGTGTCCAAAATGTGACGAATATGCAGCAGATCTAACACATATGCTGTTTACATGTCCAAAACTTGGGAAGTTCTGGGAAGAAGTGGGAAAAATCTTAGCTATAAAAAATGTTACCAGCACACCAATAACAGCCCCTATGGTAATTTTAGGTATACACACCACAAATCAACCACATTCCGTATTATTATCTATCTTATTATCCTGTGCTAAATTAACTTTAGCTAGAGCTTGGGTTAGTCCTAACTCACCTAACGCTTTGGAATGGTGGTATCTGGTTAACGAAATCAACACCATGGAATGCACGTTGGCAGAACTTAGAGGTGTCAAATCGTTGCAGAAATATGAGAAAATATGGGGGAAACTAGAATTGAACTGAATTGACATTAAGTTTTGATTTATGTACAGTAATGTTATTTTATAAAATGAGAGCAGATCATGTATGTATATGACGAACTGGTTTAATTTGATTTGAAATAATATCTGAATGTGTTTGTAACTTTATACCAGGTGAAAATAATAAAAATATTATTAAAAAAAAAAAGAAAATGCAATAGGTCTCGCAATAGAAAAGTTTGACCTTTTGGTGTTGCAAATGTAAAAAAAAATTTGTTTATATTTTTTCAAATTATAAAAGTATTAATTTTGTTTTTTGTAAAGTGAATAGTTATAAATCTACCAAATGTTACATTTATAGCATTAGTAAAGTTACATGTTTAGTTTTGTCCTTTTTTACATGTATTGATGTGCAAAGTCACAATTTTGTGTAAAATGTTATAAATAAAGGATAGTGACCTAATGTTGTTTTTAATTTTTAATGGTAAAAGTTTTTACATGTAAAAAAGGACAAAACTAAACATGTAACTTTACTAATGCTATAAACAACTACAGGCAATGGCATAATGGAGAAATTAGGGGTGAAAAAGAACCTTCAAAACTGAGATTTGAAATGTAGAGTGGAGGAAAAAAAGAGGCTCCTGGTGGAATCACCGTTAAGGCAGCCTTGGTATTATGTAATTCTGGCTTAACTAGCACCCTAGAAAAACTGCATGTATTTATTTATAATAAACTAAGGACTGAACAGTACACATGCCGCAGCTGGGTAACAATCTGTGCAAATTCCAGGAAACACCAGGGACTGATGCTTGTGGCCAGTCAGCAGGGAACGATGCTGGTAATGGAGGGTGGGTGTGTATTGGAATGAGCGCGAGGTGTGCGTCTTGTCTGTGCTGATAAGCAGCGAGCGTGGGGAGGAGGGAAGGGTTGTGAAAAGCAGCAGCGAGGAGAGAGGGCTGTAGTTGCCAGGAGATGCGGCTGTCACCTTGCATGATTTCCAAGACAAGCATCAGCCTGCTGTCAGTTTAGTTCCATCGCTCGCCCAACAGGGCAAGAAAACCGGCTCAGATGCCTTATGACTTCCCGGCCATATCACTACAGGAACACTAAGAAAACAAGCCAAAATGTACCTAGCGGATCGTAAAGTAAGGAAATTCTTGAGCAATTTATTTCAAACAAGCACTGGTAAAGTCAAAGTGGCTTTTGTGTCAGAGAAGCACGTGTTATTCAGCAGTACGTGTTGCCAAAACCTGCCCAAAGAAGATCTTACAACAAAATATCTTGGACCGCAGTGCCATAAATAAGCTGAGAGGCAGAAAAACTCTTAAAGTAGTATTATAAAATCGAGTCAGAAGGTAACGTTTGTACTTTAACTGGTGATCTTAAAAAGCACACACTGCAAAATATTAGTTAATTCTTTGCACAAAGGGATTGTGTTTTTGTTTCTCTTAAGCCTCTGTCCTAACAAGTTTCATTTACGGCATTTGATATAACTATTGCGCTCAAAGTGAAAAAATGCATCCACGTGTGATCAATGAACAGTCTTTAACGCAGGCAAAAACATAGACACTGCACACACTTGCATGTAAATCTGCAAACAAAATGTTATCTTTACTGCACTGTAAATACATCAAAGAAAAGACGTTGGGTCTCAAGCACGGCCGGCCGTGAAAGCCTTTGACGGAGGGCATTGCTGTGGGGAGGGGGGAGGAGAAATGCGACACGGGGCGGAGCTGGGAGAGCGGCGAGTGTGAAGCAGCAGGGGCCTTTGAAGTGAAGCTAAGCTTCACTTTAAAGGAGTGGGAGGAGTGCTGCTGGGGAACGGATGGCGATTTGATGCTGTGCACGCGCATTTTAGGTCAATGCGCTTGCGCATTGACCTAAAAGCGCACGGGCACAGCATCAAATCGCCAGTCTAGGTAAACCTTGTTTAAGCCCATATAGTCTCGCTCAATGTGCATGCGCATTGAGAGGCGAGATCTAAAAAGAACACGATGGATAGAAAACAAAATGGGAGGTGACCGGATCGTAAATGGAAATTTAAAAAAAAACTGAGTAAGAGCTAAAGGTAATAAAAGAAGTTGAAGGCTGGAAAGGAGCAGGTAAGAGGAAGAATTTAGAAATAAGGAAAAGAAAGAGCGACTAAAAAGGATGGAAAAGAAAGAAACACTTAGAGAATGAGTGGCAGATAGGGAAAGACGGAAAGCAGTAGAGAGAATTTAACAGTACGTTGTATAAGGAGGTGAGAGAGGGAGACTGCGAAGATAAGGGGCAGGGGTATTTTCAGGTATGATTGCACCTAAACCACAGACCTTTGTATCACACGAAAGGCCACATTTATTAGGACAGGTATGAAGTTAATTCAACATGCAGATACCATAAAAGGCCCCACTCCTCACTACTACAGAGTGAGCTACAGTGGCGACTCCTCCACTGAGGCCTCACTGCGCAAAAAGGAAATATAAAATGACAATAACGTATCGTTATTATCATTTTATTTTATTTTATTGCATTCAGTCAGTGGCCTCTGTGCAATCAATCAGGGAATTGTAAGCGCGCTACTCACCCCTGAGGGTCTCAAGGCACTGAGGGGAGGGGTGGGGGAGCTGTAGGTCTGTTAGCTGAAGAGCCAGATCTTAAGGGTATTCCTGAAGATGTTCAGGGAGCAGGCGTGTCTGATGTGTGCTGGTAGCTCGTTCCAGGTCTTGGTTGCAATGTGAGAGAAAGATCTTCCGCCTGCTCTGGCTTCGCAGGGTTTCGGCCAGTGCGAGGTTGGAAGATCGGAGGTTTCTTTTGGGTACGTGGAAATGATTCTGTTGTTGAGGTATTTGGATCTGTTGTTGGGTAGGCATTTGTAGGTGTGGGTGAGGACCTTGAAAGTGACTCTATTCTCCACAGTGAGCCAGTTGAGCATTCGTAGTTGTTGGCTGATGTGTGGGTGCTGGGGGGATGCCAAGGACGAGCCTGGCGGCTGTGTTTTGTATTGTCTGTAGTTTGCGGAGTAGGGACTTGTTGATCCAGCATAGAGTGCGTTTCCGTAGTCCAGTCTACTGGTGATGAGTGCCAGGGTGACTGTCTTCCTCGACTCAGGGGGGATCAATTTGAAGGTCTTACGAAGGATGCAGAAGGTGATAAAACAGCTGGAGGTGACGTCGCTGACCTGTCGGGTCATGGTGAGTGATGAGTCGAGTTCGATGCTGAGGTTTTTGGTGTGGTCTGAGGGGGTAGGTGGGCTTCCGAAGGCTGCCGGCCACCAGATGTTGTCCCATGCTGAAGGGGTGATCCCGAGGATGAGGACCTCCGTCTTCTCTGCGTTGAGCGTCAGGCAGTTGTTTGTCATCCAGACTGCGACGTCTTGCATTCCTTTCTGGAAGTTGAGTTTGGCGGTGGTGGTGTCTTTGGTAAGGGAGAGGATGAGCTGGGTGTTGTCGATACAATGTTGAGGCCATGTTCTTGGACAATGGCTGGGAGGGGGGCCATGTAGATGTTGAAGAGGGTCGGACTCAGTGATGACCCCTGTGGGACTCCGCAGGTGATTTTCGTGGGCTTGGAGAGGAAGGGTGGTAACCTGATCCTTTGGCTTCTTCCGGTGAGAAATGATCGGATCCAATCCAGGGCGGTTCCTTGTATGCCTGCGGCATGTAGTCTGACGACTAGTTTGCAGTGGGAGACGGTGTTGAAGGCCGTTGATAGGTCAAGTAGGATGAGGGCTCGGAATGGCCTTGGTCAAGGAGGGTGCGGATGTCGTCTGTCGCAGCGAGTAGGGTGGTTTCAGTGCTGTGGTTGCTTCTGAATCCGGATTGAGACGGGTCGAGGATGGCGTTATCTCCCATGAATCGTGTCAGTTCCCTAATGACTGTCTTCTCTGTCACTTTGGCTGCGAATGGGAGGAGCAAGATGGGCCGCTAGTTCTTGAGGCCGGTGCGGTCGGCTGTGGGCTTCTTGAGCAGGGGCCTGACTTCAGCACGCTTCCAGTTGTCTGGGAAGGTGACTGTTGTGAAGGTGGTGTTAATGGTCCGTTATAGTTCCAGAGCGATGGCGGCCACAGTTCTGTGGTAGATGTGAGGAGGGCAGGGGTCGGTGGGAACCCCCGAGTGGATGCTTTTCATGGTCACTGCGGTATCTTCGGTTGTGATTGGTGTCCAGTTGGGGATGGTGGGCTGGCTGGTGTCTATCGGTTGTGGAGAGGCGGTTGTGGTGCTCGGTGGATGGTCGGCAAAGTTGTCGTAGAGGTTTTTGATCTTGAGGTGGAAGTATGTTCCAAGCTTGTCGCAGAGGTCTTGGGACGGGGTGATATCTGTGGCTTCGCTGCGTGGGTTGGTGAATTCCTGAATGACACTGGAGAGTTCCTTGGAGTTGGTGGAGTTGGCAAGGATTTTGTTGTGGATGAGTTCCTCTTGGTGGTTCTGATTTGGTTGTGGTATTCCGTCATGGCGTCCTTGTAGGTAGAGTAGTTTTCGGTAGTCTTGGAGTTTCTCCAGTTTTTCTCCAGGCGTCTGCATGTGCACCCGGCTTCTAGGAGATCAGTGCTGAACCAGGCGGCTTTCCTGGTGCGTTGTTTGTCGGGGTTGCGTAGTGGGGCGAGCTCGTCTGCGCAGTTGGAGATCCAGGTGTGGAGGCCTCTGGCTGCGATGTTTGCGTCGGGTGCCCAGGTGTGTTTGTCTCGGGTGAGGGTGGAGTTAAGTTGTTCGTCTGTGACCTTGCTCCAGTTCCTTCATGGTGGGCATGGGGGTGGTTTGGGTGCCTTGGGTTTGTCGACGGCTAAGTGAACGCAATGGTGGTCTGTCCATGGCGGTTGTGTTGTGTGGTTGAAGTGAACGCTGTTTCCTGCAGCGAAGATGTGGTAGAGGGTGTGTCCTGGTCTGTGGGTCGGAGTGGTGACGAACTGTCACGAAGGGCGGTGGAGTTGGGGTCGTTGGGGTTATCGAGGTGGAAGTTCAGGTCTCCAATCAGTATGTGGTTCAATGAGGTGATGGCGTGGGGTGCGATGAAGTCGGTGATGGTGGTGGCGAAGAGTGTCCGGGGGCCGGTGGGTCTAGATTAGGGTTCCTTGGAGTGTGGCGTTGGGGCTAGTCTGGATCTGGAAGTGCAGGTGTTTGGCAGAGGGGAAAGTTTCGCTGGAGGTGGTGAGGCGGAGAGTGATCTTGTGAGCGATGGCGAGGCCCCTACTCAGGTGGTTGAGGTGGTCCTTCCTCTGGATCCTGGATCCGTCCGGGATAGCAGTGTTGATGTCAGGGGTGGAGGAGGCATTGGTCCAGGTCTCCGTGAAAAAGGCAATGTCGGGCGAGAGAGAGTCGAGCAAGATCCAGATTTCCATGTCGTCCCTGTGTATGGAGCGCACGGGAGGAGGATGCATTTGAGGGTGCTGTTGGTGCCGGAGTCGGGGGTGCTGGAGGCCAGGGTGGTGTGAAGGTCTGGCGGCAGGAGAAATGGTTGTGGGTTGTGTTTGGTGAGGCCTGTTGGCAGTCTCTGAGTCTTCTGGGGTTGAGTGTGAGGAGGGTGGTAGCGTTGTAGTGATGGCTGGCCGGAGATCCAGGATTCCAGGCGCTGCCGGGATCGGGTCTCGGATGGGCGCAGACGGGCTTGCCTTGGGGGCGCCTTTCGCACCATCAGCCCCCATTAAGTAGGGGAGGGGGGAGAGACAACCTGGTAGGCGGGATGAGCATGGGCAGGGGGGAGGGGCCGCAGGGGCAGCATTTCATTTATTCATTTATTAGTACGTTTATTAGACCTTTGGTCTCTAAACAACATGGTGCATATTACAATAAATAACTAAAAATGTATACAACAATTAAAAAAAATACTTTTAAAAACACAATACCTTAAAAAAAGGGGGAGATCCTACCTCCCTCAGCTTAAAAATTCTTATAACAATACTCCTAGAGTTTCTGTAAGCAACACCATAAGCTAGTGTTACAGCCTAAGCATAATATGCTTTAAGCATTTTCCATGGCGTTCTCTATCCAATCTTATTTTTTTTATTTTTAAAAAAAAACCTTTATTAGCATCAAAAGGATATACAAGTTTAGGCCTACAGCCAAATCGGCCGGCCTCAGTACGGAGAGCAATCAGAGGTTCCAAGGCAAACAGTACAGAGTCAAACAGCAAGAAGCAGAGGCAATACAATCGTAAGAAGGGGAGAATATACCCAGGAACCAGAGGGCCAAGACACAGGAGCAAAAAAAGGTTAATTTTATAATATGGGGATAAGGCGTACGACAGGTTCACTATCAATGCAGAGACGTCCGAAATCCCAAAACCATCCTCAGCAACAATAAGGGGGATGGGGCCGCAATACAGGAGAGGCAACGCAAGTCACACAGGAAGATCGGGATAATTTAGACATAATCGACACTTGAGCATTAGCATCGTTACATGCCCACCACCCAAACCACAGCTAAGCCAGAACAGAGGAATCGGAGAAACCTTACATCGAAACTAACCCGTCATAGTGACCTCCGGAAAAAGGGAGGGAGGGGGGGCGGGGGCGAGGAAAAGGGGGGGAAGAGGGGGGAAAGAGGGGGGAGGGGAGGAGGACAAGGTGGAAAAATGAGAAAAAGGAATGAAAGACAAAAACGAAAGAAAGAAGACACGCCGACACAGGCGTCCCGTGGCGTGAGGGTACAGCAATCGAGAAGAAAAGCAATCGCACCATAAAAGGAGGGTCAACGATGCCACACACCCCACCCCGAACACACCACGGGAGACAGGGACAGACGCAACATTACTAAAAAGGGATACAAAAGGGCCATAGAACCATAAAACAAACAACAAATAGAACCCTACCCACCCATCCCACCCTGCACCCCTGTAGAAGGCTATGGCCTACCCTTCAGACAGCGTGCCTGTCGCCCTAAACCAGAACCCGAAATATAGCAAGAAAGAAAGAGAGAAGAACGAGACAAAAAGAAACAAAAATAGAAAAAAGGAAAACAGGAGGGAGGAGCATAAGAACAAAAATCAATATGGTCGGCCGCCGCCCTCCGCCCAACCAGACAATCGCAGCAAAAACAGACCAGGACGACACCCCATTAAGCGCCATAAAACTTACAGAGGAGGGGACCTCCCACCGCTCTATGGGTACAGACAACTGCGCCACTAAATCGTATACCAATAATCAACCAGGAGCCGTGCATATCACCCCCATCCCTTCCGAACCACAAATCCCACCCACCACATGACTGTGTAAAATGAGATACTCAATACGAGACCAGCACACAATCAAAAAAAGGGTTGACTACCATGTAGACATGGGGGGTAAATCGGTCCGCAAGGGTGCAAAAGTCCGAGCAAAGAGTTTAAATGCATCAGCAATCGCAGCACGGGTGATGAAGAACAGGAGTCCAGTTTCACCGCTTGGGAAGGCGAGGGCGTCTCTGTAATAGACAAAGGCGAAGCCATCGGAGCAGGTGCAGGCGGCAGTCCACCAATACTGCCGGGCATCCGAGCCGAACAGGGCCGCGGCACAATGTCCAAGTCCCCGGGGTCAGAACCTCGAAAAACAGGGAGCTCCAAAGTCACCGGCACATAAAATGATCTCCGATCAGCGGCAGCAACACTTGCAGCAATCGAGGGGGGCGAGGCAATGGAGTCACTGAAACAAGAGGGCGGCAAGAAGAAACGGCTGCTCAAAATGGCGGCAAATCGTGGCGGACTCACAGGGACATCGGGGGCCAGGGACGCGCGCAGGGATCTCAGAGCTTCCAGGATATCTCTGACCGTAAGCTCACGCTCACCAGACCGGACCCCCGCGCAATTAGGCAACCCAAGCCCGCCGCCACAAGTCGATTCATGTTTCAGAGGGTCGGCCGCCATTTCGCGAAGTCAGCCCAGTGGCCGCCCTCTGCGACCCCAAAAAACAGTTAAAAATGTAGGACTTTACAGAGCTCCTGGGGGTCCCAGCAATGGCAGCCTTGGTGCCGAAAGGATGTCCGCCCAATGCGGGTCTCCGCCTACACCAGCACCGGCGCCTCCAACAAGCAGAGTCCGGGCGCAGAGGTCCAGGGCCGCCGGACAAAGCGGCGGGGGGAGAACCCCTTCACAGACTCAGTCCCCGGTGCAGCTCACCCACGTCAGCCGCGCGGTCACCAGGGCAGGCCCGGATCAGGATCGCCGGGATTTTCGCACAACGGCTCTCATCATGGGTTCACTCTCTCGACCGGGGCCGACAGTCGACGGATCCCACAGGCTAGGTCCCGGTCTAGGTTCCACGGAGGCCCCGGTCTTACGGAGGGCACAACTTCGGAGCCGCTGCACGTCGAAACCTCCGGGCCAAATGGTGAGTACAAGCGGGGTGTCCCGTTTCCGAGTCTCCGATAATGGGTCGTCCCCGGACAGGATATTATACAGGATACATGATCAGGCCGGAGGGCTGCGGGAGCCGAGCTAAAAGGCGACCATTACGCTCGCGAGCTTGGCTCCTCCTCCTATCCAATCTTATTTGGTTCCAACACTGTCCTTTTTATCGCCTTCATATATTTTGCCATGGCAGGGGCAGCAGCGGCGGGAAGAGGGAAGTGGCGGGGAGAATGAAAATAACAGTGGGCATACAAAGGAAATGCCAAGCTGGCACAAAAATCACAAATACAGTGGGGGCAAGATAAGAAACCAACGGTTGCCAACAATACAAATACAATACAGATAGACTCTCACACAGCGGGCACAGAACGGAGCAGGCAGCAGCCTCGAACCCCTTGTGAGAGGAGGCTGGGGCTCAGCGGCAGAGTCGATGGCGAGGGGCTGCGGGGGAATATTAGGTCAGTGACCTGGGTCAGAGGTCTCACTCCCAGTGTGGGGCATAGCTGGCCAGAGCAGGGGAGGTGTGGTTTGCACTCCCCAAGAGCGCATGAGGGCATGAACTGTTTGGCCAGCCAACTTTGGCCGACTAAACAGTTCATGCGCACTTTGCATGTTCCTACCAGGCTGCATTACACTGCCTGGTGAGCAACATGCACAGGCTCCTTGCTCTAGCCTGAGCGCCGATCCACGGCGCTCAGACCAATCACAATGCTGCATTGCAGCACTGTGATTGGCTCAGAGAAGCCTGTGAGCCGGGTGGTTCCTGCTGCTGGCCAGACTGCAGAAGGAAGAGGATGCATGGTAGGCGGCAGCTGGCCGGCCGTTCCCCGTAAGTGTTTCTTGTTGTTAATTATCCCCCCGCCTCACCACCCACGTCCGGTAGCAGCCGCTACTAGTGAGCAACCTGGCCATCTGCTCTCCCCACCTCAAAAAAACATGTCATATAATCCCCCAAAAATCAATAATATGCCACACATTTCCCCTCTTCCATTTCATTTTTTCCACAGCTACCTCACACAAACAAGTCATGAAACTCTCATCAGCTAACCTGCGTCAACTCAAATGTGTACCCTAGGGACTAGACCTTGCTACATTCAACGTGAGAGGTGGATGCGTCTGCTCATGCCCTGGGTACTCATCGGTAATCTTCATTACTCCAAGTTCGGGTCTTCCTGGTCACTGTCCTTATTAGGTGAGATGTACATCTCCTCCCCAGAAATGGTTCTACCATGCTAGAATTAATAAACAAACAACATTAAATTTGGCAGACTTCCTCTTCCTGCCACCCCTATATACAGAGGAAGTGAATCCTACCATGTAATACCAAGGCAAAAATCAAAAGGAAGAAAACAACAATGAAATACAACAATCACTACTGTACCAACCAGTGGTTTACCTCCGGGTGGAGGAAGCTTGAGAACTAACCCAATGATGATGCTGTCACGTTGCTAAGAGAGAGGTGGAGAATCAAGATATACCGCCACCCGAGCCTCAGTAAGTGAATGAGGGTTTTTTTCGGTACACCGAACGAAAACTTACAAACCCTGGTTACTCAGGACAAGTGATCCGTTCCCCCATTTGATTTTTTGATGAGATAGAACCCAAGCATAAAAGAGGCCAACTGAAATAGACCACAGATATAGCTCCATACTTTAAAAAAAACCAAGCATTGGCAAAGCCAATAGGTTTCGCCTATGCAACTCTTTTTTTTTTCTTCGGGTTTTTATTGTTTTGAATTTGACTTTATTAGTGTTTTGGTACGGCATAAATAATTTACAGATTGCGCTAGAATAAACCTGTCTGGTCTTTCCATAACTACCAGAGTTGAGATCACGTGAATTTAGTGAATTTAAGCGTTCCCCATGACAAGGGTTGTGATTATTCCCTGAGGTGTACAGCCACCCACCATAATGAATAATCTAATTTCTTACACTGATCAACCTGTGAGTTAGCTAGTATTACAATTATTGTTTGTTCAACCAGTGCTAGATTATGGTACATATGCAAATTGCTAGAAACCTGAAGACTAAAGACTCATAAGATTTAGTTATTTAACAATTACTATCACTGTGTATGCAGATTGATCCATTACTTAAGAAAGATGCAGGGATATCATATTTGTTTTTTTATGATGAAGGTGCAAAATGGATTTGAATAAAAGAAGGTATTACCACATTCAATAACAGTCTCACCCGAGAGAAGTAATATTTCATGGGGGTGGAAAATCCCGCAACATATTCCTCACAACTTGTAATCAATGCCTAAATTAGAGGTCAAACTGACATGGCTGCAGCATACCACACACACAGATAGCAGAGGGCAATTTAAAAGTCACAATCAGGCTGTCCTGCGAAGTATCAAGCATTGTGAATTAGATTAACACATTTCATTCATATTCTAGCACGGCAGCCAGTATCTGCAGTCACGCAATTAAGATTCCCCATTCAGTCTCTCCATGTGTGTTCCTGTTTTGCGCTTGTGGCACCAGCAGAGCTGGGACACACGGTCACCGACTGAAGCAGTGCTGAGGGCTAAAGGGTAGTCATGTCAAATCACAGCTCTATCCATGACTGTGCTGCTGTGTTTGAATTGGGTAGGTCAAGACAAACTCATCATCAGTCCCGGCGTAAAACTCTCACCAGCCTGTGGATAAGAATAACACAGTGGGAGCAACATTTAGGTACCATAACTGTTAGGCCGTCTGTATCAAGGTAGGAAAGGGATAAAATGGCAACCTTGCAAAAGCACTTCAGGAATGTAGCCGCTGTTTTTAAGGCAATTTCGGAGCCATTGCATTCCAGAAAAGGGCCGATTTCCAATACTCGTATGAACATAAATTACCAAACTGCTTTGTTCTACTCGCTCTAAAGTGTCACTTAAAGTGTCACACATTAGGTATTGGAATGTCACATGTAGGTGCACTAAAAGCATTGACATGTAATACGCACATGAATTTACTGACTCAGCGGGAGGTCAAACGAGCACTGAGTTACTATTTAGGGATCTCGAGTACAGACAGGTTTTCTTAGAAATGATCAGGAGCAGAAATTCCAAAGAATTTCTGGACTTAGTTTTCAAGGGAGCTGCCTTTTCTGCGGGATTCCTTTGTGAAGGCTATACATATAGACACTAGCTGTTTGGCGGGGCTTTGGTCTTTTAGTCTATGTGGTACTGGTCCTCCTGAGGCACATTGTTTGCATAGGGCCGGGGCATTGTTTCCATTGAAGGCCCTCCCTTCTGAGAAGCATTTGTGTCGCAGGGTAGATGCTTTTTAACTGCCGTTACGTAGGGGTGCAATATTTGGGCAACCTTAGTTGTAAAAAATCACTGCATCTAGTAGGGATTGGCCTCATAATGAAGACTGCTGTTTACTAAAGTTTCAGTTGTATTGAGGGACATGCTAATATTTATTACGCTTGCGAGCGCTACATACCTCTTTTCTTCTCACTGTGTTTTTTGCCTCACACTCTCACTTCTACACTTCACTCCTCTTACAATTAGCAATTTACAAGCAGAAGCTCTGAATAGGACCATACCACAAGTGCAAGTGCTACAAGATAACTTCTTTGGGTGCCTCGGCTACTGCACAGTTGCCTGTACTCCATCTCAGGTCATTGCTTGTGTCACGAAGTTCGGAAAGTGGAGCATGCGCAATTCCGCCCAGAAAATCTGAGCTTGTTTGAAGCTGTGAGCCATTGTTCATGCCTGGAAAAAGCATTACAGCACCGGTGCGTGGCTCACTACAACAAGTAATAAACTAGCAAGGAGGAGGCAAGCAGAGATGAGTGAGGGGGCTCTCTCACTTTGTAGTCAGAGAAAGAGCAGGCGCCCTCGGGGAAACAGCATCTGGCATTTGATCTCGTTCTTTAAATGAACAACAAATGTGACGTGATAAGAACAAGAATCACAGTCAGCCCTGTTTACAGAAAATCTCAGAGCAAGTACTCGTGTGAAGTGCTCTTAGACAAAGAAAAAAGAGGTTCCTTTAGCAGTTACTAAAATGGGACAAGTATAAGGCTACAAGTAATGGGGGGTGCTCTGTGGAAGGGAACAACCCACCAAAAGTAGGGACAATATAAAAGATTAACCACTTGGAAGCAAGGCGTTTTAAAGAGCACTCAAAGAAACAATTGAAAATCAATGGGCGGGCTGTAAGCCCATAAAGTATGTACAGAATGTGTCGAAGAGACCGTGTAGGCGCTGCGTAGGCGAGACCTAAAAACACTGTTTATTAAACAAAAGATTATTTAACAAGATTTATGGTGAACAGCCTCTAACATCCCCTCACCAAAAACAGTTGAAACACCCACTCCCACTTGTAAATGATAACACGCCATGAAGATGTGAAGGGAACCCCAAGTAGCTGCCAAACATATGTTCTTTATGGAAGTGCTTTCTAAGATTGCCGAGGACGACCTCCCTTGCACTGGACCTGGTAAAGAAAAAACGGATTTCTCATATGCCAAAAGAATGGTTTGTTTTAAGCATCTGCTCAGAGTAGCCAAAGAAGGTTGTAAACCCTTACCAGACAAACCAAAAGTCAGAAACAATGATTTAACTCTCCGGAAGGATGCTGTCCTTGCCACATAGAGCTCTGTGCAAGTCTAAAGTATGCAAGTCTTCTTCTTCGGGAGATGAAGGATTGGGAAAATAAACAGGAAGAACCAAATCCTGTGACATATGAACATCTGATGGGATCTTCAGGACAAATAAATGCTTTGGTCCAAAATCACTTTTTCTTTAAAAAATAATTAAAAGGAGCACAACAGAGAAGGGCCCAAGATCCCCAATTCTACGGCCTGAACAGGTAGCCACCAGAAATAGCACTTTATACAACAGATACTTGAGATCAACCAAATCTAATGGCACGTTTGAGCTACTTGTAAAGCTCAGTACCAAAGGGGGGACAAAGGGTTTTTGAAGAGGTCCACCATAAAGGCCCCTACAAAGTATTTAACAAAAGAACTATGCTGTTCCTCTGAGAAGAGAGTCAATAAACAGGGAATATAAACCTGACCGTGATGGTTCAAAGTTGGGAATCCATTTTATTGGATTATAATGCCCTCACACATCCTGTCGGATGTCATGCTTCATCGTTGGGTCGGCGGTGCAATACCCAACGGGCTCCCTATAGTAGGGGCACTTTAACGGAGATTTTTTTTCAACAGCCTTATGATGAAGTGCGGGTGAGGGGCCTGGTGTGTGTCGATGAGTGTGTATTGGTGTGTTAGAAGTGAGTGTAAAATAGTGTTGGGAGTACCTACGAAAACAACTTTAATCAAGGGGTCTCCTACCCTAAGTAAAAACAAAAGGTATAGGGCGCTAGGCTGAGGTTATGTCTCAGGTTGTGGTGCTCATACGTGATAGGTCAACATGTTTCTCGCCAAGTGAATAGTCTGCGGGCGATTCGTCAGTACCAAAGCAAGGGGTGTTCTATCTACTACTAAAACTAAGATGGTGTTGTGGCTGCACACTCACATCAACTATAAGACTAACTCGTCGGATACCTGGTAGTACTGGAACTACCTGTGGAGAGAGAATAGATTACAACGGTAAATGTAATAACATTGTAGTGGGTGAATGCTCTCATATTCCCTGTGAGCAACTGACTCTCTAAACATCGTGGTGAGCATCAAACAGTTAGGTGAACTAGCGTGAACTTCAGTCCTGTGGCACTCATTAGAACGCAGCAGAAAGCAGAAGGACTTACCCAGAATTATGGACTAACCAGGCTTCACAGTCCCCGGTAGGTAAAAAACACGAGGGGTTCCTCGTGTACTGGGGTAAACAAGGGGATGGGGGAACAACACCAATTGAAAAGTAGCATTAAACATATTAAGAGTCAGGTGTATGGTAGAGACCTCCTAATTCCCTGTAGTGTAAGGTCCATCTGAACGCTAATGTTAAAAAACAATTATATTATAATCGCCATCCACACCTGGAACAAAAATGTGGAAAAAATGTGTGGGCCGCGTTGCAGTGAAATCAATGCTAGTAGAGTCACGTATGTGTGATGTAGGAGATGTATAGTGCTTACAATAGATGCCCATAGCACAGATTCTGCTGTGGGTCAAGTAAGCGCTGTTTGTAAGTGTGACGGAGTCAGGGGAGCGTGCTTTAAAAGGTAGAGCGTGCTGACTAGTTTGTCCTGCATGGTTTAAGCTCAATAGGTATACAATGTGGCAGCGGGCATTTAACAGTGGATTAGGTGGCCCGTATGAAGATTGGCGCCAACATGCCAAAAGTGTTTACCGCAACACCATCGCGCACAGTAATTATCATAGTGCACAGCATCTATTTTAAGTGCAGGATAGTGTGATTAAAGGTAGGCCACAGTTTACTCGTGATTTTAAAAATTTGTCACTTGCTCATTTTAATGACTTTTTGTTGTGCAGGATGATCCACATTTGTCCGTAGCGCTCATAACGCCTACCTTGGCCAGATAATCGACGTCCTCGCTCGCCAGCCGATTTAGGTGCTGGGGCGATAGACGGCCGCCATTTTGGAGGTAGGCAGGTCAGCGATCTAGTCGCTGGCTGCCTCCTACCCTCCCGGAAGGCTTAAAAACGCTGGGGAATCAAACCACACCGACCTATGGGTGCTGGTGATGTTAGAGGGATCTATATTGAACTGCTGACTCTCTAATTGTGTTTTTGAACGCTAATCTGCAATTTTAGCACAGTTTACTCGTGATTTTAAAAATGTGTCACTTGCTCATTTTAATGACTTTTTGTTGTGCAGGATGATCCACATTTGTCCGTAGCGCTCATAACGCCTACCTTGGCCAGATAATCGACGTCCTCGCTCGCCAGCCGATTTAGGTGCTGGGGCGATAGACGGCCGCCATTTTGGAGGTAGGCAGGTCAGCACTCTAGTCGCTGGCTGCCTCCTACCCTCCCGGAAGGCTTAAAAACGCTGGGGAATCAAACCACACCGACCTAAGGGTGCTGGTGATGTTAGAGGGATCTATATTGAACTGCTGACTCTCTAATTGTGTTTTTGAACGCTAATCTGCAATTTTAGCACAGTTTACTCGTGATTTTAAAAATTTGTCACTTGCTCATTTTAATGACTTTTTGTTGTGCAGGATGATCCACATTTGTCCGTAGCGCTCATAACGCCTACCTTGGCCAGATAATCGACGTCCGATTTAGGTGCTGGGGCGATAGACGGCCGCCATTTTGGAGGTAGGCAGGTCAGCGCTCTAGTCGCTGGCTGCCTCCTACCCTCCTCCACCCCCTCTACTGTCTAAATGTGCATTATCACCAGACGGCGCACCGGGCTGGCGCAGCGGGCGCGCCGGAAGCGCGCCGAAGTCGCGCCTAAGTCCAGCCCGTCTGCGCCCGTCCGCGCTTGGCCCGCGCTGAGTGCTAGTCCCCCCGCCTCTACATCCAGACTGATCTATACGCCGGCATTTCTTAAGGCACTACGGCCACCAAGCAGTAAATGTTGTCACAGATATGAGCCAGGTACCTACTCCAATGCTCCTTATTCCCTCTACTGCTCACACTGCACTTTTTCTACGAATATTGCGAACACTGGGATTAAGGCTCCCACCTATCCGTCCTCTCCTAATGCTACCTTCATCTTAGCACTTATTAATGCGAGTTCTATGTGCAGACACAGGCAAGAAATCTCAGATCTTATACTAGACTCCCACCTAGATCTGCTGTTCATAACGGAAACCTGGTTGGATGGCGCATCAGACCCTGACTTGGTCATAGCGGTCCCCAGAGGTTTCACGATACATAGGCAGGACAGAATAGGCCAGAGAGGAGGCGGGGTTGCCATTATCTCCAGAGATAATCTCCCTATTAGGACCACATCTATACCATCTACTACCTGTGAATCGATAATGTTCAGTATTCAACTCACTCCCCTTTTCAACCTCAAAGGCGTACTGATATATCGCCCGCCAGGAGCACGCGCCCCCTTCTTATCCAGCTTCGGGTCGATGTTGGAATCCATAGCACTTGATGATCACTGCATGGTGCTAGGGGATTTCAATTTCCACCTCGAAAAGGCCAGCGATGCCGATACAGCTTGTCTTTTATCGGACATGGAAACGTTAGGGTTGCATCAACTTATTTCTGCCCCCACCCATGAGGCCGGTCATACCCTCAACGGCATATTTACCAACTTGGAGACATTGCACATCCTAGCACTCCTTCCTATGCCATGGACCGACCACCATGTCATATCAAGCAAGTTAGTCATTCCCGACACCCCCAAGACGCGAGCGGTTAACCATGCCCCCAAGCAGGTGAGGGCGTGGAAAGACCTAAACCCGGAGACTCTTAATACTCTCCTGGTAAGAACTCCGCCTCTGCTGTCTAACGATCCCAGTGTTGCCACAGATCAGTTTCATAACTGGCTCAGCCAGGCCACACAGGAGCTAGTGCCACTAAAATCTGTTTCCCAGAACCGAGCCTCCCCCAGTGCACCCTGGTTTTCTGACGAACTTAAAAAGCAGAAACAAACTAACAAACAAAGAGAAAGACTCTGGCGAAAGCACTAAGACCCCGAAAGTAAAATACTATACAAAGAGTCCCTCACTTGTTACAAACATATGATTGCGGAGGCAAAAAAAGCCTACTATGCCGAACAAATAGACAAGGCAAAAAACTCATGTAAGGAGCTATTTGATATAACTAAGCGTTTGCCAGGCGGTACGCAGGATCTCACACCCCCTCCTTCACAACATCTCTGCGATGCCCTATCTGATTTTTTCTTCAAGAAAGTCAATGAGATCTTCCAGGCTTTTTCTTTAAACACTAATATCAATCCACATCCACATCCCCTTCCTCCTACACCGCGTGACAATATAATTACACGCTTCGCTGACCTTACTATGGACCAGACGCAGAGCCTAATTTCAAGGATTAAAACAGGGTCAGCACTGGATCCTTGCCCGCTTAAAGTGCTTACACCAGTCATGGACACGCTGATTCCGGTCATTACACAGGTCTGTAACGCTGTGTTCAGATCGGGCATTTTCCCTGCCTCCTTGAAACACACGTTGGTTAAACCCCTACTAAAAAAATTCAATCTTAACAAAGACGAACTAAAAAACTACCGGCCGATAGCCAGTCTCCCCTTCCTGGCCAAGGTCATAGAAAAAGGTATGAACCAACAATTGTCGGAGTTTGTTGAGCGGTACCAGCTGCTCGACAACACTCAGTTCGGTTTTCGCAAATGTCATGGCACGGAGACCGCCCTCCTCAAAGCGGCAGACGATATACGAGCCATACGAGATCAGGGGGGGACAGCAGTCTTGGTCCTGCTGGATCTCTCTGCGGCCTTCGACACGGTCGACCACAAGATCTTGGCCGACCGTGTCGAACGCTTAGGTGTCCAGGAAACAGCACTGGACCTACTTGTATCATTTTTGGCCAACAGAACTCAGGCGGTCTCCCTTGGACCATACCAATCTTCCAAGGTGTCCTTGCCATGTGGGGTCCCCCAAGGCTCGTCCGTAAGTCCGACACTTTTTAACATCTACGTGTCGGACCTTGCTAGTGTCATCAAAGCTTTTGGGATGAGCCTGACCTCCTACGCCGACGACACCCAATTGGTACTGGCCATCAAAGGGGACGGGGAAGAAGTGGCCACGTTATTTACCAGGGGAATGGTGGCCATAGGTGACTGGATGGCCACGAACTGTCTCAAACTTAATTCAGATAAAACTGAAGTGGTCATCCTCGGTCACCTTTCTCAGGGCTGGTCACCAGTATGGTGGCCAACATCGTTTGGAACCCCTCCCAGCCCAGCTCTTAAAGTCAGAAATCTGGGCATCACCTTTGATGCAGGTCTAAATTTTATGGCACACGCCAACAAGACTGCTGCAACTGCCCATATGAAACTCAGAATGATCAGGAAAATACTACCGTACCTACCTGACACTGCTGGGAGAACTCTGGTCAGCGCATTAGTCTTGTCCGCACTGGACTATTGTAATGCTCTATTCCTAAATGCACAATCCCGGGTGACTAATAAGATGCAGTCAATTCAAAATGCTGCCGCCCGGATGCTGGCGGGACTTCCCAAGTTTGCATCGGTTTCAAACACTATCAGGGAACTCCACTGGCTGCCGATACGCAGCCGCATCAAATTTAAATCATTGTGCATTCTTTACAAAGCTCTCAATAACCAAGCCCCCCACTTTCTTAAACACAATCTTTGTCACTATATCTCAACCCGTTCCCTTCGTTCCGCTCATCACAATCACCTAGTTGTGCCTCGTACTAGAACAGTCACTTGGGGTGACAGGCGATTTCTGGTTGCCGCCCCCAAACTCTGGAACACCCTTCCTCTTCACATTAGGACTAGCCCTTCCCTCTTTATATTTCGCAAACAACTTAAGACTTGGTTATTTGACCAATAGTTCTACTCCTGTAAGGTTTTTTAAATACTGATCCAGCCCCTAAGTCAGCGCCGAGACGCCTACGGGTATTCGCCGCGCTCAACAAATGTCAATAAATAAATAAATAAATAAATAAATAAATAAATAAAAACCGCTCGGTGCATCCTAAGGATTTACCGCAACACCGTCGCGCACTGTAATTATCGTAGTGCACAGCATCTATTTTAAGTGCAGGATAGCGGGATTGAAGGTAGGCCATAAAAACCGCTTATGGTGCATCCTGAGAATGTCCAAACAACAAGGTGGTCAAGGGAACAACGAGTACTGGGAGGCGAGAGCTCACAAGCATACGGGTTGACAATGACTCAACATACCGCCATACCAGCCGTAGTACTCACTTTGGTGCAAGTAGCACGAAGTCTGTAGACTTACCCACTCCTACCGGGTCCGGGTGGTAGAGTGGAGTGAATCTGCACTGTATTTAGTCCCGTCGAGCGCTTCCGGAGGGTGTGGTGTTAGTTTAAGGAGTGTTTGGTGCGTGTAATGCTAACCCACCCAACAGCCATGATGGAAGGAGGTCGTTCGTTCTATCCCAAGTATAGCGGCCATCTTGGAGGGAGGTCGTTCTGTTAGTGATTTGGCGGCTATGTTGGAGTTGTGTCAAGTGGCGCCACTTCAGACAAGGGAAATGTGGGTCAAGGGATAGGCTTAAAAATGTATGTTGGATGTACTCCATCAAGTTTCATCTCGGGAGGTCGTTCAACAGAACATAACTGGGGGTCCCCTAATGAGGCAGTCAAGTAGGTTATAGCGTCAACAGCCTTATTATGTGTAGTTACAGCGTTCATACCTGTAAAGTATTAACCCCTAGGTGTCTTTGGGTCATGGGAATGTGTTGTAATGTGGGGCAGGGCATGCCAGCCTGGTTCGAAGCGCATAGTGTGCCCTCGTGTTGATGAGTGATAGGTAAGATAAGCCAAAGTCCCATCGGTGACTGGAGGTACGGATATTTACAGTGGTAGGTCATACCCTCAGTGCACTCCAAGTTAGCTCGTCATTCAGTCCTTGGGTGTGTGAGGATAATCGGTATATTAATCTCTGTTCAATCAAAAAGAGGGCATGTTTGGTGATTTTAGCGAATGTCTCTAGGATCACCCATTTTAATGAGACGGGTTAGTGGTGTAGTTCTAGAAAATGGGAGCACATTTTTGTGTTGGTTCTCTGACACCTGATGTTGCTCTGGTGCTTTGGTGTTCAGCAACGCGTGTCTTGATGGGGCGGGTTGTCATCCCTACGTATTGTAGGTTACAGGGACAGGTAATCAAGTATATGCAGTTAAATGTATTGCAATTGGTATCGGCCCGCAACTCCCAAGTGAAACTGTTGGAGAAGGTAATGGATATATATATTGAAGTGGAAGCGCACGCCATACAAGACCCGCAGGGATAATGCCCCTTCACCGGTGGTATATCCCATAAGGTCCTTTGGACAGTTGGTGTCACTGTCTTGGGTATAGTGTGAATTAGCATGTCTTTCAAGTTGCGCGAGCGCTTAAAAGCAAAGCGTGGTAGATCCTGTGTCATGACCCCTGTGTTAAGTATACCCCAGTGTTTCCTGATCACATTGCTCAATATGTTGGAACCTGGTGTAAAAGTGGTGACACAAGTGAGTGTGTCACTGGGGGTCTTTTTTCTCTGTTCTAGGAACGCTCAAGGCAATACTTTGTGCGGGATATTGCTGTGATGCCAGTTTTATTGCCAGTATTTCAGATTCAGTTCTGTAATCTTCAATTTCACAGCAATTTCTTCTCACCCTTAGATATTGCCCAAAAGGGAGGTTTTCTTTCAAGGCTCGGGGGTGATGACTACTGAAGAGCAGCAAGTTGTTGCGATCTGTCGCTTTCTGTACATGGTGGTAGTCAAATTGCCCTGTTCAAGTTTAATCGTGAGATCTAGGAATGGTATCTGATTCTGGGAGATGGTGCTTGTGAATCTCAGATATGGGTTCAATGTGTTAATCCACACACAGAATTGTTCACAGGATGTCAAGTCACCTGACCAAAAGATCAGGACGTCGTCTATGAATCTCTTCCATAGGCGTATGTTTGACCGATATGGATTCGAATCGTGGAAGATCAGATCACCCTCAATTAAAGTTGATTTTGTAGGTAATCCCAACCCTATTTTACACTCACTTCTAACACACCAATACACACTCATCTACACACACCAGGCCCCTCATCCGCACTTCATCATACGGCTGTTGGAAAAAGATCTCCGTTAAAGTGCCCCTACTATAGGGAGCCCGTCGGGTAGTGCACCGCCGACCCGACGAGGAGCAGCCCAGTGATGAAGCATGATATCCGACAGGGTGTGTGAGGGCATTATAATCCAATAAAATGGATTCCCAACTTTGAACCATCATGGTCAGGTTGGTTTATATTCCCTGTTTATTGACTCTCTTCTCAGAGGAACAGCATATGTATTTTGTTAACTACTTGTAAAGCTCTCAAAACTAGTGGAAGATGCCATGAAGGAACCTGGCTATGAATCATTGGGCATTTCAAGACGAAAGTTGAAAAGCTAGAGACCAACGGCTCTGATTTCTCAGCCTCCAGTTTCTTAAATGGTTTGACTGCTGCCCATAGCCTATGCAGATTAGATACCGCCAAACCCAAGGAAAACCCACCCTGTTTGTAATCCAGAAATGTATTGGGATTACAAGTGGAAGGGGAGAGATTTTTTATTAGGACACCACTTAGAAAAAGACCTCCAATGCCTAGCGTAAACCTTTGAAGTAGCAGGACATCTAGACTGCTGAATAGCCTGAGCTACTTCCCCCAAACAACTTTACTCCTGCAACTTTAACCTGTCAAGTTCCAATACGTCAGGCACAGCCTCAGAAGAGCAGCTTTGTTGAGGTCCGGGGACAACAGAGGAGACACCACCAGAGAAAAAACCCAATGAGGGGACACTGACCTGTGCAAAAGGAGAGAAACATATTTTCACCTGGGCCAAAAGGGAAGCACTAAAAGCACCTGGATCTGGTCTGTAAAAATCTTCTGTATGGCCTTGGGAATCAGAGGGATGGGAGGAGACCCCCGGTCAATGAACTGAAAACGCATCCACTTCCCATACCTCTGGACCTGGGGTTACACTGCAGAATTTTTTTTTTTTTTTTTTTTTTTTTTTTGAAAAACCTTTATTTGAAAGACAAGTATAAGTACAAGCGCTGGCCCACAACCACAGGGGCCGGCCGCAAAGTCAGGAGAATCGAAAAATTAAAGCAATGTATACGACAGGATAAAAACAGGATAGAAGCAAAAAAGTCAGGACATCGCCCGCGCCAGGATAAAGAGGTTACATTTTACAGTTTACATGAATAAAGGAGGCAGCAACCATATCTATCAGCGCGTCAAGCAACATATATCAAGAAGAAAAATGGGGGGGGGGCGGGAGGAACAACCCCTTATGCAGGTAGACGACCACAGTAGAGCAGAGCCCAGAGACCCCACACTCCCATAACAGGCGCGAAATGGGCAATGAATACCAACAAACGAATAAAGTGGACGCCATATGTACAGCCCGCCCACCCCGAAAAGGAGAAAAGTGCAGACGCTCACGAGACAAAGGAATAGACACCAAGGGACACAGCCCACCCCCTGAAAAAGGTAAAAAAGGGACCATAGAATAAAACAAACTAAAACAACAAACATCCCCCCCACCCTACATCACTGTAATGGCTACGGTCTACCCCACTAAACAGCGTGCCTGTCGCCCAGAGTCACCCGAAATATAGAAAGAATAAAGGGAATAAAAAGAGGAGGGCCATAGAGACAAAGAAAAACACGAAACACATCCCATCCCCCCACCCTGCACACCAACGGAAGGCTACGGCCCACCCCCCCCCCAATAGGCATGCCTGTCGCCCCAAAAGAACCCCAAGCGGGAAAGAGAGTATAGAGAGTGAGAAGACCATCCCAATCTCCAACTCTCAGAAGAAATAGGAGGAGGAAAGTTCAACATACTCCCGGTCACCACCAGCCCCGTAAAGCATCCCCAACCTCAAGTATCAGCAACACAACAGAAGTAGCAAGCAAGCTGGAGGTGGGGAGAGACAATTCAAAATGTGCGGATAAATCAGACAATAAGTAGTCCCATCCCAGACCCCGCCCGGCAGCGCGTACAGCACACTAAAAAATCTCCCAGCCCTGGCCCGATCTCAGGTGGCCCTCCTCATCCCCCCCCCCGTGAGGAGCCACAACCGTCAGAGAAAAGGAAACAGTCCGCCCCAGGGAGAGCAAAGAGGAAAGCTGCGTTAGATAAACTGGATGCAGAAAAAACGTCCCAACCCCGGCTCAACCAACAAAGAAGCTGTTAACTAAGATGCAGCCTAGCCCTGGCCCGATCGTGGATACATCCCTAAATATGCTCCCCGGAAAAAACCCGCCCACTGTAAAACAAAGAGACAATATGGCCGCAGAGAGAATGAAAGTGCCGTAGAAACACAAAATGGCCGTCGAAAGTCACCAGAAAATCCACCGACTACAATAGGGGGTTCCTCAGATACTTGCAGAATGTGTGAGTTCTTCAATAACAAAGTCGGAGGATATAACCCAGGAGCCATCGTTAGAGTCAGCAATGTTGTAGATAGGTTCCAAGGGACTCGCGATGTAAAATCCAACAATGTAGCACTCTCCGGTGAAAGGGGAGACAAAGTATCCCAGACATCGTTGGAAGGCTGACGGTCTCGGGCGTCCATAGAATTGGAGGAGGGCAAATCCGTCCAGCGGGCAGAAGGTAGCACTGTATCCCCATGGGACGCAGGCAGAGACGAATGGAGGGTTTGCTGGGTCAAAGCGTTGCATCCCTGCCGCAGCGCCGACGCCATATCGTTCAGCTTCCCTCCAAATATCTGGTAGCCTTGGTACAGATCGGCACGGAAGTCGCGCAGGGCTTTCAGGATGGTACCGAAAGAAAGTGTGGGCTGAAGCCCATGTCTCTCACTTCCAAAGGAAAGCGCCTGAAGATCGGACCCCATCTCAGGCGGGGCAGCACAGTCCACTGGCAGGGACGGGCGCCCTCCCCCAGAACACGGAGCACCAGACAAAGCCATTATGGCGCAAATCCAGGGTAATCGCCAGGAGTAATGTGGCACAGGCAAGCGGCAATGCAGGACTTCAGTAGCACCAAAAACAATGCCAGTGAGTGTCTCATCGCGGAGAGGCGTTCCATACTGGAGCAGGATAGTGAGGCGTGGGGTCAGGCAAGCGTGGGCAAGCAAACATGGCCGAGCGACCCTCACCGCCTATGATCTGTCCCAAACAAAGGACCCGTTTCGGATTAGTGCCGCATTGGAGCAAGCGCTCGCTGCTCACCGCTTATTTCAATTCTTCTCAAGCGGCGCCACACGGCCGGTGCCACACGAGATTCCCGCTGGCGCTCAGGTCTTCAGCGCCAATAGGGTAGGCTGGCCACCATCAGTCCTCCGGGGCACGGCAAAGAGCGAGTGTGCAGGCAGGGTCCGGGGCTGAAAGCCGTCTCGGAGCTATCTCCGGCCGCCGGGCAGGGAGAGACTCAGGGAAACCACCGCTGGAATCAGCGCCGCGCCGCACGCGATCCGGTATTAAATTTCACCAGGATATATGCCAGGATGTCGGTGCGGCGGACAAAGGCTGGCGGAGCCGGGAGCCTACAGGTCTGCTCCGGTCGCCATCTTGGCTCCTCCCCCTACACTGCAGAATTGGAGTGTCTGAGCATTCTCCCTGGTGGCAAAGAGGTCTATCCAAGGGGAACCAAACCTATGTGATATCTGCTGAACAATGTGCGGATGAAGGACCATTGAGATTGATGAAGAGAAGACACAACTCAAATGATCCACAGGCAAATTCTTCCTCCCCGGAAGATGTTGCTCTGCCCAGAGACAATATCCTGAGTTAGCTGAGTCAGAGATGATGGATCTATTCTATACCTTCCTGGAGCTGCAGATAAGTCCTGACTACCTAATTGTCTGTGTGGATCAAAACTCCTGACTTCCTGGTTCTTGATGAAAGGAGCAAAAGTCAACAGAGCCAAATGCTCCGCCTCTAATTCCCCCCAGTTCGAGGAAATCTGAGAAGACAACCTTTCTCTCACATCAGATTCAAGGGAGATCCCCTTGAATCTGTTGTGAGAGAATGGTCACCCCTCCCTCTACCCCGCTGGCATCTTTTGTAATAACTAAAAGGCATGGGAGAACAAACGGGAAGCCTCTGCTTAATGAGACCTCCTGAAGCCACCAATGGAGATCCTGAGATACCTGAGCTTCCACTGAAACCTGGACAGAGTAATCCTTAATTACTGGAGACGAAAACCTCAGCAGGTGATGAACCAAGGGATACGGATGGGGAAGGGCTCATGGAAGAATTAAGACTGTTGAGGCCATGTCCCCCTGAACCACTAGCCATTCTCTGGCTGAAGCTTGAGGCTTTGATAGCAGAGAGCGAATGTGAGACATTAGCCTCTCTTTCCTGTGACCAGAAAGAAAGACCTTCCCTTCCTCTGTATTGAACTGAATCCAAATGAACTGGAGTAACTTTGATAGCTGGGACTTCTCCATATTCACCAGGAATCTGAATCTGGACAGAATCTGAAGCATATTTTGGAAGTCTTTCTCTGTCTTAAGAAAAAAATGAGAACCAATCAACCCATCATCCAAGTGAGGAAACACCCTTATGCCGCCAAATGCACAATACCCACCACAGCCCAATGTAGCCTAGGTCAAGACGCCATCCACCGATTCCTCCTTAGCTCCAGCTTTTCCGGAGTCCACCCTCACCACTCTCCTTAACGAGCTGGCTGAGACGAAAGATTCTATTGCACAGATGTACTCCGTGGTATCCACAACAAATTCAGAGGTACAGTTCTTACAAAGTGGCATTAATTCCTTTCAGGCTAGACTGGCTACTGTCAAGGGGCAACATATAGATGTGGAATCGCGCCTAGATGCTATTCCGGACTGGGGTAAAGATATTTGGTATCTCCAGCAGGATGTCATTGACTTGGAGTACCACAGTCACCGCAACAGTATCAAGATTATGGGCCTACCAAAGCGCATTGAGAAGGATGATATGCCCCTTTTTTGGGTGCACTAATTGCTGAACTCCTGAATCTCACCTTTCAATCAGTGCTGGAATTCCATAGGGTCCACTCCAATCGAGTGCCCTACCATCATCGGCAACATCATGTTTTGACATATTGTGTATGGCATCGGCATGCTAGACAGATCTTCCAGGATACCAAAAAACAAAGTCCATATCAGCATTAGAAGAATCAAATTTTGTTCAAAGTGGATTTTTCCACCCTTACCAACACCGAACTGAAACAGTTCTTGACTCTCTGCCCTTGACTTAAGAAGAAGGACATTAAATATGGATTACTGGAACCCGCTACTATGCTCATCATTTCTCAGGGCAGAATATCATGAGCCAAAAGATCTAGAGTCCTTTTTGGATGCTTTAGACAACACTAACATGGAAGCTGCTCCCTCGACCTCTTCCTCGTCCCCGCCCGGCAGGATATAACCCAGGGGGGTGCCTCCTCCTCCCTGGGTGAACTAAAAAGGTGGGAATTGGTCACAAATTGCCCAACCTCGATCCAGAAAGCCTTTCCATTCAAGAGATAAATGAAGGTTGCCACTTAAGACTTGATGGGACCCTCGCCTCTGACGTGTCTGCAGTGTTTGCTCTTTAATGTGTACTTGAGACTTGAGCCTTCATCGCAGGACTGGACAACTTTTCCCCCCCCCTGTGTTCTGTTAATTTCATGATTGTATTATATCGTGTAGGATAGATGTTGTAGATCACATGGTATGTTGTTTTTTGTTATAAGTTCATTGTTGTTGATGTTCTTTTTCTGGGGCAGGAGGCTGGGAGGTAATGGAGATAGTATTGTTGTGGTGAATTTGTTTTCAGCTCATGGGTCCTACTGTGATCTGCTCTCATTCTGGTTCTTCAAGGCTCTCTCCCCTCCTTACTGTCTTCCCTTTTAGCGCATTGTTCCCAGTCCAGCGTACCACAATGGGTTTCTGTCATCGGTGGGTGGTCCCACTCCCTTTGGTATTGGTGCCTCCTCTCACAACCTGTTAACAGGTTAAATTTCAAGGTTCATCAGAGTCCCCTCACAGCTCCAGCACCTTATCCTGCCCTAGACACCGGCTTTTCCACTTTCACTGGCCATTCTTGGTAGTAATTCCTCTCTAACCTCTCCTCCCTCCGCACACGCCTGTCATTTCCCACACCCCTCCAAGAGCCCCTCACTAGATCAACCAACCTCTATATCCTGCATTTGGGAGTCCATCTGTTTGCTAATTGACTTCACCCCTCGGGACATGCTAGCGCGACCTTACAGCACATATTGGTTTTTATTTTATTTTATTTATTTATTTTATTTATGCATTTTTATATAGCGCGGACTTTACCCGAAGGTGTCAGAGCGCTTCACAATAGGAACAGAACTGATACATGAGAAAATTACAAGTGAAAAAAATACAAAAGCAAACGTTACAATTAAATGAAGCAAAATGACAATTGTGCGCCAACAAAATATAAGAGGTAGCAAACGGTGCATTACAAAAGTGACTATCGTGAATCAACAAAATACAAGAGGTAGCAAACGGTGCATTGCAGGAGGAAAAAAGTGACGTGTGCAGGTTACAAAAAGCGTACAAAATAAATATAGAGGTATAATACTGCAATATATGGAGGACACTCCAGCACAAGAACAAACGTTACGAAGGCACTGGTGGCACTTGTGCAGGTGTCGACACAAACAAATGTAGGAGTGTAAACAGTGTGTTACAGGAGAAGGTGACGAATGCAAGTCACCCACGAGTACCCGCCACAGGAAGAAGGACAATACTGCCATAAGAGGCAGACTCTCAAACCACAAGAACACACTGGGAAGACACTTCCATAGTCAAGTAAAATAGATTTTTCAGTAGTTGAAGGGCTTCCTTCAGATAGCAGAGAGGGCATGAATTACATTTGGAAATGCCTTTGGTCTCATGGCGTATCCCCTGCATAAAAGATCCCTGAAGGTACTTTCCTTCAACGTACATGGTTTGACACATTTCATCAAACTGAAGAAACTTGTCACCTTTTTGGGTCATCGTAAACCTGACATTCCTCTCCTTCAAGAAACCCATCCATCCCTGGGAGAGAGCAACAAGTTACAGAGGGACTGAGTGGGCCCGGTCCTTCACTCTAGCATCTTATCCACATTCCAGGGTCAGGTTGAGCTGGGTGGTCCACTTAGTTATTATATCATATTGTTATACTTCTTCATGAACATCTCTCGTATAAAATTCCCCAAACTTGGTCAATTTCTACACTAGCTATGTCTTTACCAAAATCTCAATACAAGTGACAACTGTTATTAGAAGGCTCTGTGTATGCCACACATACAGCAACGCCTTGGGTTCTTCCTCACATCGGTAGGTTATTGGCATAATTTGTCACCTGTAGAGTTTTCATGGGAGGGGATTGGAATGTGAATCCTGACCCTTTTCTGGGCAGGCCGGGCATACACCATGATGGGGACAGGTAAGCATTGCATGGCCTAATGCAGGACCATGCTCTCTGCAACCCTTGGAGACTCCTGCATCTATGAGCTGAAGGCAATACTTTCCTCTCTTGCTCCCACAACATTCAGAATCACTTCGATTACTTCCTTCATACCCCCTCACTGGCCCAACACTTAGCAGATGCAAATATAATCCCTTGCGGGGTCTCTGATAAAGGACCTTATAGATATACCTTTAGACCTGGCTCTGTATGGACCCTTCAGTGATCTTAGTTCCTTGATGCCTCCATTCATAAAGACCCAGAGGCGAATCCTCGCCTTTCAGAATTTGTTTAAAGATATTCGGAGAATAATAGGGCTCGGTAACCTCGGCACAGATGTGGTGGGGACAGGGAAGGCTGTCCTACACGGAATGCCTATTAGGGACTCATCACTGATCAGTTGGAGGCTTTCAGACTACAGATGGCAACTGGAAACGCCGTCCGGGTCACTAACTACTGCCTACTCCTCCCCGAGCCCGTCCCTTCTCCAGGAGCTTTTGCTGGCTAAATACCAACTCAACACATTCTGTACTACAGAGGCGGAGAAAAGCCTCTTCCACATACTACAGGGACACTACGAAAGGCTTTGGCTTACCTACTCCGCCAACAATGCTTTTCTAGGACGATCTCTGCCATCAGAGACTCCAAGGCTCGCTTTGTCACCAATCCGACCCCAATAGTGGCAGTTGTAGAAATATTATGAACACCTTCACACGGCTGGAACGCCCCCAGCCCCAGAACAGAACCTTCAGTTTTTGACTACCTAAAATTACCAAAGCTAACGCCCACACAATCTGCACAACTGGAAGGTGTGATAATGGCGGAGGAAATCGCCACGGCGATCGATGCCATGCCCTCTGGGAAGGTTCTTGGAGAGGACGTCCTCGTGGCGGAATGTTATAAGGGCACCAACGCCCAGATTGTTCCCATCTTAGTCTTTATTTATCAGAAGCCCTAGATGGCAGGCACCTCTCTGCAGCGTTCCTCAGGACTCGAATTTTGATGCTCACAAAACCAAAGAAGGACCCCCTGGAATGTTCTAGCTATCGCCTTATTTCTTTCATAAATGCAGACGTTAATATTTTGGCAAAGGTTTTGGCGACCTGCTTGAATAAAGTTATCATATCTCATATTCATTCATCTCAGTTGGGCTTTGTTCCCGGACATTCCTCGACCAATCTCTTGCACACTCTCTTGCATATTATTTGGTAGGTAAGAGACGAGCTAGAAGAGAAGGTACTCCTCTCTTTGAATGCCAAAAAGGCTTTCAATCGTGTCGATTGGAGTTACCTCTTTCTGATCATGGAGAGGATGGGCATAGGTCATGACTTTCTTACATTAACCAGGGGTATGTACTGTGAACCCACTGGATCTGTCACACGTGGAGGTTTCTCCTTCCTGTATTTTGACATCCATCGAGGCACCAGACAGGGTTGTTCCCTGTCCCTGTTGTTGTTTCTGTTGATTCTAGAGCCTCCAGTTATTGCCTTTTGATCTAATGACATTATGGGTATTCTCACGACAGTGGGTGAGGTAAAGGCCTTTTACTATGTAGATTACATCCTCTTGAAGTTATCAACCCCCTCGGCCTCAGCAGCCGCTCTGATTTTTCAACTGGATTCTTTTTCCCAGTTTTCGGGCTATTAGATAAATTGGTTGAAATGCGAGGCTCTGCTCCTAACACCCACCACCACTAGAGCCTCACTGGGTAACCTGCCATTCAAGTGCTTTCAGTCCCATTTAAAATACTTCAGGGTGTATATAAATCAGGGTCTGGAAGACATGGTCTTGAACAATGTGAAATCCATCGTGGGTTGTATGGAGCGTGATTTTAAAAGGTGTTCTGCCCTGAACCTATCCCTGTGGGGTATGGTCCAGGTCATCAAGATGAATTTCCTCCCCGAATGGAATTACATCTTTGGAATGTTGTCCCTCGCTATATCAGTCTATCATCCGCGCAACATCCAATGCTCCATCTCCTGATTCATTTGGGGATTGGATAGACCGAGATTAAAGCGTGCTAAGCTCTACGCTACATGGGAGAAGGGTAGCTTACGTCTTCTGCATTTGGAGGGTTACCTACTTCTAGGGCCACACCCTTATGGGTGGAGTTAGAGCGTTAGATATTGCAAATTCCAGAGATCTGACTATTTTATTATACTGTGAGACCTTGAATTAGTCCCCTTGTCAAGCTGATCATTTATACCTCTCAGTATGCGTGGTATAGGGCCTATAGGCTGATGAAAATCCTGACCCATATTCACGCTAAAGCCCCTTTATGGCGCAATGCAGCCATTATGGTTGGTGGGGAGGAAATTCCTTGGTCCCTCTGGATTAATCATGGTATTCATCACATCGAGGACCTTGTCTCTAATGACTTTATCAAGTCATTCCTGACTTGAGACGGTAGTTTCTAATTCCACCCTCACAACTACAGAAATACAATCAATTGTCCCATTCCCTATCACATGTCCATTGGAACACGTATATTGACCTCCCTAGCTCAGTCATTACTCAATATATCCAGATCTGGAAAAACTTTGGGAAGACTATTTTGCAAATGAATGCCACATTGATGAACCCCTGTTTTTCTGCTCAACCATTCGCAGCATTGTGTGCCTGGTGGGAAACTCCTCTCAACACATAATACGTGGATGATTTCTGGGATACTCTACTGGCGGATTATAATAAAGGATTAAGGGAAGCGCACCTTATATATAGCTTTTTTTAAGATCTTCCACTGTTGGCATTGGTCCCCAGCCAGGTTGCATAGTACCTGTCTTAGTGTAGATTCATGTTGTTGGAGATGTGTCTTACCAGACTGCAATACAGTCCATATTTTATGGGAATGTGACGACTGAACTCCTTCTGGTCACAGGTTTAGGACCATATGAGACAGGGCCTTGGGGTAGACAGGCCTTTGACAGCCGGCTAATGCTCCTGTATGATACTTCTAACCTCCCTTCAGTGACTCAACATGTTAATAGATGGCTCTCCACCGCCTTAGGGGTGGCTAAATTGACAATTCAGCGTCTTTGGAAATCAACTCTAGTTCCCACATTACAGACCTGGTTGGACAACATCTATGATGTTGCATGCTTCGAGTGCCTTGTTTATAAGCTAAATGACAAATTGCAGATATTTGAAGTGGTTTGGGGCTCTTTTCTTAAAGAATGAAGTGCCTAACTCACCCATACATTTAAGGTGTACACAGCGTATCCTGGCCTCCTTCCTGTTCCATGCAGACCACTATGTTCCGTTCACAGGCCCCTTCCTCTTGAGGTTCCCCATACTTTGACCCCAATTGTTGTTGGTTTTCGTTAAAGGAAGGAGCTGGGGACAGATGGACATCTTATTTTATTTTCTCCCATGTGGGTGTTAACGCCTCCCATCCTTCCTCCCCATTGCAGGAGTGTCTTTCCTTTTCCCTTTCCTCCCTCGATGGTTGTGTTCTTCTTTTCCTCTTTTTTAAATTGTTAGTAGTTGCTCCATTGGGTAACTGGTTTACAGATGGACTATGGGTTTGCATTTTTTTTCTCCTCACCCTGCCTGGCGACTGGTATGTACATTTCTATTTTTCCACTCTAGTTACAGTAATTAGAAAAACTCAATAAATAATTGAAACTTGCTGAAATTCTTTGGAGCAGAAGCTAGTCCGAACCTGGAATTGAAAGTGTCTTTCTCCCACACAAAATCTGACAAACGCCTGAGAGTCCCTGTGAATATGGATGTGCAAATATGCGTCCTTTAGATCTATCATGTCAAAAAGCTAACCCTTTTCAACAGAGGAAGAATTTAACCTAGAGTCAACATGTAAATGTTTGATGAGGAATGTAAAAATTTACTTTCTTTAGATCCAAAACAGGATGAAAAGAACCTGACAGTTCTGGACCAGAAAAAGAATGGAGTAGCATCCTCTCTCTCGTTCTGTCTGAGGTACTGGAATTATGGCCGCTTTGGAAAGGAAATCCTCCATCCCCTCCAAAACAGATGACTGACGCCGAGGATTCTTTGGCAGAGGAGTTTGACAAAAAAGTCTGGGGGCTAGGAAGAAAATTGGATCTTTAGACCATTCTGTGCAGCATTGACTGCCCATCTGCCCCAATCTGTGATTGACATACCTGAGAACAATATTTCACTTGATCCCCAAACTGCTGCGGAGCATTCCAGGCATAGTCAAGTTTTGGGAGGGTTCTGCTGATGACTCCGCATACCCCCCACCCCAACTACCTCCAATCAGAAAAACTAAAACCACTGCTTGTCTAAAATGGCAATCACTAGCTAAACACTAGTCTGACACACGGAAACTATGCAGTTTCACCTTGTCGTTTCTGGTCTGGATGGCTCTTGAGATAGCCATCTGACATCAGGGGGTACATCTAGATTTACCAACTGGAGAGGTAGATTGGTGGATTAGTGCATCATTCTGCAAAATTCTGTGAACAAAGTAGCCTTAGCAAAATCGTGTAGTACTTTACAATTCTCTTAATATTGAATGTTAGAGTTGGCACTTGCGCACTCCATGGCCAGAGTGTAAAAGGATAGAGCCAGTTTGCTCCTGACTGCTAGCCTGTCTGCTACTTCTGGGTTTTCTGTCCTACACCTCACATAAATATCCTTGTCTTATTAATTTAGCCGCTTTTCTATCATTGCTTGGTTACATTTGGTGTGTCTGTAACATTGTCCTCTTGACCAGAATATTTGTCCGTAAAATCTAACCTTTGCACTGAATTTCAACAGTAATTTTTTTTTGTTTACATTTCTTTATTGGTTTTATAAATTGTCATGTATTACAGCAGTTACAGACAACTGAAATTGCATAGTTGCTTCATTCACAATCACTACTTGTCACGAATGTTGACTCTTTGTACTGCAGGTTTTTTTATCTAAAACTGAAGGCAAACGGTATAGTACTTGTTATAGCAACATAGTATTGCATCTACAACCATTCCACTAGAATGTACACAACATTGCTTTTAAGAACATATTATCTTGTAAGGAGAATAACACTAGGGTTGGGGGTTAAAGGGAGAGGAAATCGCATCTCACTAAATTGGTATATTAGGTGCAGACAGTGTTGCTATCGTTGTGTATGGCATAGGCCCTGTCGCCTTGTACGTTGTCAACATTTCGTTTTTTTTTTGTTTTTTTTCATTTTCAAATACATTATTAGATTTTCAATAACAAAACAAAAGAAAACATATTTTGTAAAATATACAAACTGCACTCTTGAAACAAGGCTATAACTGAGAAAAACATAATATTTTGCAATATTACTCAAAGATTATTATTCCAAGCAATATATAATCAGAAGATGTGAATATAAAATACGAATAAAAAGTTAGGATATTGTGTGCTTACATATGATCATATTAAAATTATGTATAATAATAATAATAGTAATAGTAATAGAGAAAAAGAAAAAAAGAAAGAGAAATAAAAGAAAAAGAAAAAGGGAAAGAGAAATAAACCAATTCTAAAGAGAAAAAACCCCACAATAAATATCCAACAGGGTTTATGTAAAACAACTGAGAGGCCTACTGCTACAACTGGATATTATGACCAAATACACCAAACAGTAAGTATGTATCATTAAGAAAGACATGTACTGTGTATGCAAAAATAACAAAAAATAACTATTTGAAAATATTACCTATAAAATAATAACAGAGGTTTATGTGTGTTGAAGTAAATGTCTAAAGAATTCCACATAGCTCTCGTCGAAGGTTTTCCATGGAGAATTCTGCAGAGCAATATTATCTGCACCCCTGAGATGAATAACCCTGTTCATCCACCCTTTATATGAGGTCTTAAGCGTACCCTTCAAATCATTTAGTACCATCTTTATTGCTGATGTGAATAAAAGGTCTAATAGGGCTTTATCAGCATTATTACATATTTCAATCGCTAGAAAAACTGTTGTTAAAGTGGAAAATTCTCTTTTGACTCACATTTAAATGAAAGGAAATCAAAAACGTTGTCCCAAAAGGTCAACACGGCCTTACAATGTAGTATAAGATGGGCTAAATCTCCACAATACAATTCCAGCAAATCGTATCGTACCGAAGATGCTGAGAGTGCAACCGTGCAGGCGTCCAAAACACCTTGTGTAGAAGCCAAAATATAGTTTGAGACAATAAATACCGGGGATATTTTGTTACGGGTTGTAGAGCTCCAGACTTGAGGCCAAATAAATTCGGGTAATGGGTCAGAAGAATGCAACTCCCAAAAAGCTACAAGATTATTGTTGAGATTCGAGGTTTTGGGGCGAAGAAGTTTGTAAATATATGCCCCGACTGATGCTTCCTCCCTCCCGGGAGTCCAGATGGCTTGAGTCATGGGGTCGGAACATCTTTGCCTCCACTAGTGCTGCCCTGCGGTCCTTAAATACAGTGTGTGTTTTGGCCCGGGCTGCCTCTGCCCTGTGGGACTCTGCAGAGTTTTTGCTTTTTGCCACCTCTGAAGGTGCTCATGTTGACCTCCTTCATCTCCTCCGGGATGGCCGTGACCTTGCTGAATTCACGATCTGCTCGGCTTTGGATACTGCGGATTCTTTAGGCTGGGCTATGGCTGGTTCTGTTGCCCTGCGGCGAGTATCCGGGAGCGAATGGTTGATTTACCCTTTGATGGGGTTTTGTTTGATGCTCACGCTGAATCGGCTGTTCATCACCTTCTTGCGGGCTTTCGCCCTCCCACTTAGGCTTGTCTTCCTCAGGCGGTTGTTCTGGAGTAGTACCTTTTCATTTAGCATCCCTTCGATGCGTTGTGTTTTAGGCTGGCAGTAAGCCTTAGGTCTTATTTTTGTATGTCGGGGGTGATTACCTTTTCATTTGTGTATTTATGTCCTTTCTTTGTCCTCTTGTAAAGCGCTCTGACATCCTTCGGGATCTTGTTCACGCTATATAAAACTTTATAAATAAATAGATAAATAAATATGATACTTGGTGACCTAGTTTAGTAATTTGTGACACAAAAATTGGTAGGGATGGTGACGAATTATGTAATTTAGCTTTAGAGAGTGCCGCTCTAATTTTTAAGAAGTTGTAAAATTCAATGATGTCTAATTTGTATCTGGTTTGAAGTTCAGCAAACGTAATGGGATATGATGAATGTTCTAACTAATAGGGGAAGAATATACCCTCATTGATCCAAGTATCAAAATTTAAGCTTTTCCCTTTATATAAAATGTTACGATTATGCCATATAGATTCGATCTTGGATCCCTTCATGCTTGACTTGAGTTTCTTGTCTACCTTTAGTAGCGCCATTTTCATATTTTTGAAAATAGATTTGGAACTAATCGGATAAAGTTGATTAGAAGTGAGCAGGGCAAGAAGATTAAGATTATCCAGAATAGATTTTTCAATTTCTAACCACACCGGAGTATAGATGATAGGAGGCGAAATCCGATAAGAGCCCTGCTTGGCTAAAAATGCTGATTGATATAGATATAGTTTAAAATCTGCTTATTTAACACTCGCTAAGGATTTGTCACGCCTCCGTTTTTTGAGTCCAATTCAAGCCTTCTTACCTTTCCATAAAAAGTTTGAGAAAAGGATATCTAGTTTATGATGAAAGTCTTCTGTGAGGGTAAGTGGAAGCATGTTGATAAGATAGTTAATTAAGGGCGTAATCATCATTTCTATTATTTCTATTGCCATGCTAGACCTGAGTTGCCTAAAATGTCCTTGGTACAGTGAACATTCAAAGGTTTTACCTCCGATTTGTCTCTTTTAAGCTTGTATCCTGAGTGTACAGATCGTAAGCATCTAAGCCGCAATTGAAGGACCCGGACCTTCAGTTATTATTAAAATCTCATTTGCGTAGGCGGCTAGTTTAACTTGAGTATTATTGAACCCTACACCCTTAATATCTGTGTTCATCTTCATATCTTAAATTAAGGGTTCCAACGCCAAAAGGAAAAGAGATGGTGACAGGGGGCAGCCTTGTCTGGTGCCTTGTTGCAGAGTAAAAGACTCCGAGAGTGGGCCGTTAATTGCAATGCGAGCCTAAGGCGATAGGTAAAGGGCCATGACCATATTTATGCATGATTCCACCAAGTTAAACAAATACATCCATTGTTTTAAAAAAGACCATGAAACCCTGTCAAAGGCCTTTTCTGCGTCCAGAATAATCGCTATTGTTGGATCTTGTTTATTTTGTTTTCTTATGTCTCATTGCCAATGCCTCTTACCTTGAATATGTGTGAGGGGTTGCTGCGAGCACGCTATCTATGTTCCATGCCCGGATCTTTGCCTGTTGGGGAAGGAGGGGGCTCTAGCTATTGTGGGGATCCCTCTGCGTGTTCTTGTGTCCCGCGTGTTGTCTGAAATTAACCATGTGCCTCCGAGTGCTCCTGCCACATGCTTCAGAGATGAATTTCAAGAGTCATGACGCAGAATTTAACTTTGCCAGCTGGTCTCACTGGATCGGATTGAATTGACATTACCTATTTTATTATTGTGATAGGGTTCTACAGGTAACTTGGACACCCAAGAGTGGGTGGGGGCGGCAAAGCTGATTCTACTTGCATGTGTGGATTAAATGTAGAAGCAGACATTTGGACTATAAGAGCTTGCACATTTTGGAAAGTGCCTTGAAACCCTGGAAGGAAAGCAGATCGCTGTATAATTGTTAAGCGCCGAATAATGATGACTAATGATAATGACTATGAAGTATCTGTCGCCTCTCTGCACTCATAAACTAGGTGACAATAATACTCCACTGTGCTCATTTAATGAGTTCCAGAGGATGATGTTTCAGTTAGCCCTAACTAGATCAGAACATGGAACTTGTACATATCTAGGCAAGTGTTCAGCCTAGTGCACTATGTCTCCGAGAATGACGACCTCCTTAAAGTTGATGCTTTCTCCCTAAACATCCTCCTCCAGCGGACCGGCCATGCCTCTCCATGGGACATCTTCCCTCAGTTTGCACTCCACCAGCCTTGCCTGCTGCTGCTCCATCTGTGGAAATAACCCCTGCCCTCACAACAAGTACAATAAATTAAACAAATTAGATACAATCATTTATTAACTAAACAACACATATTTGCAAAATGAAATGCCGTACAACACAGCACACTATTGTATACTGCTTTATAATAAATCGTAATTATAATAATATGATACAACAGACTTTATTGATGTATCAAGTCAGATCGACAATTGCAATAAATAAACCTAGTGAGACATCATTTACACTTTGCTTATTGTGATTTCAGACTGTTTCAGGGTACAACTTTTTTTTATAGGGGCCCGCTGTTAAATCCTGGGTGTACCGCATACCAAAGCTCCCTAGTCTTCATTCCACCTCAAGTCTCTTTATTCCATCACCCTACACTTCTTGACTCTTTATCTCTGTCTTGATGGTTCCTTATTATTCCTGCTTTTTAGGACCTTTTGTGGACAATACCAATAGATACAGTGAGCTATGGATCCTCCCATTGCTTACCATTGGCTGATTGTCTTGTCAATCTCATTTGCTTGCATTTTATTCAATAGCTTTCCTTCCTGTTGTATTTTTCTGTTCCTTGGAGTATAGCTTTTAAACCATCTTTCTGATTGGATGACTGGTATTCTTCCATGGCTCCACATCAGGGAACCACTTTTTCCTTTTTCTTTCAACACTCCATTGCAGCACATATGTTTTCTTGCTTTCTCTCCATGCATGTGCTCATTTCTGCACTAGGTTTATGTATTGTAAATGTCAATTTGACTTGACACATCAATAAAGCCTGTTGTATGTATCATATTATTTTCCATTGTCACCCCGCGCTTTCCATCTTTCCCCAGCTCGTCTCCTGATAGCCCCTCGCCATTCCACTGAGCTGTGTTTAACTTTTTTTTAATGTAGCCCCTCACCCAGCTACCCCATTGCTCACCCGTTAATCCCACTTCTCCTCGGCATTTACTTACACTACCTCATCCTGCCCTTCCCCGTAGCTTTTTAAAAATGTCATTAAAACAAAATGTTTTAGGGCCCAGCAACCGCATTTTGCCTCTGAGCCGCTCCTTTCTTCAAAAGATGCACTTGAATGTTCATTTTATATATTTTAATTTAATGCTCTACACTCTTCGTTTGGTTGCCGCCACTGAGTGCTTATGCTCAGATTTGCTCCCACTTGTGCTCATTGCTCCTGCTCCCAGGTCTGCGCTCCATCCACCATTCCTCCACTCTCCAGGCTTTCAATCTCATGCTCGGCTCCTGCCTTTGCAGACAGCACCTCTTGTTGGTGTGCCCGAAGAGTCCCCGACAGAAAGGTATGAGGAGGTCCCAAGGAATAGGACAGATTTGGGCCAGATTCGGGGGCATTGTGAGAGCATAGGCTTTGCCTGTCTTTCCCCACCAAAGCACTAGAGAAGTTCAACCTGTCCTCCTGCTGTGACCCATGGCTGCTGGGGGCCGGCAGGGCTTGGCTTTGAAGGAAATAGGGAGCTGTTGGTGTTTCTCCCGGTGGTGGAGACCAGCTTCAACACCTGTTGAACCAAGGCTTATGGAACTGGCCTCTATGTTCTGATGAGGTTGCGGTTGGTGAGTCTTCAGCTTAATTGGAGAAAGTGAAATTAATTCAGAAAGCAAAATGTTCTTCATTACCCGAGAATAGCCTTATTCACAGAATGGTCAGCAGGAAGAAAAGGCAGTGACCTGGTGCATCTCGTGGTACCAACACCTCTTCCATTCCTGGATGTAGAGTCAACTAGCACCCTTCCAAACATATACTGTTCAGGACATTTTGGAACTCTTTACCTTGAGCATTTGTTGTGTTTCTTTTTGATTTTGCCATTTTTTCTAAGAGTTTAAATTCGTATTGGTTCAATTAACTATCTGATAAAATGCATTGTTGTATTTTAGGCTTTTGAAAATTGAAATGGATTGACCGATTGAACACAATCCTTTCTGGTGCTAAATTGCTGCTGATGTGGGGCTGCGCTGGTGCTGAGGAGGGGGAGCACTGGTGGTTGTGCACTGATGCGGCGGTAGTGCTGTGCTGATTTTGAGCTGGTGGTGTGCTTAGGTTGAGGTGGTGCTGTGCTGGTGCTGAGGTGGTGCAGTGCTGATGCTGAGTTGGTGCTGCACTGGTGTTGGTGCACTGTTGAGGTGGCGCGGTGCTGATGCTGAGATGATGCTGTGCTAATGCTGAGGTGGTGCTGAGTGATGCTAAGGTGTTGCTGAGTGATGCTGAGATGGTGCTGTCATGCTGAGATGGTGGTACTGTGCTGGTGCTCTAGTGGTGTTGAGTTGGTGCTCCGGTGGTGCTGAGTGATACTGAGTTGGTGCTGTGCTGAAGTGATGCTGCACTGATGCTGATGTGGTGCTGCACTGATGCTGAGGTGGTGCCGCGTTGGTGCTGAGTTGCTGCTGAGGTGAGGCTGCGCTGGTTCTGAGGTGGGCCTGCACTGGTTGTGCTGCACTGATGCTAATGTGGTGCTGTGCTGATGCTGAGTTGGTGCTGTGCTGATGCTAATGTGGTGCTCAACTGGTGCTGTAGTGGTGCTGTGCTAATGCTCAGTTGGTGCTGCACTGGTGTTGGCGCACTGATGAGGATGTGGTGCTGTGCGGATGCTGAGATGGTCCTGTGCTAATGCTAGGTTGGTGCTGTGGTGGTGCTGAGTTGGTGCTGTGCTGGTGCTGAGGTGGTGGTGCACTGGTGCTCTGGTGGTGCTGCGCTGATGCTGAGTGATACTGAGGTGGTGCTGAGGTGGTTGTGTGCTTGTGCAGAGGTGATACTCAGGTGGTGCTGAGTGATGCTGAGTGATGCTTTCGTGGTGTTCGAGTGATGCTGTGCTGGTGCTCAGGTGGTGCTAAGTGATGCTGAGTTGGTGCTGAGGTAGTGCTGTGCTAATACTGAAGTGGTGCTGCATTGGTGCTGAGTTGCTGCGATGAGGTGGTTCTGCCTGAGGCTGTGGTAGAGTTGCGCTGGTGCTGAGTTGATGCAATGCTGGTGTTGGTGCACTGATGCAGAGGTGGTGCTGTGCTGATGCTGAGGTGGTGGTGTTGAGTGATGCTGAGTAGTTGCTGCACTCTTACTGAATGATACTGTGGTTGCTCTGTGTGACGATGTGTTGGTGCTGCACTGATACTGAGGTGGTGGTGGTGCACTGATGCTGAGGTAGTGCTGCACTGGTAGTGGGGCGGTGCTGCACTGCTGCAGAGGGTCTGCTGTGTTGGTGCTGAGGTGGTGCGCTGATGGTGCTGTGCTGGGGCTGAGGTGGTCATGTACTGGGTCTGAGTGATGCTGAGGTGGTGCTGTGCTGGTGTTGTGGTGGTGCTCAGCTGCTACTAAGTGATGTCCAGGTGGTGCTGCTGAAGTGGTCCTGAGTGACGCAAACTGGTGCTGAAGTGGTGCTGTGCTGATGCTGAGGTGGTGTTGCACTCTCCACTTGCGGGATATATTGTTAAGTAACCTACCATTTCATTCCACATTTGGAGAGCACGAGAAGGCATCCTTGATATTGGATTTATTTTACTAACAATTGAAACCTAAAAGAAAGCATCAAAAGTTGAAAGCACACAACTTAAAGTTGCTTCCATTTTCATAAAATGGAGCAATAGCATGTTTTCCTCTTTAATTGTATCCAAATAATTACTCTGCCAAAAGTACAATGTAAATAGGTTGATCCTACTGTTGGCCATCTTCTTAAACTACACTTTCATTAAGTAAGTAGATTATTTAAGGTTTTGACATTTGAGCTAATGAAAGCAAAAATGTTATAGGATGAAAAACAACATAGCCTTCGGCGGAAAAAGCACCTGTGAAACCAAAGACAGGGAAAATAAGATAAGGACATGATTTGTAGCCCTCAGCTGAGCGTGTTCGTAAAGCTGTACAAGCCAAAGCAAAAGAAAAAATAGTGTGCTGAAACTTACTTACATATAGCTGATAGTGAAGTGATCCATGTAACTGGGGCAGTCTCCAGGATGTGACCAAACAGTAAAAGGAGGGACAAATGTAAACTATTCACCAACAAAAACAAAGAAATTTTAAAAGGCACACGAGGGAACAAATGAAAACGGATGGGCATGCTAAAAGCCCTTACAGTAGATACAGCATGTCTCGAGAGACAGTGCATGCGCTGCCTAGCCGAGATTTAAACAAAAGAAATAGCTTAAATTAATGCAAAGTGCAGGTCAAATAAATAGATGCAAGATAAAAAAGCAGACAAATCCAGCCAAGAAGCCACTCCGTCTAATATAAGCATGTGACATGGTCTAACAATTCAAAATCAATGTCCAACAGCATTTGAAGGACAATGGTATCCCAATTTTATAAACAGCATTTAAAAAGCCATTAGAATACTGGTTAAATCACTAGACATTCGTACAAATACAAAAGCAGGTCTGGCTTGTACAAAATGTAATGTTTTAAATTGAGAGATCATGTATCATCATTGAGCACAATAAAAAAAAGTATGAAGCAGAAATTACGAGGCAGAGTAAAATAAATAGTTGTTTCCCCATAAAAATGAACACAGGGGCACTGCAGGAGATAATTATGAGGAGTCCAGCCCCTGCAAAAAATATAGACAAAAATGCACAATGTCTAACCTAAAATGTGTCAGTAAAAACTACTGTGATCATTAGACACAAAACTGAGATAGAGCTGTATTTGCAATTTATTTTTTACTAGGGCATACATCCTTACAGATGAATTAGGAAGTATGCTGACCTCCCTCCTAACTTGTCTTAGAAAAAAAACAGGGTTGACCAATGAATGCCAGATTAGACATAACCCATTAGGTTTACAAATTGCTGTCTCCTAATTTATACCAGATGATGCCAGCCCCTAGAGTAATAATCAAAAAGGGCTCAAAGGTAAGTTAAATCTTGTACTCTCGTAATTGTTTTATTTTGGAATGTAATCAATCTCATGTTAGTTTGCTTAGGGCCAACCAACATGGTAGAAGATTTGGAAAGGTTGATACTAAGATCTAACTGATCCATGAATAATGGAAAAGAGTTCAGCAATTTGTTTTTTAGATCTTTGGAAGTCTGGGCCATTAGTAAAGCGTTATTGGCACATGAAAGGGCTGAGATAAGACAGGGGCCGATTTGTGGCAGATCCTGATAATCAAATTCCCAAAATTGTTCAAGATGGTTAATGTAAATAATAAAAAGAAAAGGGGCAAGGATACAGCGTAGACGTATTTCACCGACTAACAATAAAGGGTCAGTAGAGTCTCCTCCAGCCCCAAATCTAACACAATCAGACAGTGTATATGTACTTACTTACTTATTGCCTGTTATGCTCACTGGTATATAGGGCAGCAACAAAGAACCTCTGCTTCTGTCTGTCTTGGTCAAGTTTCTGTACAGTGCTCCCACTTTGGTTCAAGGTCTTCATTTCTGTTTCCACAGTTCACTTCCAGGTGTTATTTTGCCTGCTTCTCTTCTGTTTACCTTCTGCGGTCCTGTGAAGAGCTGGTTTTGTGATGGAGTATTGTTCTCTTCTGATGGTGTGGCCTATCTGTTCCATCTTTTTATCATAACAATAGTGTCCATGCTTTCTTGATTGCATCTGGTGAGCAGTTTCTGGTTGGGGGTGGTTTGCAGCCAGCAAATACACAAGATTCTTCTCAGGTTACTGGTGTGGAAAGCAGACAGTTTGCTGATGTTGCTTTTTGTCATTAACCAGCATTCTGATCTAAACAAGAGCGTGGACAGTATGCAGCTCTGATAAAACCTCAGTTTGGTTTGTACTAAGATGACCTCCACACATTGTTCAGCATCTTGAAGGCATTCCTGACCTTGTTCAGTCTGCTGTTGATGTCACTGCTTGCCTCTCTATCATGTCTGTTACTACCTCCTAGGTAGGCAACTAGTACTGCCTAGGTAGGTGCACTCTTCAGTCATGGCAGGTCCTCTCCATCTACCTTGATAGGTGAAGGATTTGGAATGTTGAGTGGCATGACTTCTGATTTCTTCGTGTTTATCCTCAGACCAACTTGCTATGCAGAGATGTGGAGGCAAGACGTGAGTGTAAAGAATAAGACCACCTGATGCATCTGGCTTGGTCTTCTGTAGTGCGTCGGATCACCCAGTTGCTGACTAAAATAAATCGCAATCCTGACACCATAAATTCCCTGTCTTACACAAATCTTGACTTTGAAGTTATACTCACTATATCCCACATTGCAGCTAAAATTATCATAGAGTCTCTTAATGATGAGGACGATCTACTGAGGCATACCATAGGCTCTCAGTGTCATGGTGAATATTGTCAAAGGCTTTCTCAAAATTAATATAGTTGATGTACAATTGTCTCTGTCATGCTGTACACTGCTCTGTGATGTTGCATAGAGTAAGGATCTGATGAACATACCCTCTGCCCATGCGTAACCCAGCTTTTTAGTTTCGTACCTGCTTGTCTACTACATCAGAAATGCTCTGTAAAATTATTTTCACCAGGTTTGGATTGACAGAAGGGTGATTCCATGGCAGTTGTTACAGTTGGTTAATGCTCCCTTCTGTGGAATCTTGACGATAAAACCTTGGTTACAGTCATCTGGTTGATTTTTCCCTCCCCAATCAAAGTAAACAGTAGTTGGAGGATTTTGGCTTACGATTCAGGGTCTGCCTTGATTGAACATTTCTGCATTCCGATTGTCTTGGCCAGGAGCTTTTCCATTCTTGAGAGATCGGACTGCAGTGGGGATTTCTTATTTTTTTGGTGGGGCACTGTTTAGATCCAGGTCTGTCTCTGTTTCCTGGATGTCCGCTTCGCTTGTTAGTACTGGTCAGATGTATGTCTTTACAACGCATGCTTTTTCCACGCATGCCTTTACAACGCAGGTTTTACAATGCAAGTCGTTACAACTTGCGTTGGGGGGCGCTGGATAGTGAATAGTTTAATTTACTATTCCAACTCCAGTCCCCGTGGATAGTAGGGAAGGTGTTGGATAGTAAATTAAACTATTACCTATCCTACAGCGCCCCCAGCGCAATTCGTTGTAACGAATTGCGTTGTAAAAGTTGCGTGGTAAAGGTAGTGCGTATTAAAAGTTGCGTTGTAAACGCTGTTTAACGTACTGGTCTATTCAAGACTTGTTTGAATCAGGAGCGGGGCATGCAGGCAAGAGCGGTGGGGCAAGGTGTGGGGAGACAACAGACAACGAAGAGGGAAAATACATTTTTAAAAAGGAAAACCACTTACCATGTGCTCGCTGCATTGCAGATGACTGGAACCAAGGCTTTATCGTCAAGATTCCACAGAAGGGAGCATTAACCAACTGTAACAACTAGTGTGTAATCACCCTTCTGTCAATCCTAAGTCCAATAGACCAGCACAGGCGGCTCCTGGTTTTAAGTGCTCCACCCACTGCGCTTCTCTGTCTCTCTCTCTCTCTTTCTCTCTCTCTTTCCCTCTCTCTCCCCCTCTCTCTTTCCCCTCTCTCCCCCTCTCCCCTAGTCTGCCTTGCTTGTCCATGATAGGGGTGTTGTATGCTGTACAATATTTTCCACTGTCATTCTTCATAATCTTGAAGACCATTGATCCAGCGGCCTATAGGAAATATGTCATAAGCAACGCTACCCAACTTCACAATACTCACCAAAATTTATTCACAAGCCCATAAACTAACATGACATAATTTGACCAACTGAATCATGTGACCTAATTAACCTATTCACAAAATATATACATTTATATACAACTGCAGTAAAACGAATTCATCACACCTTAACAAATCCTATGATTAATTAAGCCACTGTGGCGAAAAGATCTGCTATTAGTAACCTAAACTCATGGAATAACAAGACCAGCTTGATTTTCAAAGAATGTTTATTTAACTAATATTTTGAAAGTGCGTTAAAATATTTTATTAAAGCATTTTTATTAAAGTCTTTGCAAATGGTAATGACAGTTTTAAGTAAATTTCAAAAGCAAAATTCAAATAGAAAATAGCAGTTTTGGCATCATTAAAATTCTAAGTTCCTGACTACTTTTGCTATATAAAAGGATAAAGGGTAAAATCTTTGGGGCCTAAAGAGTCTCTTACGTGCTCCAAGAGAAGTCCGATAGCACAACACTCCCATCTAAAGGTCAGCAAGAAGCAGCAGCCTCTTCCCGAGGGAAGAGTTTTTATACCTTTCTACGCTTAACTAATCTATGAAAACGTATATTTTTCTGCTCAAGTCGGAGTCCGATTGGCTGTCAAATGACAGGCCATCATGTCATTGCAATTTTCTGAACCTTAGTTCCGTCTCTTTCTTAGAGTCCATTGTCCTTTGCTTTTCGAATAACGAGACTTCCTCCAGTTTGCAACATTATAATAACAGAGTTCATAGCTTCCTCAGCTTGTCATACTCCTCTGCCGGTTCCTGGCCTTGGCCTTGCTTGACTAAAGAACAGTCAGCTCATCACGTTTCATTTTTCATCACGTCAATAACTTTGGCAGGGGATTCGACCACATTTGGACTCTTGCTTTTCTCCGAGCAGAATTTTTTTTTCAAACACGAATGCACTAGGCCCTCAAAAACGCCTTCACGTTAACTAGTGTATAAACAACATAAAGAATAATTAATACAAGAAATGGAATTCGTTCTGTTACCCACCCACTCTTTGCTAATAATTAACCCATTTAGTTTATATTACCTAGCAGAAGCAAACAAATAAAGCAGCATTTATATCTACCATTCTTCATTTAGTCCAACAGGATTCTCTGCATACCTGTATAAAATAAAAGACACCACGTAGACAAAAGCTAACAAAAATAGGCACATGCCATTATTTAAATAGCCGCAATTAATAAGACAAATTGACAAACAAACAAAGTTAGTTAATTATTTTTCAAAAACGTACTTACTGCAACATAAAGCACATAATGTTATTCCTGTGTTTTCGTGTATGCAACTTTAATCTAGGTTGAATTAATAAACACACAACACATATCATTATTAATATTATTAATTATTTATGGAAGTGTAACTTCACGAGCTGAAATGAATGCATTTCTGAAACTCGCTCCATCAACTCCCTCATCTGGTGATTTCCAAATCACCACACCATACCCAAAATTTAACACATTTTATCTAGAATGAACATGATTTGATTTCACTGTGTTAGTATTTCTAAAGACTTGTTTCAGCTGTGTCTTTACAACTATCATATTGAGCTCTACGAAACTCCTCCAGCTCTATCTCTCTCTCTTGTTCCTTTCTGATTTGGTAAATTCTTCTCTTTTCTTTCATATACCTCTTTCTCTTGTGTAACATGCAACTGATCTTAATCAAAGCTATCACAAAAACTATTACAAACAAAGGTGTTAGAATCTTGCCAAGAACTGAACCACCAATTTCTTGAAAGCAGGTTTTAATAGCCTGAAATCTTTTGGAAAGACGTTCTGAAAAATCATCTTCTTCTAATGGAACTATTTCCGAATGCATCTCTGTGATGTTCTTAATGTACATTTCAATGTTTCTACTTTCGTCTGGGATATATGTACAGCAATGCTGGACATGTAAAATGCCACAGACTCCTCCCTCTTTTGCTAGGAGTATGTCTAGAGCAAGGCGATTCTGCATCACCATCGATCTGATTGCAATAACCTCGGTATCCACTAATTGGAAACCACCAGCTGTGTCAGTTGACAATCTGTCAACTATTGTGGACAATGTTCTGATTCTTCCTGCATTCAGGGTTATACCTACTAAAGGTATCACTGCTTCAAAAATGTCTCCCAAAATTTTTGAGAAACTTTCTCTTTTGTATCTGTTTACATGATTATTGATTTCAAATGAACCTTCTCCATTTCTGTCAACATGAAATATCTTTGGAAACACAAGACCAACAAAACACGTTCCATACCAATGGTCCGGGAGGTTATAATAGGCTTTGTCTCCGCAGACAAAATAAATTCCAGGAAAAATTGGGTCTTTGCCACCTTTTAATCCCCAACCCCCCATAATCTGATAAGTATCTTCACAATTGCTAGCTCCTACAAAATAATTATCAAAAAGTGTGTTATCCCTTCTAATGCAAAGCTTACCACTAATTGGTTTGTCTATGTGAATTGCAACATTATCATAAGATTTGCCATTAAACTTTTCATCCTCTTTCTGCCAAAACTTGGATTTGGTCTGTTTGACCACCTCATTTCTTTTATAAATCGCTCGCCTCTCCTCAACAAGGTTTAGGAAAGTCTTTTCTTCAGCTCTCAATTTGCAGGTTGACTTATTTCTGAAAGCATACTCATAAGTAAGTTCATTAGTAACTAAAAAGAATTCCCTCATCTGTTTAGCTTGTTTATGTTTATTTAAAGCCTTTTCTATTTTTAGATTGGCAAAAATCTCATCATAATTGGAATAGTAATACTCCAAACGACCAGTCTGATAAAATAAGCTAGCTAACACACTGCAGGTCATGCCATAAGTAAGAGGAAGCATATTGTATGTTACTCCCTCAGAGACAGAAGCACGTAACTTTACGCAGATGTAACAATCTTTGACACCCATAACCTTAACATATTCACCTAAAAGTCTTGAAAAGGTATTGCTAGAAAAATCACTAACAAACCTGTCTTGATGAGCCTCTGGTCTGTGATCAATAACCTTGTTAGCTTTGTCTGTTACACTATGTTTATCTTTTTTTTTTTTTTCAGTATTGAAGAAACTTTTATTTCGCATTTTGAAAAAATCAACAGTACACAGAATAAAGTAGCAGCAAGTACACTCCCCCCCCCACCCCCACATAGGCTCTGAGGCACCAGACAGTTCAAAAAATGCCAACATCCAGTGCCCCAGGGTACCCATCACATTCTTCCCCGTGCATCCCATAGCCATCAGCGCCCTCAGAGTTTTCTCTACGACCCACGCCCTCAGTCCCTCCCCCTACATCCCACCCTCCAGACCATGGTGTTGCCTCCATTTGGACCAAACTTTCCGGATTTTTTTTGGGCAACCCCTGGATTTGTACGTCACTCTCTCGGCTGCCATATATAGGTCCAGCCCCCTCCTCCATTCTTCTAGTTCCAGAGATTCCGGCACCCCCCAGTACTTAGCGATATCTCTTTTGGCTACCACCAATGCCAGGACAAGAAAGATGGTGAGTGGTCGGGTTAGGTCTACCTCAGTGGTCAAGCCAAGTAATACCAATTTTGGGTCTCGAGGTAGTGTGGCCCCCAAAACCTCCTCTAACTCCTGGAAGACCTGCGCCCAGTATGCCTGTATTTTATCACACGCCCAGATCGTGTGGTAGAAGTCCCCATCAGACTGACAGCACCGAAGACATCGTGCGTCATCCACTCTTCCCATCTTTGCAAGGCGTACTCTATCATAATAGGCTCTGTGTAATATCTTAAATTGAATAAGGCGCAGTCGCGACTTGATAGCCACCTCCCGGGGATGCATTAATACTAGCTCCCAGTCCAGGTCCTCCAACTCTCCGACCTCAGCCTCCCACCGCTCCCTAAGACGTGTCAGGTCTCCCAGCATATTATTAGTCAGGGTTCTATATGTGAGGGAGACCGCCTTCTCCGGTATCTGCTCCTGGAGGAGCCGCCCCTCCAATGGTGCATACTCCGGTATGTCAGTAAGCTCGACTTTTTGGGCTCGCCATGCGTGTCGTAGTTGGATATATTTGAATAGTTGCGTGTCATGAAGGCCAAACTCGGTTTTAAGGACTTGGAAGGACTTCAACTCTCCCTTAGCTATTATGTCTCCGATAGTAGAGATCCCAATATCGTCCCATCTCCGGAAGCCCTTCAGTTTGTTTGTTCAGTTCCGCCAACCATCGGCAGTGCCACAGCGGGGTCTGTCGCGTGGGTTTCTTTTCCCATCCCATATGTTTAGTGGCCCTGGTCCACACTGCAAGCGTGAGAGACGTCGCCGGTAGGAGCTGGGCTCTTCTGGTGCCACCGTAGAGATAGTAGAACACGTTATTTGACGACTTCGTGGCTCTTTCTAGGGCATATGTTGGGTGGTCCCCCGGGGCATGCAACCACCCCCTTTTCTGAATCACCAATCATTGATGGGCGTCAAATGTTCCGCCCAATAGTAGGCCTCAAGGTTGGGCAGTGAGATTCCCCCACTATATTGATGCCGTTGGAGCGTGGTCAGAGCCACCCTAGGGTGTTTGCCCAGCCAGAGAAATGACCTTAGGTCGGCGTGGATCTTAGCGAAGGTCCTGGTCGGGAGTGGGTAGTACTCATTTTGGAGGGCATATAGAAATTTCGGTAGGGTGATCATTTTATACATGGCCGCCCGGCCCAGCAGTGTGAGCGGTAGCTGCCTCCAGCGGTCCATGTCCGCCACTGCGTTGAGCATGATCCATCCCAGATTTCTCTGGAATGACGCGGTCCTATCTAGTGTAATATAGATCCCCAGGTATTGAAAGCCTTCCGTGGTCGTTAGCAGTCTCTCTGGGAGCCTGCCCCATCTGTCCTGACTCCCTGGGTCATATAGGATGGATTTGTGCCAGTTTATTCTATGGCCCGCCTGCCCGTCGTATTGCTCCAATTCCTGGAATAACTCCGGGATAGTGGTCTCCGGTCGCGTAATATATAACAAGACATCATCCGCATAAAGCGAGATTTTTTCTTGTGCAGGGATCGAGTTGGTGCCCATGAAACCAGAGATGCCCTCATTTTGCCGTATCCTGGCTGCTAGGATTTCTATGGTAAGTGTAAATAGGAGGGGGGACAGGGGACAGCCCTGTCGGGTGCCTCTTCGGATCTGAAATTCCCGCGACAGCATCTGGTTCACACGTACCTTCGCCGTCGGGGCAGTATACAGGAGCCGGACCCATCTTACAAAGTTCGGCCCAAAGCCAAACCGGTGAAGGACCGCAATGAGGAAAGGCCAGTGCTCTGCGTCGAAAGCTTTCTCGGCATCCAAGGATAGGAACCAGTGCGGCTACTCCCGTGCTTGGACTTCCTGCAGCCAATTATGGGTGCGTCTGAGGTTCAGTTTGGTGGCCCTGTCGGGCAAGAAACCTGATTGGTCGGGGTGTATAAGGTCTGAAATGACTGCCCTGAGGCGGGTTGCTAAAATGGTTGCTGACACCTTCCACTATGTTTATCTTGACTAACTGAAGCTTTGCTTGTCATATTGACCTTGTACATCTCCTTATCGATCCCGAAAGGAAAGATGACAGCTAAAACTAACCAGAGCAGAATTAATATGAGCACACACATCAGAGTCATCTTGCAACAATTTTTAAAAATGGAACATTTCGAGGTACTACGTTTCAGAACTGAAGGCATTTTTACTAGCCTTGTCACAAAAAAAAGAAAACAAAAATTTTAAAATATATCTAAATGTAAAACCTAAAATTCTAAAATTCTAAACACCCCCTTTTAAAAAAATTTTTTTTTTTTTAATTCCTCTAACAATTTTTCTTCGACCTTGCGTCACAAATTATTCTCCAACTAAACACAATTTCTTCGACCTTGTGTCACCTAACACAATTTCTTCAGCCTTATGCCAAAAACAGAAACCTAAATTCTAACAAATCAGTACTTCAATCATTGTCACTGTAGTCCTCAATTTCTTCCTGACTGCTACTATGTATCTCAACTACAGGTGGGATAATTATATAAGCCCACTCCGGAGACTTATATTTTTGATTTGGTTTCAAAATTCTCTTTGTTTTTCTAGAGACAACTTCTATTTTCTTTCCCACCTCTGCTTTCTTTTCAGGGTCCCCCTGACTAGTAATCTCATTCACTTGTTCTTTTGATTTGTTTATCAATCTATATCTCAGCCCTCCATTTTCACCTGGCCAAATATCACCTTTTCTTAGAATTTTCTTCTTTGGCTCAGTCACATTCAATTCATTTCTCCAAGATCTCTGCTTATTTGATAATCTTCATCACTTTCTCCAGAGTCACTGTCAGAAATTTCAATTCTTGACTCAGGTACTTCTTTACTCGGCAGCTTCACTCCGTTAGGAACTTTACTTCCCCCACTGGTACTCGGTAATTCGTCCTCTTCTTCAATTACCTTTAACTTCCCAGCTTCAGATTTCGTGTTCCTGCTTTCAGAGCTTCTTTTCTGCTTTTCAATACTCTCCTGGTCTTGAATCACAATCTGATCATATTTTTTTGTTTCTTCAGCTTCTTTTCCAGACTCTTCTGCTATTTCTTTTTCTAGCAGATCTTCATCATCCTCAGAGTCCACAACAATGACTTCTAAATCTTTTTCAGTCAAATCTCCATTTACAGATGTATTCTCCAGATGTCGACTTCCTTGTCGATCTTCAAAATCTGGATTTTCTTCAGCTTCTTCTTCAGAATCTGAATCATCCGTTGTATCACTTTCTTCATCAGAGTTTTCAGGTGTAGGTATAGCAATAGTATGACTAGGATGAATCCACCTTTTTATTCCTCTACACTTTACTGCATTTGTTGTCACTAGTATCACCTGTCTCGGTTTCTGCCACCTCGGCACTAGACAGTTCCTTCTTCCGTGAACTTTTGTTCTCACCCAATCTCCAGGTCTCAAATCATGTGTTTGCACTTTGTCTCTTGACTGTACTTCAGTTCCCACCTGATTAGACACAGAAGTCACGACGTCAGATAACTTCTTACAGTATTCCAAAATTGCACTGTCATTAATGCTCAACAGTTTTCCCTCTGGTATAAATGCTTGTCTCATGACTCTGCCCATTAGTATATCATGTGGACTTAAACCTGTCTTTTTATCTGGTGTACTTCTTAGAGTCATCAAAACAAGTGGAAGTGCATCTGTCCACTTTATACCTGTAGCTAGACACATTTTTCCTATTCTGTTTTTGATAGTTCCATTTATTTGCTCTACAACTCCAGATGCCTCTGGTCTGTATGCACAGTGCAACTTCTGCTCAATGTGCAAGGCTTCACAAATTAATTTCAACAGTCTGTTATCAAAATGTCCTCCTCTATCACTCTCAATAGTCACAGGAAATCCGTATCTTGGTATAATCTCTCTCAAAAGTAACTTTGCTACAGTAATTGAATCATTGTGACGTGTGGGGAATGCTTCTACCCATCTTGAAAATAAACAGACAATTACCAAAACATATTGTAGCCTGTTGTGTTTGGGCATTTCAATGAAATCCATCTGCAACCTGGTGAAAGGATCACCCTCCCGTCCTATGGTTCCCGTTCCCACAACCGTCTTTCTATTTGGGTTCATTTGTTGGCAAGTCAAACATCTCTGACAGAGAGATTCTGCAATTGTTCTAAATTTAGTATTAAACCAAGTTTCTTTGAAAAGCCTAATCATTGAATCTCTTCCAATATGACCTGGACCATGGTACATTCTGGCCATGTCAGCAATCATACAATTTGGTAAAACTATCCTGCCATCTTTGTAAGTCCAAATTCCATCCTCATCTTGCTGTCTACATTCTGCTTTTAACCATGTGTCTTTCTCCTCATCATCAGCTTCATCTTGTAAATCCTTGACTTCCTGCCATGTCTCAACTACTGATGTTAGCATTAATGAATTCGAAGCATGTTCATTGACCTTTTCTCGATTAAGTGCAAAATTGTTTCTTGCACAATACTCAGCAATTTCATCTGCATAAGTATTTCCTTTGGTGATAAAATCTTCACCTTTCTGATGAGCAGCACATTTTACCACTGCAATTTCTTTTGGCAACTGTATGCCATCAATCAATCTTTTGATACATTTTGCATTTCTGATTGGTGAACCTGCTGATGTCATATAGCCTCTCTGAGACCAGAGCTGTCCATAATCATGTACAACTCCATACCCATATTGGCTATCAGTTATTATCGTTATTCTCAAGCCCTTCGCTATTTCACATGCACGAATTAAAGCAATCAACTCAGCTACTTGTGCTGAACGAATTCCTTCAAGACATGATGCTTCCACAACATCTGCAACTGTGCAGACTGAGTAAGCTGATCTTAAAACACCGCCTTCTGATCTCACACAAGAACCATCTACAAAGTAGACATGATCTGAAATAGGTAAAGGTACATCTTTAATGTCTTGCCTTGGCTTGGTACAGTATTCTAGAACATCCAAGCATTCATGATCTACATCATTTTCATTTCCAATTTCAGTTATAGTACCATCAGGCAACAATGTGGAAGGATTTAGATTCACACATCTTGCTATTGAAACATTATCTGATCCCAGAATTATTTTCTCATACTTAGTGAGTCTATTGCTTGTTAGATGCTGTGTTTTGCTTCTTGTAAGGAGAATCTCAACTGAATGGGGAACATAGACTTTTACAGGAAATCCCATTATAATTCCCTCACTCTGTTCAAGGCTCACACTAGTTGCTGCAACTGCTTTTAAGCAACCTGGTAATGCTTTTGCAACTGGATCAAGTACTGCTGAGAAATAGGCAATAGGTTTTCTCAGATTTCCATGTCTCTGTATTAACACAGACAATGCACATCCTTCCCTTTCACTGCAATACAGATCAAAATCTTTCTCGTAGTCTGGCATGCCCAAAGCTGGAGCTTCACACAAGCTTCCTTTTAACTTTTCAAAAGCTTCCAACTCAATTTCAGTAAGGACAATTGGATCTTTTATGTCTGATTTTGTCAATCTCTGCAGTGGTTTCGCAATTCCTGAAAATCCACTAATCCATTGACGACAGTAACCAACCATTCCCAGAAACATTCTGACTTGCCTTTGTGTTTTTGGAGGTTGCATTCCCTGAATCATTTTAATTCTCTCAATTATAACCTGTCTGATTCCTTTCGCAATTATATGGCCAAGATATTTTACTTCTTGTTTGCAAAACTCCAATTTTGCAGGAGACACTTTATGTCCCTCGTCTGCCAAATGATTCAAAAGAGTAATTGTATCTGTAACACATTTTTCTCTCGTCTTTGCTGCCACTAAAAGATCGTCAATATACTGTACCAAAGTTGAACGACCTGGTAAATCTAGATCTTCCAAAGATTTCTTTAACAACTCATTAAAGATAGAAGGACTCTCTGTATACCTTTGAGGAATTCTACATCATGCGAGGGTCCTACTCTGGAATCTGAACGCAAAGATTTCCTGGCTCTCTGGATGCAATGGAACAGTAAAGAATGCATTGCAAAGATCAATGACAGTATACCATTCTGCATCATGAGGAATTTGATAAAGAATGACTGCAGGATTTGGAACAACTGGACAACAAGGAACAACAATTTGGTTAATCTTTCTCAAATCCTGAACAATTCTGTACGTTCCATTTGACTTTTTGATCCCCATAATCGGTGAGTTACAAGGACTGCTCTCAATTTCTTTTAAAACACCTTGCTTAATGCATTTTTCAATCACAGGAATGACACCCTCAATTGTTTCAGTTTTCATTTTGTACTGTGGAATGTTTGGAATATCTATTCCCTGTTTTACTGTAATTTTGACTGGATCCACATGTTTCATCAGACCCATTTCATTTCCTGTTAAATCCCAAATTTCAGCTTTGACTGTTTCTTTTAATTCTTCAGGTAAATTTTCTTTATCAAATACAGGAAATAATCCTGCTTCTTTTGCTTCAACCATTAACATAGTTAATTTGTAGAGCCCATTTTCCTCTATTGTTTGTAATTCTATTCCTTCTGGTGAGCAATATATTCTGCAATTCATCTTGCACAATATATCTCTCCCCAACAAATTAACTGGACTACTGTTGCAAACTACAAACCTGTGTTTGTCTTTAAAATTGCCAATTTTCACCTTCACAGGTTCTGTCAGATCTGTTTTAATTTGTTGATTACTTACACCGACTACTTGGATGAAATCCCCAGAGAGAGGCAGGTTTTCAATTTCCACTGATCTAACAGTAGAACGGGTAGCACCAGTGTCCACAAGAAAAGTAATTTCTACATCATTTACTTTTCCATTTACATATGGACCAGACTGGTCAACCTCAAGAGTGGCTCCAATTACACACTCTTCCTCCTCTCTCGGGCACCGTCAGAAACAGTTATCAGAATCACTTCCTTGGTTTCCTGTTATCAAGAATTGTCCTGATGCATTGTGCACATTCGGTCTTTGAGCTCTTATTACCTGTTCACCTCCGCTGAATCCTGTACTTTGGTTATACCTCTGACCACCCCCGCAGTTTGGAAAAGGAGGCTGTGGAATCTGACTCTGCTGATGTACTAACTGTCGCTGTAGCTGTTGCTGAAGACTTAAGTCGTTTAACTGTCGCTGTAGCTGTTGCTGCAGATTTACATTGTTCTGCATCTGTGGATTTAATGTTGTATTTTTAAAATTTCTGGGCGGGTTTTTACACTCGCGCTTCCAGTGTCCAATTTCGCCGCAATTAAAGCATGGTAACTTCTGTTTTAATTCTTCAATGTTAACATTACATTTTGGCTTGTTGAAATTATTTTTAAACTTTCCCTGACTCTGATTCTGGTTTTGATTCTGAACAAAATTTACATTTTTATTTTCAAGACTTGCAATTTGATCTTCTGCTACTTTTACCTGTGCCCACATTGCTTTCTCTTTTAATTTCTTTTGTTTTACTTCCAATTCATCACTGCAGTATTTTGCCTTTCTCTAAATATCATCAACTGAATTTGACTGCCATCCGACAATATTATTTCTGATCATTTCTCCAATTTCTGGTCTAAGACCATAAACAAATCTGTAAATAAAATGGCTCATATCTTTTTCATCTAATTTTTCATAGCCACTGTACTGCTTAAAAACCAGTAGTAACCTTTCATAGAATGAATGAACTGACTCCTTTGGTTCCTAGTTCGTTCTGTCTATTTTTACCCAATCAACTTCTTTTGGGGCAATTTTCTTTTTCAACCAGTAAATCACTTTGTCATATAGATCCATGACCTCAGATGCTGGTGCACCTGTTTCTTTAATTCGCTCCGGTTCCACTTTTGGCCAACTCACAGCAATTTTACATTCTGTCCAAAGGTCTGATGGGACAACTATGTCAAAGAATCCATCCAGATCAATCCACAGAACTTTCGAAACTTTGATAAATCTATCTACCTGCCGATACCATTCCACAGGCTTTTCCCTCAGCCGAGGAAAATCATTTGTAAAAAGCAGAATATCCTGTCTTGACCATGGGACATGAACATATCCACCACCAGCGATTTCCCTCATTGGAAGTTGTCTAGATAGTTTTTCTAATCTTTTGTCTTCCTTCTTTTTGGTCCACTTCACTCTCCATTTACTCAGATCACCTAACCTTTTGATGTACACAATCAGCTCTTTTATGTGCATGATTCTTCCCATTGTATTGAAATTCCCGATGTCTTTCTCAGTAAAATCTAATCTGTAATGTTTTCCAAAATTTTTTTGTTTACTCAAATCAACATCCAACTCTGCAGCTAATTCCTCCAACTGATCATATTTGTGTTTAGTTTTCCACTGAATGCTTTTGCTGATGAAAAGAAGTTCATCATCCCGATAATATTTCAAACTGTCAGGACCAATTGTGCCAATTATTAACTCCTCTAAATCTGCTTTTAGTTTTGCCACATCAAGTTTAGAAGTGGACTCTGTTTTCTCTGATGATTCAGTATCTGACTCTGCACCCATTGGTGTTCTGTTGAATGAACCTTGATTAAAAGTTAAATCAGGCATTTTTGTTTTCCCACGATGTATTTCAGTTAATTCCGAATAAAACTTTTCAGCTACTTTCTGAATTTCTGCATTTAATGGAATTGTCAGACCTGGCTGTTTAATTTCTCCTTTATCAAAAACAGGTTGGACAGGACCAATCGTTACTGGAACTGTCACCGCTTCCATGCCCTTTGATAACTGTCGAATTAATTCCTCTTTTGATCGTAAATATTCTGATGTATTTGTAACTTCCTCATCTCTCCCAGTTCCCATTGAATTTCTAGGAGCTTCTCTTCTCATTGGGGTTTCAGAATTTTTTTTACTCTCACCATAGACACTAGAAGGAGTTTCAAAAGATTCAGAATTATACGGATATAATTTTGGTAATTCTTCATTAAAAGGAGGTGGTCTCTGGAGAAACCATCGGAGTAGACCATGAACAAGCTGGTTTTAGTGGGGTCTGTTTTTTATTTGTAGTATAAATTTCTTCTAAAACTGCATCTTCTGATTCACTTTCTACAACAGCATTATGTTTCTTTTGAGTACTCTTTTCACCTGGTATTCCATAAACCATTTCTCTTATTAGTAAAGTCCACATTTGTAAAGCGCACAATCACCCGTAAGGGTCTCTAGGCGCTGGGGGCCGTCGGGAAGATTAAGCGAACTATTGCCCAGAGTCACATGGTGCTGGGCTAACCTGCCGCCGGAGCCGGGGATCGAACCGTGGTCCCCAGATTCCAGCGTCAGTCGCCCTGGCCGCGGCGCCACACCTATTACAACCTTCACACATATCTGCCTGTGTCCATATACGCATCCTATCCTCATGTGTTTCTCGTTTATAAATCGATGTTTTGGGAGGTCTAATTAAACCATTTGCTTCCTTCTGAAGTTGAAACATCTCATCCTGCCATTCAACTAATGCTTCAAATTGTGTTGGTCTAGGCTTTGGAACAAGAGCTGTCATTCTTTCTCTTAAGTTTCTCAAAATCCTCATATTAAAGGAACCATTTTCTGGCCAAGCTAAAACTCCGTCATCTTTAGTGTAATTTTTCCAAACATCAAACCATAAGCAGGTATGATAACCATATTCACCTTCCATATACGCTGCAGGTGTTTTGTATTTATGAAGTAATTTTCCACCTCGTGTTTCAATTTTCTTATCGGGTGAAATAAAAAATTTTAATCTTTGAAACAACGTAGGCTTTTTCTCTACCTTTTTGTAGAAATAACTCATTTTTAAATTAAATCCGCTTAATTGAAATGTTCGTAAACACTTCCTGTATGTTCCGCAAACTCAGCCAATCCGTGCGCGAAACACACCAACAGACCAATGAAGTTCGAGCTACGTCACCACTTTGCTCAACCAGTAAGAACGGAGCTTTCCACAAAAGCCAATCAGTGTCTAGCTCGTCAAAGTCACATGAGCCAATCAGAATACAAGCTGTGACGTATGATACCCAATCACAGCGCGGACGTGTGACGTACACAGCCGCTGCGATTTCTCGCGTCTCACTCCCAGTGCTCACTCCTCCTTCACAAAAACTTTTCACAGCCATTTTAAGAATACTTTTTCAATGAAAAATTCAATTAATAACGACAAAAAGAACAAACCATTTGTCTGTTTCTCTAAATTAAAGTGACAGAATTTACAAACATACAAGAATTGCGTGGAATAGACGACGCTATTCTCACAGAATATACATTCGTTGATAAAGTAAATTTTTACTCTACCCTTCAAGCAGGTAATAACGAACTCGTTTCCCTCTGAATGCACATAAAGTAGCAAATTCAAAATTTGACTTGAACGGAATTACAGAATCATTTACACACTTTCAAACGGAAAATTACCCTAAACTACATGCATGTGAAATTCCTGGTAGGACTTTAACCAGCCATAGAAATCCTGAATCGTTAGCAAAATAAACAATGTTATCCTACCCTTCACACAAGCTCGAATATATTCTATTACTATTTTCACAGTGAGTTTTAGAACGGGCTCTCTGTCCCTACACTCAGAGCTAAAATTTCATAGATAATCCTCACTATACATACACTCAATATGGCACACCTAAATCCCTAACATGTGTTGTACGACCACAACACTTGTGATATAATTTAATACCACTATTCTGAAACAGATCAAATGCACTGTGTAACTCCACTCTTGTCACACTACTCCGTACCGGTACAACTAGGATTTTTCACACTGCAGGAAAAACCCTTTCGACTACACGTAACGAAAGTGAACAAACTCAACATATGTTAGACATCGATCCTATGTAACTACCATAAAGCATGTTGGTTACCATAGCAACCATATCTCTGCTACCAGGAAATTGATCCAGCGGCCTATAGGAAATATGTCATAAGCAACGCTACCCAACTTCACAATACTCACCAAAATTTATTCACAAGCCCATAAACTAACATGACATAATTTGACCAACTGAATCATGTGACCTAATTAACCTATTCACAAAATATATACATTTATATACAACTGCAGTAAAACAAATTCATCACACCTTAACAAACCCTATGATTAATTAAGCCACTGTGGCGAAAAGATCTGCTATTAGTAACCTAAACTCATGGAAAAACAAGACCAGCTTGATTTTCAAAGAATGTTTATTTGACTAATATTTTGAAAGTGCGTTAAAATCTTTTATTAAAGCATTTTTATTAAAGTCTTTGCAAATGGTAATGACAGTTTTAAGTAAATTTCAAAAGCAAAATTCAAATAGAAAATAGCAGTTTTGGCATCATTAAAATTCTAAGTTCCTGACTACTTTTGCTATATAAAAGGATAAAGGGTAAAATCTTTAGGGCCTAAAGAGTCTCTTACGTGCTCCAAGAGAAGTCCGATAGCACGACACTCCCATCTAAAGGTCAGCAAGAAGCAGCAGCCTCTGCCCCGAGGGAAGAGTTTTTATACCTTTCTACGCTAAACTAATCTATGAAAACTTATATTTTTCTGCTCAAGTCGGAGTCCGATTGGCTGTCAAATGACAGGCCATCATGTTATTGCAATTTTCTGAACCTTAGTTCCGTCTCTTTCTTAGAGTCCATTGTCCTTTGCTTTTCGAATAACGAGACTTCCTCCAGTTTGCAACATTATAATAACAGAGTTCATAGCTTCCTCAGCTTGTCATACTCCTCTGCCGGTTCCTGGCCTTGGCCTTGCTTGACTAAAGAACAGTCAGCTCATCACGTTTCATTTTTCATCACGTCAATAACTTTGGCAGGGGATTCGACCACATTTGGACTCTTGCTTTTCTCCGAGCAGAATTTTTTTTTTCAAACACGAATGCACTAGGCCTCAAAAACGCCTTCACGTTAACGAGTGTATAAACAAACATAAAGAATAATTAATGCAAGAAATGGAATTCGTTCTGTTACCCACCCATTCTTTGCTAATAATTAACCCATTTAGTTTATATTACCTAGCAGAAGCAAACAAATAAAGCAGCATTTATATCTACCATTCTTCATTTAGTCCAACAGGATTCTCCGCATGCCTGTATAAAATAAAAGACACCACGTAGACAAAAGCAAACAAAAATAGGCACATGCCATTATTTAAATAGCCGCAATTAATAAGACAAATTGACAAACAAACAAAGTTAGTTAATAATTTTTCAAAAACGTACTTACTGCAACATAAAGCACATAATGTTATTCCCATGTTTTCGTGTATGCAACTTTAATCTAGGTTGAATTAATAAACACACAACACATATCATTATTAATATTATTAATTATTTATGGAAGTGTAACTTCACGAGCTGAAATGAATGCATTTCTGAAACTCGCTCCATCACCATCCCCCATTCTCCTCTACTGGCTGCCTACGCTGCTTGACTGGCATGGTTGTCCACGTACGCCCACTTGTCTGCTCTTGTTATTCTTTTGACTGCTCTGTGTGCCTCTATGTACTGTTGCTTATATTTTTCAGATTTGGCCTCCATGAGTTTCTTTTTTGCTGCCCTCTGTCTTTAATAGCTTGCCTTGTGTAATTGACAAAGAAAATTTTATCACAGGATCAACAACCAAAGAAAACCTTTTTCTATTCACACTATCAAAAGCTGAGCTCATGTCCATAAAAGCAAGATGTATAGCCCCCCTCCTTTTAACAACTGCATATTTATTAATTAAAAGATTCAAATTAAGGCAGGGTTCAATTAGCCCAGGTCTAAAAGCTCACAACATTTACAACGGAGATTATCAACAAAATTAACAAATAATGTTTAGGTCATCTGTAGCTCTTTTCTTTTAAAGTAATACAATTATGGAATTGGACCAGGATGATGGGTGGTTGAAACTAAGGGCCTTCTTAAGAACATTTGTAATTAATGGAGCACAAAAAACAAGATAATGTTTAAATGGGTCTATTGAGATGCCATCAGGTCCAGGGGTTTCCATTTTAGACTGCTAATATGCCAGTTGTTACTTCCTCAACCAGAAACACAAGGGTGAAAAAACTTGATAAATTGCTAAAAGAGTCAATGGCCCACTTATCAAGGGAATACAAATAAATATTTCTGAAATGGGTTACCCATACATCTGCCTGAATAAACCCCTCAGTGGAGGGCTTAGTTCTGCCGCACAGGAAAAGGGAGTTAATGGTCTTCCAAAAGACACCGGTATCTATCCAGGCCCTTTGTAAATTATACCATACCTCCACTCTAAGGTAGGATTTCCTGTCAGTCGTTGCTAATATAGAATCAGTTCTACAGTGTCCATAACATCCAGCTTGTTACAGTTTTTTGTTTAAGGCACACAGGACATTGCCGTGGACCTGGGTACAAGGTTGATAAAGCAACTTAATGGTCTTAACCTGTTTTCTCAGGATGATCACAGTTACTGATTGTGAGAAGTTGGCCTGATATATGATGCTCACTAGTTCTAGTGATCACCTGGTATCAGTCCAAACAACCCTTATGGTGATTGGTTGTAAGTCAACCTTATAGACCAGCTATCCTAATGGTAGCATGGACAGAGCAGTCTTAGGCTAAACTCTTTTGGCATGTGAAGCCAGCTGTTTTACCACATATAACCCCTTGAATACCAGATGAAAGGACACCACACAGGTTGTTATGAAAATAAACAATATATTTATTAATAACAAAACACCTCTGAACTCTTTATGAGATCAGAGGGCTAAGCACATGACAAGACTCTTAAGAAAAATACAGAAAATCGCACAAATTACAATGGTGCCCTAGGGGCACGGCAAACCATATACTAAGTAAATGGTATAAGGAAATCGATAGAGGAAATGAAGATGCCCAGAGGCTGTAGGATCGCTGGGACTACACTACCCTAACCTTAGGTAAGTAGCAGGAGGCCCACGGGACGCGTGTGCAGAGTGTGAACTCACACGCGAGATGCGGAACAAAGTCAATGGGCAGAACAAATTACGAAAAGGTAAGTAACAGACAGTTCCGACTAGTTAAGACTAAAACGACTGGATATCTGGACACTAGGAGAGTCAATCTACCTATGAGCACCAAAATGCTCTCGTTACCTCACCCACGGGCTGCGGGTGCATAGGTGTGAAAGTGTGTCGGGTTTCCGCGTTGAAGTCAATGGAGCCTTGAAGAAAGATGCTGTAGGCGACCAGGAGGAAGATGTCCGGTGCGATCCAAGGGTGGATCGAGGAAGAAGAGGACCTGAAAGCAGAGGGGAAAGTGTTCAAAGTCACTAGCCAGTGACCAGTGTGGAACCAGGAAGGAACCAGGTGCTGTCGTCGCGATCAGGTGAAGAGTGGACGCTTGACTCTGCAGCCACGTGGACCAAGAGGTGTCTTCGACGACCAGTATGGAGGCACGAGTTGTCCCACGCAGGCTCTCGCTGTCGGCGGTGTCGGATCCGGATTTGGAGTCAACAGGCCTTGGCAAAGGCAACCCACGCGGTGAGTGGAAACGGCGTCTGGTGCGGACCAGGAGGGTCTGGGGTGCTCCTCTTTTGGAAGGGAGCAAGGGCCAGTCTGGAGCAACCAGACCAGCAGTGTAGATTTCGTGGATCGTCGTCTAGGAGGCCACTAGCCAGCCGGCAAGTGACCAGACAACGCATCGAGCAGCAATCAAGCAAAAGGGCCCCACGCAGATCTCGTGGATGCTGGGGGGCTGGTCTTCCGTGCAGGAGCTGCTCGGGGCTGGGGCTTTTCAATCCCCAAATCACTTTCTCGAGGATGCCTCTGAAGTCGTGCTGGAAGCAAAGTGCAGTTTCTTCAAGATGGCCGGTCCCACGTGTCTCGTCGCACCCACGGGTCTCAGCTGTGTAGCAGATGTGGGTAGAGGTCAGAGAGGTCTGGGAATCCGGGTCTCGTCGGGCTCTGAGGTCTGGTTCCGGCAGGAAGGACGACAAAGTGAACCACTAGGATGCTTGATGGTGCCTGCAGTTGCAGGGTGGACACTCCTTGCCCACAAGGGAGATTCTTCAGTCTTCTATGGAGCAGAACATCGAAGTCCAGAGTTTCTTCTTGTAAAGTTGTTCAGGATAATCTAACTTGGAATGGGACCAGCTCCTACCTTTATTCTCCTAAAGGGGGCTGCACTAGTGACTAGGTCCCTCCCATGGGTGGGACCAGAAAGGGGGGCGGTTACACCTCCTATCCTTTGTCCGGTTTCGTGCCAGAGCTGGGGCTGGAGTGCCCCAGCAACTGGTTTGAACCGGGGTATGCACAGGGACACCTTGTGTGCCCCAGGCATGTCTCATTCCTTTCAGGCCTGTCCTACCTAATACACAAAATCCTGTCTGGGGTGGTGCTAGCACCTCCCAAGGCAGGAAACCCTTTGTCCAGGCCTCCCTCGCTGGAAGGACTCCCAGCAGCAGGAGGTCAGACTTGTGTCTGTGGTGGCAGCATCCATTTTGTGATGCTGAGGCTCTGTTTAACTTTAACCGGGGTTCACAGTTACATACATGTCGTGTCCCTCTAAAAGGGTGGAACGCTACCCCCGTCACCATAACTGGCGAGGGGGTAGTATTCCAATTCGTATGACACCTTACTCGAATGTTTTGATAATGTTATACCAAAGTTAGCAATAACCGCGAGGATTATAATGCACTTAAGAGTATGTGGAGAAGTGTGGCTCAGTGGTTAGAGGCGGCAGACCCGGAATCTGAGATCGACCGTGGACCAGGGTTCGATTCCCCGCCTCGGCGGGTCTCGGGCTCATAAAATTCCACGGTCTCGACAATTCTCCCTCCGGTGCCTACTCGACTCACGGGGTCACACTCTGCGACTCTGGGCAATAGCTTGCTTAATCTCCTCATCGGCCCCTCGCGGCGGGATGCCTGGCTTTCACCTTGTGGATACCCTGCCGGGGTTTCTCACAGGGGAATACCAGGACGGGTTCCCTAAGCAAGCGCGGAGATGCCCCAGGGTAAGTCCTGTGCTATATAAGTTTCATACATTTACATACATATGGTATAGCGTTATCATGGAAACAGCTAAAGGACTTGGTTCCGAAAGCTGCAGACAGGCTCAGCTCATGCTAGAGCACCATCTCACATAATTCCAAGCACTCTGCCTTCAGGATTGATAAGGCCTGCCATAGGAGTGACTTATAGGAATATATGTGTCCATTTTGGGGTTAAATATAGGTGTACTATATCTACAGCAAAGGGTGATTACACCACCTTGCCCCATCTGTGTTACCAGCCAGTTGTGTCTGTTTAGATGGCCAGCCAGGGGTGGCAAAATGCATGCTTCAGCCCCTGGTAGGCCTGGGGTGCACTTATGCCCTGGGTACCTATGGTACACTGTACAAGGACTTATAAGAGTGACCAAATACCAATTGGTAAATGCACCTAAAGTACATGTGTGTCAATTTAGAAAGAGAACAGCTAGGCTGTGGGTCTGATTAGCAGGTCCACAGCCAGGGAAAGTCGTAAACCAATGAAGCAAAAAGCAAAGATCTGGGGTGACCATAGGATTGCAGACCCTACTCTCCTACACTGATTGCTTATTTAAAAAACAAATATGAATAACGCAGAAGAAATGTCACATTGCTAATACTATATAACAAAAGAAGGGCCTGACTCTAATCAGTAAGGCTGACTCAACTACACAACACAACAACCAAGCTGCCAATACTGATAAGCAATTCCTGTATAAATCAATAATAGATGCAAGGATGTCAAGCCAAGCAACCAAAAGCTTATTATTTGCTTTTATTTTCAATATTCAAAAACATTTCTTTTCATTTCGGAAACATATAGGTGGTACATACAAATAGATGACAAAACATGTGATAACACAAAATGAATAAATAAACCCACCTCTTTTCATTCACATTCACTCCTGATAGATCATTGTACAGTCACACTCACATTTACATATTCAACACCCTCAACACACACCACATAGTCCTAACAGGCCAGTATAATTGTTAAGAAAACAGGCCTAACCACAACCCTAACAAAGTTTATAAAAATTGTATGAGCAGCTAAACAATTTTGACCACACAATCATTTACAATGTAACATCAGTTTTAATCATAAAGCAAATACAAATTAAATGGGAGTGGCATTGACAAAGGTCTACGCATTTCAAACCCCAGTCATTGTAGGGGTTCTCATCAGGACCAACAACCACAATTTGAAGAAGAGCCACCCCCGTGGACTTCCTCGATACTCTAAGCCACACTGGGTTTTTGAGACCGCCGCTCGTAGTCGGTTTTTGGAATCTTGCCTTGCCTTGTCGTCATTATATTGGAAGTGACCTGCCTTTGCTGGTGATCGCGTATTGGAACTTTGCTTGTCAGCTGGAGACCGGGACTGTGAGGCCCACGAGGCAGTGCGTTCTCCACACCCCGCACACCTGCCGCCTCTTCCCGCGTCTCCTCCCCTCTGCTGTTCCTGCTGCCTGGGCCCTTTAAAACACGACTCGCGGCCCCCGCTCCGCAGGAGCCGCTCGTAGTCGGTTTTTGGAATCTTGCCTTGTCGTCATTATATTGGAAGTGACCTGCCTTTGCTGGTGATCGCGTATTGGAACTTTGATTGTCAGCTGAAGACCAGGACTGCGAGGCCCACCAGGCAGTGCGTTCTCCACACCCCGCACACCTGCCGCCTCTTCCCGCGTCTCCTCCCCTCTGCTGTTCCTGCTGCCTGGGCCCTTTAAAACACGACTCGTGGCCCCCGCTCCGCGGGAGCCGCTCGTAGTCGGTTTTTGGAATCTTGCCTTGTCGTCATTATATTGGAAGTGACCTGCCTTTGCTGGTGATCGCGTATTGGAACTTTGCTTGTCAGCTGGAGACCGGGACTGCGAGGCCCACCAGGCAGTGCGTTCTCCACACCCCGCACACCTGCCGCCTCTTCCCGCGTCTCCTCCCCTCTGCTGTTCCTGCTGCTTGAGCCCTTTAAAACACGACTCGCGGCCCCCGCTCCGCGGGAGCCGCTCGTAGTCGGTTTTTGGAATCTTGCCTTGTCGTCATTATATTGGAAGTGACCTGCCTTTGCTGGTGATCGCGTATTGGAACTTTGCTTGTCAGCTGGAGACCGGGACTGCGAGGCCCACCAGGCAGTGCGTTCTCCACACCCGGCACACCTGCCGCCTCTTCCCGCGTCTCCTCCCCTCTGCTGTTCCTGCTGCCTGGGCCCTTTAAAACACGACTAGCGGCCCCCGCTCCGCGGGAGCCGCTCGTAGTCGGTTTTTGGAATCTTGCCTTGTCGTCATTATATTGGAAGTGACCTGCCTTTGCTGGTGATCGCGTATTGGAACTTTGCTTGTCAGCTGGAAACCGGGACTGCGAGGCCCACCAGGCAGTGCATTCTCCACACCCCGCACACCTGCCGCCTCTTCCCGCGACTCCTCCCCCCCAGCCTGTTTCCTGTATTTCAGGCTGCCCTACTACGCGTTCGCGGGACGCGTTCGCGGGACGCGTTCGCGGGACGCAGCTCGGGACGAAGCCCGGACAAAGGGCGGACAGTCTGAGACAGTCCGAGACTGACCGTGACTGGACTGGGCCAGGATCCCTATTTAATGTCTTTGTGTCTCCTCCCGCGGCGCCTTGATCGTAAGACTTACTGTTGCTAACATCCTTGAGCTCTGTTCGTGCTGTGTTCTACTGCTAATTGTTGTTCTCTGTTTTCTCCTGAGCCTATTTAGTGCAATATGTCTAAACAAAAGTCTTCTTCTGTTTCTAATACTATGGATAACTACCTAGTACAGGTAGTGAGTAAAATAAACAGTACAAGAAGGATATCACTGGGCTTGAGCTCCACACCCATAATCCCTACACAGAATTCCCCATCAGAACTAAATCTGGTCGAAGTCCCGATACAGGTACACTGTAGTGATACCCCAGATAACGTATTTACCCAGGATGCTAATCTTGACCAAACCATCCCGACTGCCATCAATTTGGCCAATGATACCATAGATCAATCTAATATGTCTCCAGAAAATTCCCTCCCTCCCTCCCCTGTGCCCGTGCCAGCAACTAGAGCAGTTAGAACATGCAGAAAGGGCCAGGTCAAACGTGATGGGTTACGCTCTAGTAGGAAAAGGATTGCTTCCCCTCCCAAAATTATGCCCACAAAAGATGCAACAGTGGAGCTTGGTGGGAAGGTGACTCTGGAGGATGATCTAATTAAAAGAATTGTGAGTATGATTGACTCTAAGATTAAAAGCATTGTAAAACCGCTGATAGCCAAAATTGACCATTTAACAGCAGAGGTAAATAGGCTAGAGGGTATCATAAACAAGAAAGTGGAAGGGGTGGGCAATATACCAACTTCAACTCCAAATAGAGCTGAATCCATAGTAAATGTACCTGGCGCTGGGATAGAGGGCAGGGATAAAGCGGCCCCAACTCCCCGCACGTCCCATCACTGTGTACCCAACAACTCCCAGGGAATAAACATCGAAGCTCTCCCACCCAAAACCATTTGATTTGATTTGATTTGATTTTAGGTTTTCTAGAGCGCGCAGCTACCCTAGGGCATCCCGGCGCTAAAAAAGAGACCACGGTACTGAGGGAAGGAAGGGTCAGGGAGGCGAGCTCAGGGGAAAAGTAGGGTTTTTAGGCGTTTCCTAAACCTGAGGTGGTTATGTTCTTGCCTCAGGGAGAGAGGAAGGGCGTTCCAAAGTTTAGGGGCATTATAGGAGAACATGGGTATAGGTATTGAGAAAGGCCCAGTTCAACTTATTGTAGAGGCCTCCCCCTTAGTCTTGGTCTTGGTCAATGTACCTTCCTTAAAGCCGGGCCAAGTGGAATCTACTGCTTCTTTGATTAGCAAAGCTTTTCATTGGTTATCCAATAATATGTTGATATCCCCTTGGGGTAAACAGCAATTAGCTGAGGAAATCACTATGGCAAGAAGGGTGGATTGGATAGGGAATGGTGTCAAAAAATGTAAAGGTGACTGTGTATTTGTGCACTTTTTAAATCCAGAAGTACTTCCTGAGGTTTTGAGGAACCTTTTTCCTCCACAACGTAGGAGCACAGACATTATTCCGTTAACTTTGGACTTTTTCTATCACAGTAGTAAAACAGGGAACCCGAGCATCTTAAAGACTAAGTGGAACCCGGTGTCACATAAGTGGGGCAGGGTCCCCCAATCCAGTGAATGGGAAATCAATCTTGACAACAGATTTGGGGCACTGTCAGATTTGAACGAATGTGATTGGCTCAATCTGACCAACAGAGTTGTGTTTAATGAACCAGTTGAGTTAAAAAACATAGACACTCCCATAGAGAAGGGGCCTGGTCTAACAAATACCATTTCCTTGATCCCAGGGAAAAGGGCAGAGGAAGCATCCATTCCAAGTAATAGAAATGAGAAAAGACACCTAGACCCACAGTCAGTCCCCTATATGGTAGATTTGTCTTGCGCCCGGCCTAGTCATATCTGCGCTCGAACCTTTATGCCACCATTGTACTAATATAGAACCAGAAATAGGGTTGGGGGATGAATTACAAGGTATTTTCCCACCCCAGGTCCCCCTAGACGCAGTGGTAGATGAAACAGTAGAGACAGGGTTGTCCTTACTTTCCTGGAACATCGCTGGAATCACTAACAAGCTGTTATCACCAGAATGGTGTACATTTATAGATCAATTTGATATTCTACTGTTCCAGGAAACCTGGTCAGTGATCCCAATACATCACCTAGGGTACCTTAATTTTTATATCCCAGCCACAAAAAATCTTAAGGGTCGTCCAGTAGGGGGCCTGATAATCTGGGTCCGCCAAAACTTAAGCTGCAGAATTCAACAAAGGAGCTCTCCACTTGACGACATATTGTCAGTTACTCTAACCTGGGCCCATGGTTATGGGATGGCCATATTTAATATCTACGCTAGGGGAGTAGCAGGCGGTAAAACATCAGAAGTAATAACCGCTCTGGATCATGAGCTTGAACACATCTGCCTTTTATTGTTGGGGGCGATGTTAACACCACTTTTGAACCGCTTGGCCAAGAAGATCAAACCTTAACTGAAGAAGAGGATAGCAAGTGGGGCATCCCTCAGTTAGAACTTCCCGTAGTTATTAGATGGACAGCGGTGGTCATCCAACTGAAGGCCCTATGTCTGGCAAGAGGACTTAGAGCTGCAAATGGACGAACCCCTTCAGATCGTCAGGGGAGCAAAACATTCGACAATGGTAGGTTCTCCAGTCGAATAGATTATATTCTAGTGGATATTAGAATATGGCACAGGTTGATTGATATGGCAGTTAAAACCCGGATAGAGAGCGACCACAACCCTCTCTGTACGGTTTTTAAAGCAAATGCAGGGCTAAGGAAACCAAACCAGGGGGGTGGCAAAATTACCCTGGATATTGTGGCCTCGAACAATCAGCGCCACATTAAATGGGGTAGACTCATCGAGAACACGGAGAGGCTAGAGGAGCTTTAAAAAATGGTGCTAGAAGAAGTGGCTGAGATAAACCCACACGCAAAAAAGAAAAACTTCCCTGAAATTATGCTTGACGCCCACACAACCTTTTTTTCTAAGCTCCAGGAGTTTTTTAAGAAGGAAAAGAAACCAGGAAATGTCCAGAACAAATTGCCTAAATTGGGATGGTACGATAAGATTTGTAGAGAAGCCCGTCAGAACCTTAGCACTGAACTTAGAAACAAGAATATTTTAGGCGTGAGAAAAGCGAGGGACATTTCGAGGAAGGTACAAAAAGAGGCTAAGAAAAAATGGGACGAGGCCCACTGGCGGGATCTTAAAACCGCCTGTGATGCAAGGAATCAGAGCCAATTTTGGGCTCTGGTCAAATGGGGTAGAGGAGGGGTGGCACAACCACCACAAAACAATGTAGCCCAAAACCAATGGGTTGATTTCTTTAGACCACAATACGCCCGTGTGCTAACTGAAGGAGAATGTACCCTACCCCCTATAGTTTTCTACCAACGCCAGTTATTCACCTTAAAAGATGTCAGCATAGCGCTGGATTGTGTGACAGGGGGTCGTGCCCCAGGAATGGATGCCATACCCGCAGATGTGTTCCTAAGTGATCGTCCATCCTGGTGTCAGTACTTTGAGTGGCTAGCTAACTCTGTGGCCAGAGGTGCACCGATACCGACCTCTTGGAAGGGTGCAGAAATAATTCCAGTTTTTAAAAAGGGAATTAAATCATTACCCAGCAACTATAGACCCATTAGTCTTATAAACTCTGCTCAAAAGATAATAGGTCGTTTAATACAAAACAAATTACAAACCTGGATTGATGAAAAAAACATTTTATCCCCCTACCAAGCTGGGTTTCGTCCTTGCACAAGTTCAATTGATCAGGTCTTTTTTTTCATAGCCCTTTACTGGAGGAACGTGATGCTAACCAATGGAACTCTTTATGCTGTATTTGTAGACCTAAAATCAGCCTTCGATTTAGTTCCTCGTTCTAAGCTTTGGGGGGTACTTCCTGAAGCTGGGATGGCCCCGGAACTATTGACGCTACTCGTCCGTCTACATGAGAACAATTATGCTAGAATCAGATGGGGTGCTCAGGGCGAGGTGACTGACACATTCCCTGTCGAGCGTGGGGTTCGGCAGGGTGTGTCTTGGCACCGACACTGTTCTCTATTTACATCAATGGAATTGTAAACTATCTAAGCCGCTCCCCCACTGATGCACTAATTCTGGCAGGGGCGCGTGTGCCTGTTCTCATGTTTGCGGACGACACGCTCATAGTTTCCCGTACACCGAGTGGGCTCCAGAAGGCAGTTAACGCCTTCGGTGAGTTCTGTAAAGCACATGGACTTGAGCTAAATAAATCCAAAACCAAGTTCATGTGCTTAAACCAGCGGAATACCTTCAGGGGCTCAATAAACTTCAATGGTATCCCCTTAGAACAGGTTGATGCTTTCACGTATTTGGGAATAAACCTCCAATGTAATTTGAGCTGGAAAACCATATCGATATGGCTGTCTTAAAATTCCACCAATTGGCAGGTGTAGTGGCCTATAAACACAAAGCCTCATTGACCAAGCCCATCACTCCAGCCCTAGAAATTTACAACATGAAAGTGATCAGTGCCTCTCTATAGGGTTCGGAACTTTGGGGCTTCTCCAATTTGAAACAAATAACACTGGCGGAAAATAGCTTTCTTCGCCGTTTAATTGGGGTCCCCCAAAGTACCCCTACCGTAGCATTGGCATATGATCTAGGCAGGAAAAACATCAAGGACCTGGCACGGCTACGTCCTTTATTATACTGGAGACGCCTTATGACCACCCCTGAACTCGTGCATTATGCAACTGCCCTAAAGGATATCATCAGGGCAGATTGCTTTCATTCGATCTTGTGGTTAAAAGAAATAAGAGGGTTGCTCAGTAAACTGGAATTAGACCATCTGTGGAATTCTCCCAATGTTGAAAGCTTTCCATCAAAGGCTACATTAAAGAACATGTATTGGGAAATGGTATGGTCGTCCACTCAATGTACAGGTTCTAACACCAATTTAACAGGACGTTACTTGAATATTAAATCTGTACCAATTTGTGAGTCTTACTGGGACATTATTGAAAGGCCATTCGATAGAAAACTATTTTCAATTTAGAATTGGGACGCTTCCAACAAAGGCGTTTACCCGTAAATGGTCAGTAAACCAGGACGATAAATGTCCCTATTGTAAAGATCTAACAGAGAATATGGCCCACATACTGTTTGTTTGCCCCTTATATGCTAACCCACGTCGCAAATGGATAAAACCAGTGTGCTTAAATCTAGGAACACGCAGGTGCATAGAGGCGCTAAGAATACTGGAATCGGATTGTACACCTTATCTGGCGATTGCTGTTGCAAAATTCCTAGGTTGGTCATGGACTATACGCACCCGCACTTTACAACAGTTAGTCACTGTTGGATGAAACAATTGATATTGTTGATTTGTTTTAACATTATGTATCTAAATCTGTAAAATGACAGCACTATGTTTAATGAGCTTCTTAAAAGATAATGAGGTTAATATTGTTGTAGTACTTATTGTGTAGGGTAGTATGTAAAATTGCTTTTATGACTGCTGTCGAATAAAGTTTTGAAACTAAAAAAAAAAAAAAAGAGACTGTTAACTCACTAGACCCCATTAAAAAGAAATCTCAGGCCAGATTATACCCATTGGGTCTTTGGTTCAATGCCGAGCTCAGCGCATGCAAGAAACATTGCAAACAGCTCTAGAGAGCATGGAGACTGAAGAAGTATCAGGGGAAGCTTCACCTAGCTAAAAAGAGCTTCTATGATACTATGATTCAGTAAACTGACAATAAAGCAAAGAAAATCTTTAAAATTGTAGATTCCTTCCTTTGCCCCATTGTCACATCTAGAGTTTGCACCCCTATGGCAGACTGGTGTGACAAACTAGACACTTTCTTCCATGAAAAAATTAAGACCATACAATATAGCTTCCAAAATAGTGCACAAACTCCCTACAAACACAGCCCAGTGCAAAGGGACCCTGAATTTCCTCTCACGCATCCATCCGTAAAGACGCATTCTCCCCGTCTCTCTCTCTCTAAGTCTCTCTCTTCACTAAAGACCTTATAATCTGGCTCACCACTTGACCCCTGCTCAATCACAGTGTTAAAGTTAATAGCTAACATTAAAGCTATAATTTTGCATTTTCTTTTACAGTGTGTTGTGTTCAGCTGTTATGCGACATATCACAAAGTTTCAAGGTTGTTAATGTTATTACGTTTGGCCACTGATCTTTGCAGAAATGAGAAAAACAAGACAAACGTTTTATTTTTTTTAAGTCAAAAGATGCTTACCACGCTTCTAGTCACGCAACACATTTCGCAGGGGCAGTAGTGCGCGCACTCGGGCACACACGCACACACGTGCAGCATAGATCCCAATGGTGCAAGTCTGTCTCATCCTTGAGGGGTGGTGGGCGTGGTTTTAGTCCAGGTGTCATTGCTTTAATACTGGCTTCGTTTGAGGTCTAGAAACAAGGTGGATGTACACATTTCTCTTTATTCAGATCTTTTGTTCGTATTTGTCTTTTAGACAGAAACAGGCCACATCAAGGTCACTTCATCAGGGCCAATACAAGTAAATGCTTGCCCGTAACATCGTCAGGATTAGTTCACGTCGGTTATCATGCCCTTGTAACTTAAAGGATAGAAACTGATTCATCCGAATATCACACCAACTTCCGTACATTGTAACAATTTGATTAGCAAAAATGATTGCCACTATGTCATTGTGTTTCTGTTCGATGAAGTGTTAAAGCTCGGAAATGTTGATGTTAAACTGCAATGGATAATGTATTGGCCCTGATGAAGTGACCTTGAGTTTGTGAAACACGTGTTGGCCAGTTACTTCTTAATAATTTATTCTGTTCCTGGGAGAGTGAACTGCGTGAGACTTCCAGGTCTGGTTTTGTTTCTGTTTGCAAAGAAACTAGCTGTAATGCAGGTCGCCCATCACAAGGACTCTTACTCTTGGTTTCTACAAAAATGGCTCGCAATGTACAAATAATTGTGACCGAGTGCCAGATTTAGACCTTGGCTGTCAGGTTACTCAGTCACAACTTGACAGATGTCCCGTCCACCTTAGTATAGGTGTCATAGGATATAATGCAGTTGTAATAAGGCAAACGGGACATCCATCACATTTGTGAAGGATTAACCTGTCTTGCTTGCAAATTTGCTTTATACTGTAGTATATGAAATGTCCCAACAATAATTTTGATAACGAAATATATATATATACACTGACGAAGGCAAGTGCTGAAACGCGTTGTTTGTTTGAATTTTGTGCAATAAACCGAGAACAAGGTTTAACCTGCTGCGAGTGCTGATTCCTGTTGGTTTTTTGAACTACGGAGCTTTAATATATATATATATATATATATATATGCGTTCAAACAAATGTCCAATGGCTGGCGCTGGCGGCGAGGAATGGGACAACCTCGCTGAATTTCCAAGCAAAAATCCTCAATAAAGAAGACGCCGCGCACCACTTTAAAGATGGTTTAGGTGCTTTATTTTCAGTAGGTTTTCGAATCACAAGACTGCGACGTCTCGAATCTAAACTGATAATTAAATTCAAAACCAAAAGCCCTGTGGTTGAATGGGGACGATGAGATGTACGTACATCTCTAAAGTGATATTTTGTTTTGAAGGATAAACATGAGCAAAAGACCCCTTGGCAAAAAACTTTTTGGTTAAATGTGACAAATTTTTGAAAACCTAAGAATGTATTTCAGCATGTAAAAAGTAGAAGTAAATGTGGTAGATAAGCAGAATCTATAAATTATTTGTGTTTCCGAAGAGCTAGGATCTAATGGACAATGCGATTTTGGGGCATCTTTTTTGAATATGGCACTCAGCCGATACAAAACTCTAAATATGAGACACTTACTTAACAATAATGTTTTGTCTCTTATATAAAATTTCACTTTTGAATATGGCACTCAGCCGTCATTTGATCGTAAAGATAAGACATTTACTTAACAACAGTGTCTTGTCTCTTATATAAAATGTATGATTTCATTTCGTGAATGCTAGAAATGACAGCCCCAACTAGTCTGTGCAACATTGTAAATAATCCTAGTAATTTGGTAATTGTTTGATAAAAATGAAACTGCAAAATGCCTACAACACCCACAATGCACCATAACTGGCCAGGTGGGAGGTTGTGTATAAAAATGCAAAACAAACAAGGGACTATTGTTTGTATACCGTGATCAGGGACTGGAAAGTCCGAAACGCGTAGGGTGAGAGAAAACCTACTGAAAATAAAGCACCTAAACCATCTTTAAAGTGGTGCGCGGCGTCTTCTTTATTGAGGATTTTTGCTTGGATATATATATATATATATATATATATATATATATATATATATATATATATATATATATATATATATATATATATATATATATATATATATATATATATATATATATATATATATATATATATATATATATATATATATATATATATATATATATATATATATATATATGTATATATTACCTACTGGCGGTCGCCAGTAGGTAGTTATAGTTAGGATTGATTTCCATAGGGAAATCGCAACATTCTATTTGGAATAACTTTGGCGCCGGTTGAGGAATTGGCCTGAATTTTTCAGCAACTTTGCCTCGCGGCGCTCCGCTCCTTCTGTGAAAGTTTGGGGGGGATTCGTCAAGTGGGGGCCGAGATAAAAGGGGGGTCCCAAAACGAGTTTTCCCCATGTTAATTTCCATAGGGCGGCCGGTCGCACTTTTAGCTCGAACGGCTAAATGGATTTTCACCAAACTTGGCAAAATTGTAGGGACTGGTAGCCCGATGTGCCTTTGCTATGTCTCAAAACACTTCCAAAAGCCGTGAGGTGAACGGCCAGCTAGGTCAGCAGATAGCTCGCCTTTCCAGCGCTCCAGCACCTAAACTACGCCGTGAGGGAAACGGCCAGCGCTAGCAGCGCTCACTTCCATAGCGCTCCACCGACCATCCAGACTACAACACCCAGGTGCCCCGGCGGCGGAAGTGACGCCGCACGAGCGCCCGGAGGCGCTTGAAAGAACGGAACGCCCCTCGCCCCCGCGAGTCGCGCGCGGGAGCGCCCGGGGCTAAGCCCGGGCAAAGGGCGGGCCCTCTACGGCCCTCATCGGCACGAAGAGGCAGGAGCAGGGCCAAGTACGCTGTCCAATCTCAACTAAGTAAGTGTTGCCACCCTATTTTTCTGTATCCGGCGGGATCATCATATTGTTGACACCCCAAGGACTGCCTTTGCTGATACTAATATGACTAAACCCAAAGCATCCTCCGCTCCAATTAATACAATTGAAACCTACATGGTACAGAAAGTTGCCAAAATTAACCAAGATAGGAGGTCCTCATTGGGTCTTAGCTATTCTCCGGACATGCTTATTGGCAATACTCCTCCACCAGTCTCAATTCTTGACATTAGCAATGAGGTTTTTCAAATACCCGATACAAACTCATTGACCCAACTTCTAGTCGAAATTAATGAAACAACCTCTGACTGCACTATAGACGTTGAAAGTAATACCCTAGAGGAGGAAGCCCCTACACCGGTGCCAGCCCCCAGAATAACGAAAAACAAGGGTAAAAATATACCTAAAAGGGGCGGACTTAGATCGGAGAAAAAATGTCTTGAGGCTCCCTCAGAGGATAAACATGGTGACGACATTGAGAATAAAGGGGGAGGTGGAATCCATCTAGACGAAGACCAATTCAAAAAGCTACTGAATGCTATAGATAACAAAATTAAAGTGATCACCAAACCACTTCTAAGCAAAATTGATTCGCTCACAGTAGAGGTCACTAGATTGGGATCGCTTCTGCAAAAAATTATAACAGAAACACCTATGCCAGCCCATACAAATTTGACAATGGTAGACCCAAAAAACACTAAAGCCATAGTCTGCCCAGGTAGTGTCGCAAGCACTTCTCAAAACACCACACACCAACCTGGTCAAGGGGGAGAAGGGATAGGATCTATAAATTCAGTCCCGAGGGTTGAGGACTCAGCAGGGCCCGCTACCATAAATACTAATGAAATAGAGAACCTGGATAGGGGTCCTGTAGAACTAATAGTAGAAGCTTCCCCATTAATTCTGGTTCTAGCAAATGTTCCTCAACTAGAACCAGGACAAGAGGAGAATATCCCCTCATTGATAAATAAATCACTCCATTGGCTATCTAAGAATATGGCTTTTAAGCCAGGAGGCAGGGACCAACTGGCACAAGAAATAGTAAAAGCTAGAAGGGTCGAATGGATCGGAGGTGGCTGTAAAAAGTTTAGGGGGGATTGCGTGGTGTTGCACCTCTCAGATCCCGAAGCCCTACCAAACATTCTAGCTAATATATACCCCCCTCAGCGAAGATCAACAGAAATTGTGCCACTAACGTTGGACTTCTTTTATACAAAAAGGGGAAATGCCATAAACCCAACGTTGCTAAAAACTAAATGGAACACCATCACTAGAAAATCCAAATATCCACCAAACAAAAGTAACTGGGGAATTACGTTAGAAAATAGGTTCTCTGCCATATCAGGATTAAGCCAATGTGATTGACTGGATAGCCAGAAGAGTGCAGGGCATCTAAAGATTATAGAGGTTCACCACGGGAACCCTAGTCTTACTATGGTAGAAGAAACAGGCCGTAGGACACCCGACCTTAGAGGTTGTACCACCGAATCAGTAGAGAACAGCTCATTAGCTGCTCAACCAGGTATTACATTGATTGAAGTAAGGTCCCTATCTGATGAACCTTCCCCTAACCTGACTACTCCCTTAAATAAGAGGAGTATGGAAAGAGGAAGCCCCATCAAGATTATCTCTTGGAATATTGCAGGTATCCAAAATAAAACTGAGACCCCGGAATGGTACGACTTTATAGATTCTTATGACATTGTACTGTTACAAGAGACATGGTCAGTGCCTCCAGTATTTCGCCAGGGATTCTTGAACTTTTATGTGCCCGCGAAGAAGAATCTAAGGGGACGCCCTTCAGGGGGCTTAACCATCTGGTTACGGCAAACTCTGCAATGTACTACTAAGCAAAATCCTATTCCAAATAGAGACCTACTTTCTATCCTGCTTACTTGCAACGATGGTTGCAAGCTGGCAATATACAACATCTATGCTAGGGGGACTCTAGGGGGTATACCCTCAGATATAATAGCTGCTCTAGATGCGGACCTAGAGAAGTTATCTACTCAGTATAATATATTAGTAGGAGGAGACCTAAATACAACATTTGAACCTCTAGGCTGTGAGGACAATGATCTGACCTACGAAGAAGACACGAAATGGGGAATCCCTCAGTTGGACATTCCAGTGGTTAAAAAATGGTCACAAGTAGCTATTCAGGTGAAAAGTTTATGCCTATCCAGAGGATTGAGGGCAGTAAATGGCCGTACTCCCTCTGATCCTCACGGCAGACATACCTTTGATAATCTTAGATCAAGCAGCAGAATTGATTATATTCTGATAGACATTAGAGTCTGGAACAAAGTGATCGATATGCAGGTCATATCCAGGTTGGAGAGTGATCACAACCCTCTGTCTTTAACATTTAATCTCGAACAAAAAATCATGACAGAAAATTTAGCTAGGAACCTTATGACCTCAGACGTTGTTTTAACAAACGACGTTCGTCATGTTAGATGGGCAACTTTAGTGGCCAATGCAGAGGATAGGCAGGTCCTTGAGGGGCTAGTTATTGATGAAGTTGCCAGATTGCAGGTTTTAATGAATGATGGAAATTTTAAAAAGATAATTGAAGAGTCACAGCCAAAGTTTTTTGCCAACCTCCAGAAATTATTCTTGAAAGCTGGCAAGAAGAGGAAAGGAAATGGACAACCTATAAAAAAGGGTTGGTACGACCAATCATGTAGAGTAGCAAGGCATAACCTTAGTAAGGCTCTTAGGTCTAAAACGGGAGTTTTGAAAGCCAGAGATGAATATAGAAAAACTCAGGTAAAGGCAAAAAAGCAATGGGATGAGAATCTCTGGATAGAACTGAAGAAGGCTTGTGCTGACAAACATCAGAAAGAGTTTTGGGCCATACTAAAATGGGGTTCAGGGGGTGTATCGGAATGCCCAAAAAATCACGTCCCGAAAGAGTCTTGGGTTGACTTCTTCAAACCCCAATACGCTGACAGTATAGGACAACAGGTAGTTCTTCCCCTAGAAAGGGTCTTCTATGCCAATGGACCATTCACACTAAAAGATGTACATGAGGCAATGGATGGAGTGACCAGAGGCAGGGCACCAGGCATTGATGGTATACCGGCTGACGTTTTCCTATCAGACAGAGATAGCTGGTGCAAATATTTCGTATGGCTTGGGAATGCTATCGCACAGGGGGCGAAGATTCCCTCAACGTGGAAAGGAGCAGAAATTATTCCAGTTTACAAAAAAGGAGATAAGGCTCTAGCAAGCAACTACAGGCCTATCAGCCTCATCGACTGCGCCCAAAAATTGATGGGTAGGCTGGTTCAAAAGAAGTTACAAGCCTGGATAGTTGACAAGGACATTCTTTCGCCTTATCAAGCTGGATTTCGCCCTTTAACCAGCTCTGTTGATCAAGTGTTTCACTTTTTAACTATATATTGGAAGAACGTCACCCTGCTAAATGGTCCCCTGCTCGCTATTTTTGTTGACCTGAAGGCCGCATTTGATTTAGTTCCCCGTCAAAAACTTTGGGGTGTTCTAAGGGATCTAGGAATAAGCCCGGAACTACTAACTTTGCTTGTAAGACTCCACGAGAACAACTACGCCCGGATAAGGTGGGGAACTCAGGGGGAGGTCACGGAAACCTTTCCGGTGGAGAGAGGAGTGAGGCAGGGCTGTGTCCTGGCTCCCACGCTATTCTCCCTCTACATAAACGGTATTGTGGACTTTCTGAAGCAAACTCCGACAGATGCTCCATTACTGGATGGGAAGCGAGTTCCAGTACTCATGTTCGCGGACGATACCTTGCTGGTCTCGCGGACTCCCAGCGGCCTACAAAAGACACTAAACGCTTTTGGAGAATTCTGCCGGATCCGAGGCTTAGAAATAAACACATCTAAAACAAAATTTATGAACCTGAATCCCTCCAAGAAATACAAGGGGAAAATGGTCTACAGTGGGGCTTTTTTAGAAGAAGTTGACGCCTTTACCTATCTAGGCATCTCTATGAACGCTTGTATGAATTGGAGATCTCATATGGACTTTGTAATGTTAAAATATAATCAGTTGGCAGGGGCAATAACAAAGAAGCATAAAACTTCATTTTCAAAACCAATACAGCCAACATTGGAGATTTACGGCATGAAAGTGCTGGGTGCATGTCTTTACGGGTCAGAACTTTGGGGCTTCACCAATTTGAAGGCTTTATCAGCGGCAGAAAATAAATTCCTGCGAGGCTTAATCGGAGTCCCACAGAGTACCCCCACCACTCCTCTCCTTTATGATCTGGGGAGGAAAAGGATTGAGGACATGATTAGACTCCGCCCCCTCCTATATTGGAGGCGTATAAAAACTACCCCGGAACTGAGCCACTATGCTGCTGCCTTATTGGATGTTGACAATTCTGACACCTTTCACAAAGTAGTTTGGTTAAAAGAGGTGAGGAAACTACTTCAAAAATTGCACCTTGAACACTTGTGGTCTGAAACCGTCCCAGATGTCTTTCCTTCCAAGAATGTACTAAAAAAGCTATACTGGGAAATGATAAATAATGCCGTATTGGCTTCCAGCCAATCCCCTGCCTTGACATCCCAGTTCTTAGAGATAAAAACATTCCCTATGCTTGAATTGTACTGGGATTTGATCTCCAAGCCTCTAGATAGGAAATTGTTTTTTCAGTTCAGAGTCGGCACCCTACCCCTAAATGCTTTTACTGTTAAATGGTCCCCTGATAACGTTAGCACATGCTTTTATTGCAAATCCCATGCAGAAGATCTTTTGCACTTTTTATTCGTATGTCCATTATACGCTGCCCCAAGGAGCAGATGGCTGAAACCTGCATGCAAAAACCTGGGCACAAGGAGATGCCTCGAGGCTTACAGGGTTCTGAAATCAAATTGTGCCCCTCAACTTGGAATTGCAGTCGCCAAGTTCCTGGGATGGGCTTGGATAATACGCACGCGCACTTTAAAACCCCCATGAACTACATGAACTTCCATTGGACTGTGATGATACTTTTAATGTCTAAATTTTAAAGATTTTTTATTCGCCAACAAAGCAATATTGCATGCTATTTAATATGTTTTTTATACTATTAGATTAGTATTTATTATGCTTAGATAGGGATGAAAGCTTTTATGACAATGTTGTCGAATAAAGTATTTAAACTTGAAAACTTGCTATGTCTCAAGATATGTGCTCCAGAGGATTTTGAGTAATTTAGGTTCAAAAAAATTTATATATCTAGAGCCGCGCCCCGGTACGCGCACCGGGGAGCGCTCCGGGCGCGCCACGCGACTTGCGCACGAGAAGCTGATTGGCTCTCGGGTGTCTGTAAACATTCGAAACAGTCCGGAGGACCGAGACACAAGAGGTGGCTAAAAACAAAAGGGGGAAATGACCAAAAGGGGGCAGGGTACACCCCCCCTGACTCCCTAGGTTTGATGTGGGGGCCATAAAAGGGTCCCAGGGGACACATTTTTTTTTTTTTTTTTTTCGATTTTCACGGGGGAGCGCCCGGTACGCGCACCGGGGAGCGTACCGGGGAGCGTACTATGGAGAAAAAAGAATGACAGAGTTTTTAAAAAATGTAGCATTTTTTTATAAATTGGAGGTAGTTCTGAAAAGAACTTTTTTTTGTTATTTTTATTTTTTTATATTTTTTATACTTTTTTAAAACGATTTTTTATATTTTTTTGGGATTTTTTTCAGGGGAAAAACAGGGATTCAGGGATTCCAAAACTGCTCAACAGGAGCAAAAAATTGTGAAAAATTAGGGACGGGGAGGGCAGCGGTGTTCCTGTCTCTTTATAGCAATGAGTTCAACGCTCTGCTCCCCATAACAGAGCAGTTCATCACAGTCCACGCATAGAAATTTTATGCCTGCAAACACCGGCTGCACGTTAGGGACCATTCTTCCACGTGGTGTTCCTGAAGGTGTTGCTCCACCAGTGGAGGTGCTGCTGCCATCTCTTGGTAATTTCCGTGCCAGGTCCCTCACACTCTCCCTGGCATAGTTTTTGGGGTGTCTTCTCTGGACATGCCTAATTAAATTGGCATTTCCAAAGCTATATTTTTTATTAGGATTTCCTCTGGATAAAATACTGCCACATATTTTGCAGGTTACCTTAGCAGCATTAACCTTTTTTTTCCTTCAGGGATGTCATAAAATTTCCAAATGAAGTGGTCCTTTGTTTTGTGGTGAGGAGGGTCCTCACGCAAAAAACCATCAGAATCACTGCTGGATGACTCTCTTGCAGCCATTGCTGTAGATCAGGAAACTTTGAGAAGCAGATAATGCAAAGAACACCTCTTGCTCTCTCCAAGTACAAAGCAATAGTGAGAGAAATGGGTGGGTTTCTCAATATTTTGAAAAATAAAATGTTCTGAACCAATGAAAAGTGTTATTTTAAAGTCACATGGCTTGACGCGCTTACGCTACGCGCCCTGGGGCGCGTCCCGGGGCGCGTAGCGTAAGCGCGTCAGGGCGCTTACATTGCGTGATCGTATGCGATCGCGTGCTTCCGGGTGCGCTTACGCAATGCGTCATATGACGCATCACGCGGCTACGCGTTACGTCACGATGTTGTTTTCGTTCGCAGGAATAGCGCTAACGGGATGCTCCCCGGTACGTGCCCCGGGGCGCGCCGTAACATTGCGCTTACCCGTGCGTTCACCGGGAGCGCACCAAATATAAAAAAAATTAAAAAATAATTTTTTTTTTTTACATATTTATACAATATAAAATTCATTATAAAAAATATTATTTCATACCTATAGAGATTTGCTATTAAAAAAACGATGAAATTCACTGAAAAAACCATAGGTTTCACACCAGTTATAGTTAGGAATTAGCATTTAAAAAACCTATTAAATTCACTGAAAAAACCATAGGTTTCACACCAGTTATAGTTAGCTGGAAATTTTACTGGCATAAAACCAATGAAATTCCCACGTTATAGTTAGTTGGACTCACTATAACTTGCGCGTGCAATGCACTGCTGATGACGTCACATATTACATCACTCATGACATGGTCAGTGACATCACTCATGACATCACTGATGACACCATCCAGTGAATGTGTGTCTTTCTGAAAAATAAATAATAGTGAGTAATGTTTAAATATTTAAATATATGTATTAATGTTTCACTTTGTGTATAAGTGGCTGCATGGGTTGGTGAGTAGCTACATGTGTAGGTATATGGGTTATTAGATGTTTTTCTTAGTATCAGTATAAGTGTTTGTATGGTTTGGTGGGGGTATTACTTAGCACATAGATGCATGAATGACTGACTCTCTGTTTGTATGTGTTTTGAATACAGCACATGTGCAGGACTGTATGGGTGGATGAGTGTGTATATGTGTATGTTAGTGAGTGAATGACTGTCTCACTAGTGTCTTTATCAGTAACTACATATGTTTTAATGTAGTATATGTGAATTTTGATGTATATAAGTGAGTATATGTGAGAGTAAGGGATTGTAAGAGTTCCTGTTTAAATAAGTATGTGTTTCTATAAGTGATTGTTTAAGAGGGTAAGTATGTGTAATGTTCCTTAGAAGTAAGGTGGTAGTGTGTGTATAGCTGTATATGCAAATAAATGGATGTTCAATAGTTTATTTGCATGTGTGAGTATGTGTGAGAGTATCTTTTGGATGACTGTCGGTGTGTAACAGGATGTATAGGTGTATCACTACATATGATGAGTGAGTATATGTATGAGTGACTACATAGAACTGTTGGTGAATGAGTGGATGTGTATATAGATGGTGGAATTACTGAATTGGTTGTTGTAACTGGTATGGGTATATCCATTTTTTTGAAAATTTTAGTTTCTATTTTTGAATATGTGTTTCAAGGGTTACATTACAGTGAAAGTAAAGTAAAGTAAAGTCCACATTTGTAAAGCGCACAATCACCCGTAAGGGTCTCTAGGCGCTGGGGGGCCTTCGGGAAGATTAAGCGAGCTATTGCCCCGAAAGGAGGTCTGTCACTCTGTCACAAGGATGGTGTCATCAGTGATGTCACTGACCATGTCATGAGTGATGTAATATGTGACGTCATCAGCAGTGCATTGCACGCGCAAGTTATAGTGAGTCCAACTAACTATAACGTGGGAATTTCATTGGTTTTATGCCAGTAAAATTTCCAGCTAACTATAACTGGTGTGAAACCTATGGTTTTTTCAGTGAATATATATATATATATATATATATATATATATAGATGTACACACATCCAGTATGGATTCTGTAACAACTGTAGATTACTTAGAAAAGTTAGACCGAAAGATACATTATATATGTTCTTATTTTCATAGAGCTTTGGTAATATTAGCCTGTGCTTTTAACTTAAAGTTAGCTCCCTCATCGGTCGACACTCTCGCCCAGGATTTTTTTCTCCCCTTTTAATACCCCGGTAGCTCAATTTGTGCCCTGTACCAATACAAAGTGGTCAAGATTGATGTGTTAATTGTTGGTCTCCCGTGGCTTGGTTTGCCTTAACTGGCAGATCAAAGCTGACTCCAATGCAGAACAAACCTTTTCTTTTGGACATCAAACGTAGTCAATCAATAAAAATTTTATTTCAATTTGGTAGTTTTCTATATTTGTTAATTTTAGATTAGTAAAGTACAATTAAAGTTATCACTAGGCCCTTTCAGCTTTTCTGAAACAAAATTCGAGACCAGTTCAAGAATACGTTTTTATTTTTCTCATCCAAGTTCCCCATTGCCTTACTACCAGTTTGGGAGTAATTATTTAGAATAACAATCTCAATTATAAACTTACGCTTTACAGAGACTAGATAAATTTGGATTCCAAAATGATTTAATAAAGGGCATGGCCTCCTGCTTAAGTGTTGTATTAATATCTACCAATGCACCCTCAGTAACACGTACACAGAGATACATTAGTTACTGGAAATTATTTGATAAACCATGTTAACAAGTGAAGTGTAAACTTAGGAAATTGAGTAAACTAGCAAATACTGTGTGCAACCTGCAGATTATCCGTGAACCTAAATCACTCTAGTGTCAGTACAAAACTTAAATGTCGGTAAAGTAAAACAAATATTATAATAAATGTTGTCCGCCAGTAGTAGAAGTCATCACCCCCCAGTACCACAAAAACTAGTATCTAGTCAAATCGGGATTTCATGATCCTCAGCCATCTTTAATCAATATACTCTCAGCAGAGGTCTGCATAACTTATTTAACACGTTTGTATGGTCAGACTGGTGTTTCTCCAACAAACTTTGTTTCCTCAAGGGATGATGAACTAATACATATTTTCACAATCAAAAACCATCATCTGTTCACTCCAGGTAAGCAGTGCTACTGACCGAGACTATTTCCTAGCAGTGATACTAAATAGAAATTGGACTGCGCTACCAGATTGTGTCTATCTCTCTGTTGGGTTACCGAAAACTGGATTGTTCTGTGTCTTGGAATGGAATTATTGTGAAACCTATGCATAAAAGTGTGATCTCCCCATCCCTTACAAATAATAGGTCAATAACTTTAATAGATGTTTGTGCCAAAGTTTATTAAAAAATAATTCTAAATTTTTTGTAAGGGTGGATATATGACAATAATTTGTCAAACCCAAATCAAACAGGAGCTTTAAAGAAAGATACTCAATGCTCAATCATTGTTTCACCCTTTGGATTATTGCACGGAAGCCTTTCTAACAAGTAGCAAATTTGTACTGCTGTTTTGTTTTGTTGACTTCTATGCTGTGTTTGACTTAGTAGATAGTAAGAATTTCTGGCAGAATTTGACAGTGATGAATATCTGTCTTAGCCATTTATCAATACTCCACTCTTATAAACTGGACCCAGGTTGAGGTCAATTATAGTGGTAGCCTGTTACATAGGAAACTGGTTGTGAATGGCTTCTAGGAGGGCTGTGTTGTAGTACCTACCTCTTTTGCTGTATACTGGCCGATCTTCCTAGAATGCCGTCAGTAAGTAATTGGAGTATTATTTGGGGTGGGTGAGTACCCAATTCGAGGAATATTTCACAACCCATGTTAGGGTGAACCCTTAAAGTCACTAAAATAACCCAAGCTCATCCCCCTTATAGCTATGGCACACAGCAGACAAGCCTCACTTAGGGCAACATGTGAACTATTTATCCAGCACCAAAATAGTAATAAAGCCAAAATGCAAAACAATAAAATCCCCAAACCAAATTAAAAAAATAGAGTACAAGTTAATAAAGAAAATAACACCAAAAGGACAAAAAAAAATCCAATAAGGGGCACCCTGAGATATACATTTTGAAAGGATTCATTAGGAATGCGCCAAGAAACATAAAGTGCACGTCATAGTCAATGGCCACGGTAGACCAAGACCTAGGCGCATTTTGACATTGACCGCAATGAAATGCGGGTTTGATACACCAACCAGGTCTATCTTTCTCTAATATTTTACCTTCTGACTTTAGTCAAGTCTGTATCCACCACAGGAGTACACTCCTAAAGCCCCCGCCCTTTAGGGCCTGAGGGGAGGATCATAGAGATTCACAAGGTGTCAGGCAGAGGCCAAATAACAGGGTCCAGTCCAGGTCCAGTTACCACCGGTCAGCTTGGCAGTTGCAGGAAAAGAGCTCTGGTAGCTTGTTGTGTAGTTTTAACAGGAGGTCAGCCTTATGACCCTTGGAGTCCACTTCTATTTTCAGTCCTTTAGGGCTCTTCTCAAATTGCAGAGAGCAGGCTCAGTTCTCTTCTGACCTTCCCAGGTCCAGGAGTGTTCTGAAGTGGGTACCTGGAGATGCCAATTGGACCTGGCACAAGCAAGTGGGTGGGAATGACTCCTGGGCGTGCCCCAACCAATGGGGTAGTTGTTTCCAGGGCGAACCCTACCCACTTTGGGCATTTTCAAGATGGCAGAACTCTTCGGCCACACTAAACATGAGTTCTGAGGCCACGCTGTGTGTGGGAAGCGTACTATGGTAATCCTGGTACGGTCCCACATTTAACACTAAAATCCAGTTTAGGGCAGTCACTGTACTCGCAATAAACTCAGACACGGATGTCTGGTAGAATAAAGCAGGGGTTTCCAGGAAACAGACAGTGGATACTCAAGTATTGTTTTGGCATCCTGTTCCCCTTCTTTCAAGTGCGTCCCCAGTGTGCTATGTAAACCCAGCTGACCTGTCAAGCAGAATTTGATATTTAAGCATCTTTCGAAATTGTAATTTCAAAATGAATGCCAATTGCCCCAACCTGCACATTCTGTCAGGTTCAGATGCGTAATATCTGCCCATTCAGGACAAGCTATTGTTTGCTCCTGAGAAGGATTTCACACCCTTTTCACGCCTGTTTAAATGCTAATTACTGGCTGGCAGAACTGGGGTAGTAAATGCAAATGTAGTGACCAGGAACTCCTGGCAGGGAAACCTAACGTTCTAAAAGTTACATGTCCTTAATATTTATTAAAAATCAATTTTCACCATTTAATTGGATTTTTAATTACCAATGCAATCGTGTTTTAGTTATTTTCCTAGCTAGTCCCATTCCTGAGATACAGTATTAGCATTTTAATCTGCACTCATATGACAGTTAGGCCTGCCACAGTGGAAAGGTAGCTTTAGGGTGCTAGGTACTGTAAAGACATGTAAACATTAAATTTCCACATGCCCTACTTTAAAATACCATGCAGCCTATCTTTTGGACAACGATGCCTACTACATTGGGGTGACTTATTAATATTTAAAAGTGAAGTTTTTACTTGTCAAAAGGGTTTATTTTTACAGGTCAAATTACAGTCTTTACACTGCTACAGTTGGGCTACACTTGTACGCCTTAAGACGTTTAACACTGTCAATGTAGTGGATGGCTCAATAGGTGCTGCAGACTACTCTTTATTACATTGTATTTCATTGTTTCATAGTTTGTTAGGTCATGAGCAAAGTCAACAATTTAAATTTAAAACAAAACAAATTGGCTATAACAACATGATGGATATACACACAGGCATGGTGATGTTGGGGCCGCAGTCGCATCATAAAGCATATGTGCACATGCAAGATGTTGCAAACACGTGAAAACATAACTTTTTTTTTTATCAGTCAAGATCAATTGTGTTCAACAGTTCTTGTTCTCCTTGTCACTGTTTCTCCCTTTTCTGCCTTTCTTCCCTTTTTTGGATCAATTCTTATGATGAAAATTAAGTTCTGGTCCTCAAACAAGCTCACCACCTGCAACTACTGACATAAATTAAACAATGGCGAAACACACAGATGACCAGATGTATGAAATTTCAATTCACAAAAAGTAATTGCAAATTGCAAAAGCAATCTTGCAAACTGACTTATCTACTAATAGTTCAGTTTAGAAAATTCCAAATCGTGGTTCACAAACCAAACTACGTCATCAGTATACATGAGTTAGTTCACAGTGGGCTGCATTACATTTTTTTTTTATTGTATTTAAGTTTGATTGAGAGGACACATGTTGGAGGAATTACACTCAACAGCAGACCAGACTGGAGGGAGAGATGACTCAATGAAGGCGTGCAATCCTATCACCACGAGCCAAATTTGGTGAAAACCCCCCATCCCCACATGTAAATAGACAGCCTTCATCGGAGGGCAGTAATAGGTATCCCTCGACCTTCTGACCGCACAATTTCAGATTCCTGATGACCCAGCCCAAGAGGATTTATATATTTTTTGCTCATGAGGTGGTTCTGCCACCAGTTGCTGCCAAGGTTCTTTTTCTTTTTTCATCTTGTATTATTAGTTAAATCGCTTCTTTTCTTTTCTCTTCTCTTTGCTTTTCTTTTTCCTTTTTTATAGTTCGGATAAGTATTGTTGCACGCATTACTCCGGTGTGGAAATATGTTTAAGCACTGTCATAGCCATAGATAAGCCCAGTAAATAATACTGTTGAGCAGGACATATAAAAATATTACCAATGGACTGCTCAAGATAAAATGTAATATATATATATTTGGAATATGTGGGCCTGCTCTGGCCTAGAAGGAAGCCCACTGTGATCTCAGCAGGTCCGCGCTATTGGGAAGAAAAATTAGCGCATGAAGGAACGACGTTGCCGATTTTGGTGAGACGCAAATGTAGCTGGGTTCAGATTTCGCCTGCATCAGGTAATCCACTCAGGTGTTTAAAAGTAAAGATTCGGACAATAAAAGCGGCACTGATATCTGAACATTAGGGCGAAAACAGAAACTACGATAACCAAGATGCCTAGCCAGCATACGCCCACTGGGCGGGACTATTTAATCAAAATGCGAGTGAGATGACATTGTGCTGCTTCCTTTCCCACCAAGCCAGTGAACAAGGGAAGAGTGCTGAAACGCGTATGGCAATTATGGTGATTTAGATGTATTGGGAGGACGAACTGGAGGGTAATAATTGAAAAGGGAGACTACGAGGACCAGCCTGCATCACGGATGAACTGTCCTGAAAGGCCCACTGGAGGGCAATAATTATATTGAAAAAACGTGTTTCCGTTTCTTGCAAGAAGGAGCCGGGAAGAATGCACCACTTCGAAGCAGAGGAGACCGGAGTTTGATCACAAACATTGATAAATATTATGAAGAATCGCCATTTAGAAAGAAGAGCCTTGAACACGCCCCTTTGTTATTTCTTTCTAAACCCATTTTAAGATTCAGTAACCTGTTACCTAATTTCTAAATAAGTTTATTTCAGTAAATAGCTTGAGTGAATTAGACTTGGGTGATAAAAGGAAGTCTACTGATGAGTGGAAGAAGTGCTAAATCCGATTAAAATCCATCAGCTCAATATCTACTGACATGGAGAAATTATGGTGGAGGAACTTCCACTGTGTGCTCCACAATGAGACAAAGCTGTTGTTATGCTTTCCCTTCTTGACTACTGTTTCAGAAGCATTATACATAAAAAATAATAATCATAAACATTATTATGACTGCAAATCCTGTGAAACCACTGGAGAAACTCCGCTCCAAAAGACCCAGTTTTGGACTGTGCCTACAGAAGTGTTGCCAGTCAATCCATAGTGTGCAGTCTAAAGAAAACAAGCATTTACAATGCAATAGGTCTCGCAACTGTGAGTTTTAGAGCTATTGGTATTGTAAATGGCAATGCCTTTTGGAAATGTAACAGTTATTGTAATTTATAATAGTAATTTTCCACCAGTACCATAACTACCACTGTTATTATTACTATCAGCACAGATTAGTAATAAATGTAGTGGTGGTTATGGTACTTTTTTTTTATTTTTTTTTTTTTTTTTTTTATAAACTTTTATTCATTTCCAGGTCACACACACAGCTCTACGCCTACAACCCTGAGGCCGGCAGCAATGTAGAGGAACATCAACACTCATCATTTTAGGACCAGATCATCAAGCAGGTTATCAATTCCCCAGTGTGGGGTGGCCTCAGCACCCCCACACTACTATCTAACTATCATTTCACTAGTTTGTAACCGCGCAGCCCCATCCCCCCCTCCACCCTTGGGGAATACTCCCAGCCACTGTGAGGGCGCAGGTGTGTCAGTGTTGTGTGCCTGTCTGTCAACCAAACCAGGTTTGTGACCCTGTATACAAACACCCCTCCTAACCCCTTCCCTCCCCCCTTAACCCCCCTTGTGCTTGCCTGTTCCTCTCACTCCAAACCACCGTTCCCCAGCTCCCCGCACACCCCACGAATGCCCCCTCCTCCGCCCGCCTCCCTCTACCATTTCCCTCCCTCTCTCAATCTCCCCGCTCGGCATGTGCTCCTATTGTAAGGGTTCCCGCGTGTCGCATGTGTATCAGTCCCTTCCAGACCCCCGAAGATTCGCCTCACATCCCTCCCAGGTCCTCACGAGTCACCCAGTCCATCTATATCGCACCCTCGATCCTCAGTGTCCTCCGCCTCATCCTGCCTCTCCTCTGCCTCCTCCTGTTCCGGCTCCATGGTGTCTTTATTGGCAACGTAAGTCAGATACAGATCCCAGAAATTGTTAGGTCTGCTCACCGGGGGTAGAAGCTCGCTAAAGAGCTGTGACTGTGTGCAGCCATACAGCATATCTCTGGCCCAACCTCCTTTTGTCGGGAGCGGACCCCGCATCCAGCACCGTGCCACTGCACGTCGGGCCATGATCAGTCCCATATCTGCCAGGCGGCGCATCGCCAGAGGGAGGATCTTGGAATATCCCAGCAACGCAAGCGCGGGATTAACTGGGAGCTCTGTCTCCAGAGCGCGACCCATCTCCCCGAAAACATCCGCCCAGAATTTATTGACGCCCGGGCATGACCACGCGAGGTGCATGAAGTCTGCCACCGGGGCGTGACAGCGTTCACATTCCGATGATTGTCGGAGGCCGTACCTGTGCAGGCGTTCTGGGGTATAATACACTCTTTGCAAAAATTTAAAATGAATAAGTCGATGCCGAGCATTAAGTGACACCTTTTTAGTGTTGCGGCAGCAGTACTCCCACATCGAATCACTTATTTCCGCCTGCAGATCTCGTTGCCATGCCGACCGGGCTTTGGAAGGAGGCTGTTCCCCGTTGAGTTGGCCAATCCTGTACAATCGGGAGATGAGATGTGTGGGAGACGAGGTTTTAATAATGTATGTTAGTTCTGGAACTTCAGGGGGCTCCTGCATGGTCGAGCCCAGCAGTGCTTGTAGCGCCGTACGCACCCTGTGAAAGTGGAATCGCTGCAACAGCGAGGTTGGAGTCTGAGGGGGGACCAACTGTATCCAGGTGATCACTGACCCGTCCCTAAACAGATCCCCCAACTTAGATATGCCCAGTTGTTGAAGCGCGCGCGTAACCCCCTTCTCTCTCAGCGGCGGTATCCAGACAGCCCATCCTATCGGAACGAGCGGGGAGTACAATGTTTCGTATCCACGTCTCCTGGCCAGTGAGTGCCAGGCGTGACTTGTCGCGGCAATTGAGTCCAGCGTACCTATTCGTCGTGGGGCCGGTTCAAACACCGTAGCCGGCGGAGGGAGGGGGTCCGTAAACAAAGTCTCCAGTATCACGTGAGGGATGTTGTTATCCCCGTGAATCCAAGTATGCAAATGCGATGCTTGGGCGACCCTATAGTATCTCTCCAGATCTGGGGCACCTAAACCCCCTTGTTCATACGGGAGCGTTAAGACTGTCCACTGCACTCTCGGTTGCCCGCCCCCCCACGCAAGTCGCGTGAGGACTTGCGTCAATGACTTGAAGAAGGCCCTCGAGAGGGTCACCGGAATGTTATTAAACAAGAATAAAAACCGCGGGAGGACAATCATTTTCATCAGTGCGATGCGACCCGACAGGGACAGCGGCAATTTGCACCATCTGTCCACGTCGTCAGACAACCTGGTATAGGCCACCCCGTAATTTTCCCTCACCAGTACATCCGGGTCGGGATGCAATTGTATACCCAAGTATCTGACCGGGTCGTCCGACCACTGGAGCGGATAATCCATCCCAAACTTGGTCGTCACTGGGGTCAGCGGGAATGCCACCGATTTGTTCCAGTTCACCTTTAGCCCCGACAGTGCCCCGAACTGCACAACTTCTCTGAGCACCGGGGAAAGGTTGAGCTCCGGGTCTCTGACATAAAGGAGGGTGTCGTCCGCATACGTGGATATGCAGATCTTGTAGGTTGGGAAGCTGATACCCTCATGGCTATGGTATTCTCTCAGAGCACACGCCAGGGGTTCCGCCACTAGGGCATACAGCAAAGGGGATAGGGGACAGCCCTGTCGGGTGCCTCTACTTATTGCAAACGCCTCTGTCACTCTGTTACCCAGGCGAACCCTGGCCGACGGTTTATAGTACAAGGCACCTATCATTTGCAAAAAAGGTTCTCCCAAGCCCAGCTTCCGTAGTACTCTCGACATGAATGGCCACTCGACAGAATCGAACGCCTTTTCCATGTCTAAAAACACCGCCAACGCCTTGTTCTCCGGCTTCACATGCTGCATTGTACCCAGCACAGTACGTATGTTATAGGTGAGATTCCTAGCCGGAATGAAGCCGGCTTGTTCCGGTGCAACCAGTTTCGGGGCCAGGAGAGCGAGGCGCGTCGCCAGCACCTTCGCATAGAGTTTCGCGTCAACATTTATCAATGAAAGGGGTCTGTACGACCCCCTTTCATTTGTGGGTTTCCCTGGTTTAAGAAGAGTGACGATGAGCGCCTCCCGCATGGATGGGGGCATTCTGCCTTCCAGGCATATGTCGTCAAACAGCGTCGAAAGGTAGGGTAGCAACAGGTCTTTGAAGGCTTTGTAGAAGCCTACCGTCAACCCGTCAGCCCCTGGAGCGCTACCAGATCTCATGCTGTTGAGCGCCTCCACAATTTCCTCCTTCTGAATGGGCATCATCAGGAATTCTCTCTGTGCGTCTGACAACAGCGGCATTTTGATAAATCCTAAATACTCGTCGATCGCCTCTTCCATCCCGGTAGATTTGGACTCGTAAAGAGTGGAATAATATTGCCAAAACTCCTCTATTATCTGCTCCTCGTCGGTGAGGACCTCCCCCGCGCTCGATATCAATTCGCCAACAATGAGTTGTCGTCGTTCGTTGCGAACCAGATTTGCCAGTAAGGAGCTAGGCCTTTCGCCCTCCCCATAAGTGCGTGCCGTGGCGTATTTACCCAAGTGACGGACCTCACTGTCAGCCTCCGTATTATATTCTGACACCAGTTGTTTAATCCGGTCTAGTGTATCCCCCGTGGGGTCAGCCTGCTGTAACTGCTCTAGCTCCGTTAATTGGGTTTCTAGGTGCCGAAGCCTCTGTCTGATAGATTTAAGGACACCGGAGTGCTTAGCCATCGCCACTCCGCGCACACATACCTTAAACGCCTCCCACAATGTTTGGAAGCTGTCCACGGACCCCACGTTGGCGGCAAAGAAAGTTTCAATCTCGTCTGCAATTTCACCCCTGAACACCTCGTCCAACAAGGAATACGGGGGGAAGCGCCACGTGAAGGGGGGGAGCCGCGGCGTCGGGAGCTCAAGAACGAGGAGGAGAGGAGAGTGATCAGAGAGCGTGCGAGGCAGGATCCGACAATCCCTCACAGTATGTGCTAGTTGCTGTGTCGTGAGCCAATAATCTATTCTTGTATGTATCTCATGATAAGCGGAATAGTGCGTGTACCCCCCTCTATCGCGGTGTCTGCTGCGCCAAACGTCTATCAAAGCCAAGCGCACCATTTCAGTCTGCAGCGCCATGGCAGCCGCCGACGGGCTTCTGTGGGGTCCCGCTGATCTATCCAGAGTCGGGTCGAACACCAGGTTGAGATCCCCACCCCAGAGCATCCCAGTACATTCATACATCCTGCACTTCTGCGCTAGTGTCACATAAAATTCCGGGGAATCAAAGTTGGGGCCATACACATTGACTACCATGAAATCTAGCCCCCTACCCTCGCATCTGCTGAGCACGTACCTACCCTCAGGATCGGCCTCCAAGGACTGCAACTTTAGTTTGGAGCCAGGGTTAACCCAGGTGAGTGTCCCCCGTGAGTGTGTGGTGAAGCCTGACGCTACACTGCAACCCAATAAGCCCTTGTGAGTGAGAAGCTTGCTAGTCATCGGGAGGTGAGTTTCCTGCAAAAGAGCGAGGTCAATATTATGTCTACGCAAATAACTAAGGACCTTACGAAGCTTCCGGAAGTCGTTTAAGCCTCTCACATTCCACGACAGAGCTCTCAACTGGGCCGGCTCCGACGCCTGCAAGGATGCAAGACCCTCAATCACAGTCCCACCCGCCATGCTGAATCGTGGGTACATTATGTAACACGCTCAGGCGCACCTCAAGGGCACACCCAGACAATCGGATCTGTGAGGCAGCAATAGGAACATGCACAATAGGATCTCTCCAGAAAACTCGGCAAAGCACAATGTCAAACAACCAAAAGAACAATTCGAACACCCCAAACCCCGACATGCCCCCCACCACCCACAGCAGACCCACCCCAATTTGGCCTAGCAGAATCCCATCCCACCCAGCCCTCCCCAGCAACACGTAAAACATTCCCATGTGCTTAACGCTCAGTGGCGAAGGTAGCCAGCCGGCTCGACCCAAGCGACCAATGTCCAACTCTGTCGCCCGGCCTCCTTCCCTCCGCCCTGCACCATCAGGAAATCAGAAATGCACCAAACCCAAGTTCGGGGATGAAGGCCCCTTGCAATCCTCGTTGCGGGCCCCCTACCCTCCCATTATCAGCAGTGGCCCCCCCCCCGCCCTCACCACCCCCGGCTCAGACCCAATCGGAGCCAGGGACCCAAGGTCACACCGGATGTAGTCAATCCCTATAATCAGTCCCCAGCTTCACTTATCTGTATCCGCATTCCAGTGATTCTCGCATCCGAGGAAAACTGTCGCCGGCCTGTGCACAGTAGAACACACCCACAAGACCGCCTCACATCAGGCAGCCGAGTCCCAGATCACTCTTGCTCTTCAAGGTGGCTCGATTCCGCCTCCTGCCGCTGCCCAGCTTGGCCATCCGACTTCTCTCGCGCCCACGTCTTCAAGGCTTTCTGTAGAACCGCAGGGTCCGTGAAAATATGCGAGTGGCCTTGTCTGTTCACTCGCAATTTGGCCGGGTAGAGCATTGCGTAATCCAGGCCCATTTCCCTAAGACGTTTCTTGTGCGGGGCGAAGTGCTTGCGTGCTTCCTGCACCCGTGCTGTAAAATCCGGGAAGATGGAGATGTTCGATCCCTCAAACTGCAGGTCTCCCTTCTCTCTGGCCAGCCTCAGCGCAGTGTCTCTGTCTCTATAATTCAAGAGCTTCGCTATTATAGGGCGCGGCGGTAAGCCCGGATTAGGCTTCGGGCCCAGTGTGCGGTGCGCACGTTCCACAACGAACATAGAGGAGAACACACCATCACCTAATAGCGTGTGAAGTAGCCGTTCAATGAACAGTTCCATCCTCCCAGTCTGCGTCGTCTCTGGCAGCCCCGTTATGCGGAGGTTGCAGCGCCTCGACCTCGCCTCCAAATCCTCCGTTTTATCCTGCAGTGTCTTTATGAGGTGGTTCGCTCTCCGCCTCGCAGTGTCCAGATCCGTTTGTGCCTCCTCCACCTCCGTGATTCGCCGTTCGGCCATATCATGTCTTTCCGAGTGTTTGTCCAGACGCTCGGCCATGCGGTCCATGCGGTATGACATGGCATCCATTTTGGACCTCAGCGCCGCTATGTCTGTTTGAATGTTGTGCTCCATTGAGCGGAGCATTGTTTTAATGTCTGAGTTCGCGTCTTGCGGAGTCGCCGCGTGTGCCTCCTCATTTAACCGCGGCGGCGTGCTTTGTGTTGCGGCTCGCCTCTGCGAGAAGGGAAGCCTACTCTGAGTTTTATCGCCCTTCCCCATGTTCAGCAGCGCGATGTAAGGACTCCGAAGGGATCAAGCAAGTCCTCCGCAATGCCAACCCCCGACGTAGCGAGTCGCCAGGCGGCCAGCACCGACAGAGTCCGAGGTCAGCGTGCCCGCTCCCACACCCCGTCCGTTCTGCCAAGACGCGGCGCCACCAGGCCTGGGTGCGTGCGCACCGCCTCACCTTTCCTGGCTTTAATCTGTCTCAGGTAGAATTCCAACTCTTAATATGGCGGACTCTCTATGCCTCCAGTGTAATCAAGGTAAATAAACGGAATCCAATTTATGTCGGTAAAGAGATCCTTTACACTACACCCAGGAGCAGAGCGCGGGTGTTGCACGCACCCAGGGCAGCCACCGCATGTAGGCAGGGGTCAGGGAAGCGTCGTGGTGGGCAGTCGTGGGAACCGACACCCACAATGTTTCAGACGTCCTGCACGCAGCCAAGAGTGCTGCTCCAGACTCCGGGGCTTAAGCAGATGTATCCGCTATCTCCGGTGCCTATGCGGACGTATCTCCCCCCTCCGAGCCCGCAGCAGACGTTGTCTCTCCCTCCGGGGCCGCCGCCGCCTCCTCAGCTCCTCACTGCAGACGCAACGTAATGGCGTAGCGCGATGTCCTCTCCGGCCGTTAGGCCGGCTCACCTCTGGCGTCCCGCCTTCTCTGCCGCCGTGTCCTGGGTCTCCTCGGGACCTGGAAGGCTGCTACGCTCCCCCGCTTGGCTGTTGTCCGAGAGGGAGGACCCCCCGGGGTCCGTCAGCGCAATCCGCCGCTGCCAGTCTCCGTCTGCGCCTCGGACACCTCGCGTACCAGAGGCCACGGACCGAGGCCCTCCGCACGCTCTATGAAGCGGGCCGGTTCACGTCCCCGCTATTTGTCGGATTTGCAGTCCGAGCAGATCCCTCAGGTCCGCTACTGTTCCGATCTCCTCGAGGGGGTCGGGGGGGTCCACTGAGGTGGTTTTGTGCAGGATAGCAACAGGATAGTAGATGATGCCGGCGGAGCCCGGGAACTATGCGGCCATTTTCTCCGCTCGCTAGCTCCGCCCCCGGTGGTTATGGTACTTGTGGTGGTTGTAGCGGTGGTGGTAAATTGAAATTAAAATACTTATAAAGCGCACGACTACCAAACGGTTTCTTGGCGCTGAGGATACACTTCCGTGGGAGAGGCAGGAGTAGGGCGCTAGTGTGGAAAGGCTTGTGTGAAGAAGAACGTCTTGAGAGCTTTCCGGAAATCAAGGTAGTTAAGGGAAGACCTGAGGGTAAGGGGAAGGGTATTCCAGAGGGCGGGGCGAGAGTAGAGAACTTCCTACCCCCGACTTTTTTTTCCTAAAGCGAGGAACAGAGAGAAGAGATTGAGAGGAAGAGCGCAGCTCTCTACTGGGAATGTAGGTCTTGATTTCAGAATTAATGAAGGCCGGAGCCATGCCTGCTCGAGCCTGGAAAGTTATGCAGCCCATCTTGAAGAGAGCACGTTCCCGAATGGGGAGCCAGTCCAGGGCTTTAAGTAAGGGGGTAACATGGTGAGATTTAGGAAGATTGTGAACCAGTCGAGCGGCCTGATTTTGGACCAGTTGGAGCCGTTGAAGGTCATAAGCAGGGACACCAGTGTACAAAACGTTCCCATAGTCAAGGCGAGATATAACCAAGGCTAAAAGAATGAGCTTAAGAGCAGAAAAGGAAAAGAACCGTGATATTTTACGGATAGTGCGGAGGATCAGAAAGTAGGACGAAACAACTGAGCTGATCTGGGAGTGCAGGGTGAGGTGATCATCCAGTTTTATCCCTAAGTTTTTGACTGAGGAAGAGGGGGAAGGAGGAGGACCCAGGGAAGAGGGCCAAAACAAAGAGGTCCAGGGACTGGAGCTACCACCTGTAAGGACCAGCTCGGTTTTATCAGGGTTCAACTTAAGATGGTTGTAGTTCATCCAGTCCCTGATGAAAATCATAACAGATTGGAAATTGTGAATGGACTCGGGAGAAAAGGACAAATAAAAATGAGCTGGAGGTCATCGGCGTAATTAAAGACCGTGACCTCCATCTGCTGGAGTGCAAAAATAAGAGGAAAGATATACAAATTAAACAAGAAGGGGGACAAAGAAGAGCCCTGAGGAACACCGCAATGGACCTTCCGTGAGGGTGCGGAAAACTCGGCCAGATGGACGGCCTGGGTGCGTTCCCTCAGGAAGGTGGAAAGCCAGACCAGAGCAGATCCCCTGATACCAGCCGCCCGACACGGGCAAGAAGGATGGAGTGGTCAACCGTGTCAAAGGCGGCGGATAAATCGAGAAGGACCAATGCCTGGGGCAGATTGTTGTCCATTCCCTCTCTGAGTTGGTCCATAACGGAGAGAACTACCGACTCCGTAGAGTGTGTGGGACGAAAGCCCGCCTGACAAGGGGCTAAGCAGCCATTGTCCTCAGCAAAGGCACTAAGAACTTTGGTGACGTGTCGTTCCAGAATTTTGCCTAAAAAAGGGAGGAGGGAAATGGGACGATAGTTTAAGTTAGAAGTGGGGTCAGCACCGGGCTTTTTTAAGATAGGGATTATGATAGCTGATTTGTGTAGGGCTGGCACAATGCCCTGAACGAGAGAGTCATTGAGAAAAGTGAGAGGGGGCAGGGGACAAGCCAGATAGATTTCTCTTAGAATATGTGCAGGGCAAATGTCGGTGGGGGATCCTGACTTAACCCTTTGGAGTAGAGCCAGGAATGTCTCTCTAGTCAGGGAGGGTATTTGATCTAGGTGGGACCGATTCGGCGGGGGCTTAGGATCAGAAAAAGAGGGAGAGGGAGGTGGAATATTAGACTTAATCGTTGTGATTTTCTCAATAAAATAATCAGTGAGAGAATCACAGAGGGCTTGGGAAGGGGAAGGTTTAAGGGTGACTCTATCGGAGAAAGCCAGCTCCTGAACAATGGTAAAAATTTCTCTGGGCTGGCTTTCAGCTGAAAGAATTTTGAAGAAAAATAATTAGTCTTGGCAAAGAGGATAGCTTTTTTGTATTCATTAAGAAGTGAGATGTATTGCAGTTTGAGTGTGGGACAGTAGGCGCGTCTCCAGGCGCGTTCTGCCTGCCGTACTGTGAGTTTTCTCTCCTTGAGATCAGCGTTGAACCACCTATTTGCGTCGTGGGCGCGTCTGGCTCTAACCCGTCTCAGAGGGGCCACTTGGTCACACCCTCAAAAGAGCCATTTAATAATGGTGGCCACTTGGGAAGAGGAAGAAAGATCTTCAAGATTAGGGCTTGAGGCCGAAAGAGAAGAGCAAAGAGAGGCCACATCCACATGGTTCCAATTACGCGCCCAGGTGTTCCTAGGCAGGGGGGTTCTTTTAGCAAGGCTAGGGTGTAAAAACAAAGAAACCAAACAGTGATCCGACCAGGCACATGGGGTAACAACGGGGGAGAGACTGGAATGTTAAGCGACCAGAACTGGTCCAGGGTATGGCCGTGGATGTGGGTGGGGGTGTGGACATGAGGCAAAAAGTTAAGACTACGGAGGAGTTCCGAGAATTCTCTGGACATAAGGTCCTCCGAGGGGTCAGAGGGCCAAAAGTTAAAATCACCTAGCACCAAGATAGATGAGTTATTCACTGCCAAGGTTGCCAGCAGATCCTGGACTGCAGGAATGAAATGCAGCATTTTCTGTGGGGGGCGATACATGAGTAGGCAAGTCAGAGGGGATTGAAAGGAGGCGGAACGAACGACTAGATAGTGGTAGTGGTGGTGATATTGGTACTGGTGGTGGTGGTACTGGTGGTGTTAGTGGTGGTGGTACTGGTGCTCTACGTGGATTTTATTTCATTACTTATGCTACTGTTGGAATATTTTTTAACAAAAAAACTACAAAAACTAACAAACATCATTTGCAACGCCAATAGCTCAAACTTTTGGTAATGCCGTCCCTATTGCATTGCAAATGCTTGCTTTATGTTGCAGGCATGAGGTGCATCATCTACTTCTCAAAATACAATCTAGTCCTATGGTAGGAGGCAGTTGTTCAGCCAGTGTAAGGCTAATAGATCACACAACTTTGCATTTTGATACCTGAAGTTTTAAATTACAATAAATGTAGTAGACCTCAGGAAGGAGACTTGAGTTACCAGTAACTGTAGAAAGAGCAATAACTTTAGAAAACTGGTGCTTTATTTCACCTTTTCCGTTGTGTGAAGGTTACGTAACTGTTTTATTGCGTTCGAATGGGTACAATGGGGCTTATTTACAAGTCTCTTGCACCGCCGGTGCTTCATTTTTTGTGTGGGAAAAAGTGCCGCAGCGGCGGCGCAAGGGGCTTGTAAATAAGCCCCAAGGTCCTGTCTCTCTGGCTCTAAAGCAGCTTTGCTGGCCTGGTTCTCTGGTTTACAGAGGCTCTGTTGACCTGGTTCTCTGGCACTAAAGCAGCTCTGCTGACCTGGTTCTGTGGCTCTAGAGCAGCTCTGCTGACCTGGTTCTCTGGCTCTACAGCAGCTCCGATGACCGAGTTCTCTGGCTCTAGAGCAGCTGCGCTGACCTAGTTCTTAGGCTCTAGAGCAGCTCTGCTGACCTTGTTCTCTGGCTCTACAAAGGCTCTGCTGACCCGGTTCTATGGTTCTAAAGCAGTTCTGCTGACCTGGTTCCATGGCTTTGAAGCAGCTCTGCTGACCTGGTTCTATAGCTCAAAAGCAGATCTGCTGACCTGGTTCTCTGGCTTTGAAGCAGCTCTGCTGACCCAGTTCTCTGGCTCTAGAGCAGCTCTGCTGACCTGGTTCTATGGCTCCAAAGCAGCTCTGCTGACCTGGTTCCTTGCCTTTGTGAAGCTCTGCTGACCTGGTTCTCTGGCTTTAAAGCAGCTCTGCTGACCTGTTTCTATGGCTCTAAAGCAGCTCTGCTGATCTGGTTCTCTGGCTTTAAAGCAGCTCTGCTGACCTGTTTCTATGGATCTAAAGCAGCTCTGTTGATCTGGTTCTCTGGCTCTAGAGCAGCTGTGCTGACCTGGTTCTCTGGCTCTAGAGCAGCTCTGCTGACCTGGTTTCTCTGGCTCTAGAGCAGCTCTGCTGACCTGGTTTCTCTGGCTCTACAGCAGCTCTGCTGACCTGGTTTCGCTGGCTCTACAGCAGCTCTGCTGACCTGGTTCTCTGGCTCTAGAGCAGCTCTGCTGACTTGGTTTCTATGGCTCTAAAGCAGCTCTGCTGACCTGGTTATCTGGCTCTAGAGCTGCTCTGCTGACCTGGTTCTTAGGCTGTAGAGCAGCTCTGCTGAACTGGTTCTCTGGCTCTAAAGCAACTCTGCTGACCTGGTTCTATGGCTCTAAATCAGCACTGCTGACCTGGTTTTAGAGCAGCTCTGCTGCCCTGGTTCTCTGGCTCTAAAGCAGCTCTGCTGACCTGGTTCTATGGCTCTAAAGCAGCTCTGCTGACCTGGTTCTCTGGCTCTAGAGCTGCTCTGCTGACCTGGTTCTTAGCCTCTAGAGCAGCTCTGCTGGCCTGGTTCTCTGGCTCTAAAGCAACTCTGCTGACCTGGTTCTATGGCTCTAAATCAGAACTGCTGACCTGGTTCTAGAGCAGCTCTGCTGACCTGGTTCTCTGGCTCTAAAGCAGCTCTGCTGACCTGGTTCTCTGCCTCTAAAGCAGCTCTGCTGACCTAGTTCTCTGGCTCTAAAGCAGCTCTGCTGACCTGGTTCTCTCCCACTAAAGCAGCTCTGCTGACCTAGTTTCCCTGGCTCCACAGCAGCTCTGTTGACCTGGTTCTCTGGCTCTAGAGCAGCTCTGCTGGCCTGGTTCTCCCCCTCTAAAGCAGCTCTGCTGACCTTGTTTCTCTGGCTCTAAAGCAGCTCTGCTGACCTGGTTCTCTGGCTCTAGAGCAGCTCTGCTGACCCGGTTCTCTGGCTCTACAACAGCTCTGCTGACCTGGTATTCTGGCTCTAAAGTAGCTCTGCTGACCTGGTTCTACGGCTCTAAAGCAGCTCTGCTGACCTGGTTCTCTGGCTCTAGAGCTGCTCTGCTGACCTGGTTCTTAGGCTGTAGAGCAGCTCTGCTGACCTGGTTCTCTGGCTCTAAAGCAACTCTGCTGACCTGGTTCTATGGCTCTAAATCAGCACTGCTGACCTGGTTCTAGAGCAGCCCTGCTGCCCTGGTTCTCTGGGTCTAAAGCAGCTCTGCTGACCTGGTTCTATGGTTCTAAAGCAGCTCTGCTGACCTGGTTCTCTGGCTCTAGAGCAGCTCTGCTGACCTGGTTCTCTGGCTCTAAAGCAACTCTGCTGACCTGGTTCTATGGCTCTAAATCAGCACTGCTGACCTGGTTCTAGAATAGCTCTGCTGTCCTGGTTCTCTGGCTCTAAAGCAGCTCTGCTGACCTGGTTCTCTGCCTCTAAAGCAGCTCTGATGACCTAGTTCTCTGGCTCTAAAGCAGCTCTGCTGACCTGGTTCTCTCCCTCTAAAACAGCTCTGCTGACCTAGTTTCCCTGGCTCCACAGCAGCTCTGCTGACCTGGTTCTCTGGCGCTAGAGCAGCTCTGCTGACCTGGTTCTATCGATCGAAAGCAGCTCTGCTGACCTGGTTCTCTCCCTCTAAAGCAGCTCGTCTGACCTGGTTCTCTGCCTCTAGAGCAGCTCTGCTGACCTGGCTCTCTGGCTCAAAAGCAGCTCTGCTGACCTGGTTCTCTCCTTCTAAAGCAGCCCGTCTGACCTGGTTCTCTGCCTCTAGAGTAGCTCTGATGACCTGGTTCCTAGGCTCTAGAGTAGCTCTGCTGACCTGGTTCCCTGGCTCTAAATCAGCTCTGCTGATCTGGTTCTACGGCTTTAAAGCAGCTCTGCTGACCTGGTTCACTGGCTCTAGAGCTGCTCTGCTGACCTGGTTCTTAGGCTGTAGAGCAGCTCTGCTGACCTGGTTCTCTGGCTCTAAAGCAACTCTGCTGACCTGGTTCTATGGCTCTAAATCAGCACTGCTGACCTGGTTCCAGAGCAGCTCTGCTGCCCTGGTTCTCTGGCTCTAAAGCAGCTCTGCTTACCTGGTTCTATGGATCGAAAGCAGCTCTGCTGACCCGGTTCTCTCCCTCTAAAGCAGCCCGTCTGACCTGGTTCTCTGCCTCTAGAGTAGTTCTGATGACCTAGTTCCTAGGCTCTAGAGCAGCTCTGCTGACCTGGTTCCCTGGCTCTAAAGCAGCTCTGCTGACCTGGTTCTCTGGCTCTAGAGCAGCTCTGCTGACCTGGTTCTATGGATCGAAAGCAGCTCTGCTGACCCGGTTCTCTCCCTCTAAAGCAGCCCGTCTGACCTGGTTCTCTGCCTCTAGAGTAGTTCTGATGACCTGGTTCCTAGGCTCTAGAGCAGCTCTGCTGACCTGGTTCCCTGGCTCTAAAGCAGCTCTGCTGACCTGGTTCTCTGGCTCTAGAGCAGCTCTGCTGACCTGGTTCTTAGGCTCTAGAGCAGATCTGCTGACCTGGTCCTCTGGCTCTACAACAGCTCTGCTGACCCGGTTCTCTGGCTCTAAAGCAGCTTTGCTGACCTGTTCTATGGCTCTAGAGCAGCTCTGCTGACCTGGTTCTTAAGCTCTAGAGCAGCTCTGCTGACCTGGTTCTCTGGCTCTAAAGCAGCTCTGCTGACCTTGTTCTCTCCCTCTGAAGCAGCTCTGCTGACCTGGTTCTCTGGCTCCAAAGTGGCTCAGCTGACCTGGTTCTATGGCTCTAGAGCAGCTCTGCTGACCTGGTTCTCTGGCTCTAAAGCAGCTCTCCTGGCCTGGTTCTCCCCCTTTAAAGCAGCTTTGCTGACCTGGTTCTCTGGCTCTAAAGCGGCTCAGCTGACCTGGTTCTCTGGCTCTAGAGCAGCTCTGCTGACCTGATTGGTGTCTCTGACTCTACAGCAGCTCTGCTGACCTGGTTATCTGCCTCTAGAGCAGCTCTAATGACCTGGTTCTTAGGCTCTAGAGCAGCTCTGCTGACCTGGTTTTCTGGCTCTAAAGCAGCCGAGCTGACCTGGTTCTCTGGCTCTAAAGCAGCTGTGCTGACCTGGATCTCTGGCTCTAGAGCAGCTGTGCTGTCCTGGTTCCATGGCTCTAAAGCAGCTCTGCTGAACTGGTTCTCTCCCTCTACAGCAGCTATGCTGACTTAGTTCTCTGCCTCTTGATGCACAGCAAGTGTGTGAGTAGATCAGGGGCTCTCATCTCCTCCAATGGATAAACTCAGCACTGAGCTGCTGCCCGACAGAGGGTCATGATAATGTACACAAAAGGCAGAGTACCCTCCAGGTGCCTCTGTTCCCGGAGCCCTTCTTCCCGCTGCCCTGCTTCCGTGTGCACAGCAGTAGGGCATAAGCACGGCGTCACAACAGACGCACATGCGGGTAGCACAAAAGGCACTTGTGTTCACTCTGTGGTGTGTCTGCATCACCTCTAAGCGGTGAGTGTCCCACTTGGGCTCATTGCATCCTTACCGTGCAAGATCTAAGATGACGCTGCACTCCCTGTGTGACGAGAGCCCACGTTTCTGCCAAGGCCTGGCTAACTATCCCAAAGCACTTAGTGTTTTTTAAAATACCCCTCACACACCAAAAGGACCCTTGGCGTCATGCTTCATCATAGGGGTCTTCGCACCCCTCTACGGGATGCGGCGTGCTACGACCTACGACTACGTGGGAGCACTTATAATAATAGAGTATGTATGGTGCATGTGAGGGTATTTTGAAAGATAATGTGAGTGAGTGGTGGGATGAGTGAAAAGTTTAAAAAGTACCTGGCTCGTAGGACTCTGAAAAAAACATTAATTAGGTCCCCGGGCTGGTGCTGTTAAAAGAAGTGAAGTGCGAGGTGTTGATGACTTGATTATGTACATCACCTCATGTGTGCGTCGACATGTTTCGGAGACCAAGCTCCTTCTTCAGGACGGGGTGCACAACTTCCCCACCTTACTCACGTTTCACTATGCAAAAAACAATGCGGTATTTACAAAAAAGTAAAAATATATATATATATATGTGTATGGTCTATAGGTTACAATGTACCTACAGCGGTATAGCTCAAGTATATGCGATTTGCATTACCTGAGGAAAGATATGAGGAAAAAAGCATTGGTAAACCTCAAGAAAACAATTTTTAGCAGTTTCAGTCACCTAGAAAAAATCTTATGGGGGGTCAAACTGTCAGTGATGATTTAACCCTGTAAAAAAGACAGCACCAGCCCGGTGACCTAATTAAAGGTTTTTTCAGAGTCCTACGAGCCAGGTACTTTTAAAACTTTTCACTCATCCCACCACTCACTCACATTATCTTTCAAAATACCCTCACATGCACCATACATACTCTATTATTATAAGTGCTCCCACGTAGTCGTAGGTCGTAGCACGCCGCATCCCGTAGAGGGGTGCGAAGACCCCTATGATGAAGCAAGACACCAAGGGTCCTTTTGGTGTGTGAGGGGTATTTTAAAAAACACTAAGTGCTCCACACCACTGTGAGGAACACTTCCAAACACTACTAGGTGGATTCGCTTTGTTTATGTAAACTTGTCTAGGGAGTACGAATCCATCCGTGATACTCTCCCTCCCTTCCCTTGTTTTTTTCATAACTATCCCAAAGACCGCTGAGTTCATGTCCGCAAACCAGAACATGTATTACAAATATACTTTGTAACCTTAACTAGGACCATTCAAACATACCTCTGTAGTCCAACCCCGCATCCACGAAATATACTCGTCAGCTCATCATAATGCGCAAATGAATGCATGAATAGATTGCTTGATAAAGCTAAACACCAGAGAGATAAGGTGCGTTGATGATGCAGCAGAATTCCACATTTTGCAAGGGTGGGGGACTGAAGCAGGAGAGGCTGTCCCAGCGGCCATTACAAGCATGTGGACGCGCTGCAAATGAGAAAAAAAAGTGCTTTGAGTCCTCTAAAGGAAAGAGTGTAAATTTGCCCGTAAACGATCCAATCCCTGTGGGTGTGGCCAAAAGGGGACAGGGTGGCAACCAGGAGGGATTGAAATGCCTCTTGTGCAAAAATTGCGCTGCCTTTGGCATAATTTGTGACTCCAAACGATGCGCACAAATGAAATCTGCAGGCAGAGCTGAGACAGGGCTTAGGAATCCGTATCGATACCAAGAAGCCTCTGCATGGCAGAGCACCACATGTGCTGCTTTCGCCAGGCCGAGACCTAAAGACATGTGATCTTTAAACAATCAAAAGTCTGCATCCAATATAGCGTCCCATCTTGGTACACAAACTTCAGTCTTCTTTATTGCTTAATCATGTAGTGTGCTGAGGATGTCAGTTTAGCCCCCTCCAGGAGTGTTGTCCCTATACATTTATCTATCTACCACAGGTATACCTAGTCAGTGACCCTGCTAACAAAAGAGAGCAAGACAAGCATGTCCTCACTCCAGTTACCCTGTCTCCATATCATAATTATGCTAATGTTGCCCTAGGACCCATGCCACCACATTGGCAGTATAGATGGCCTGGCCCTTCTTCCTCCGCAGTCCTGGCCTAGATGAGGCCTTATCGCGGCTGTGCAGACACTGTCAATGTTGGTGTGGGAAGGAGATGTCCAGTGCAGTAAGTCCATTCCTTATAAGAGCTATTAGAGAATTGCAGGCACAGCAAATGGAACCATCCACACAGTCACCCACACAGATGTCCTGGCCATCGGACTCGGAAGTGGTGGGCTTTAGTTGCTCAGAAACCTTAGTACACCACCAGAGGACAGCCACCTACGTCTTGTGAGTCTCTGCCTTTTCAGACCCATAAATTGTTGCTTACATTCCAAGTGAAGATTGGCTACTTCCCATGCATTTATTTTATTTATTTATTTATTGAGTTTTATAAAGCCCTGGCTAGACCCGAGGGTATCAGAGCGCTTTACATGAGATTCAACAATGTTACAGAGTTTCTTCAGTTACAATCACATTAGTTACAGACAAAAGTAATTAAGGAGCATAAAAGACTAGGAAATGGAGTGAAAGAAGGGTAAGGGGTAGGGTAAAAGGGGTAGGAGAGAGATACGTCAGAGAGACGAAGGGAAAGTCTGCCCAAGGTCCGGCTGGGTAGGTGAGGGCCAAGGGGGAAGTCCACAGCCCATCTCCTCTATAGCTATCCAGTAGCTCCACCGGGCATCGGCCAAATGGCTAGGTCTCCACGGCAAAACATTTAAAGACCATAGAAGATGAGATGAAAGGAGCGTAGAGGCGAAGGGGGTTAGGGTAAAGAGGTGAGAGGGAGGTACAACGGAGAGACGGAGTAAAGACTGTCCGAAGTCCGGCAGGGTAGGTGAAGGTCGAGGGGGAAGTCCACAACCCATCTCTTCTGTAGCTATCAGGTAGCTCCACCGGGCGGCGGCCAGATAGCTAGGTCTCCGCGGTCGGAGGTTCAGCAGGTTCTACATCTTGATGGCAGGTTCGATTCCTTTCTGGCCCAGCTTTTAGTAGAAGAGTGCATCCATTCAACCGTATGTCCCAGGCCTTGGTCCTGCCAGTATTATTACTGGCTAGAATCTTCACTGGATCTATGTGAGCAAACTTGCTTGAAAACATGGCTTAAAACAAGGCGAGTGCAGGGGAGCGATACTGCAAACCCACTCCCACTGAGTCCATCTCAGGTTAGCAAATGCATGTGATCCTTGCAGATTGTCAACACTATCTGGAGAAAGAGTTCACATGTGTGCAGAATGCAGTGTGTGACAGCACCTCGACTCAATCTAGAGTTCCCAGCAGGCCATGATCTCCCACCTATTTTGCAGACGTCCAGCCATTTTTGATTTCTAGGTATGAACTCCCTATGACTCTTCCCTATGACTCTTAGGGGCATATGTACAAGAAACTGGAGCAGCGCGGTGTAACGCCAAAATTGGTAACGCCGCACTCTGACAATTTCAAAATGCTGGGATGCTCTGTATTTACAAGAATGCGGTGCACCCCTGCATTTCTATTAGCACTGGCCCTAAAAAATCTGTCTAGCGCCAGCACATGCACCTGAGTGCCATTTCGCTTGGGTGCAGGAATTATTGTTTATGTGCAGGAAGGGGTACCTTCCTGCACATAAGCAATCTTTACAAGTGATGTGCTCTTTCTTTGTGTGCTGCAGAATGCAGCACACATGGAAAGAGAAAAATACGAGAAATAAAACATTTCTCCTCGTATTGCCTGCTTAACACCAAGTATTCCCTGCAGTATTTTTGGTGCTGCCCCATACCTTGTAAATATTGGGCAACGTCAAAAAGCAATGGGTGTTGTAGCAGAACGCCCACTGCAACACCCATTGTATGCCCCATTCAAGCGAAGTGCTGCGTGAATAGGGGCATTATTTACACGGCGGCGTTTAACTATGTTAAGTGGCATAACGCCGCCTTGCAAATAAGGCAAAGGAGTTAATGCCACCAGAACGTCACTAAAAGTGACGTTCTGGTGGCGGTAAGTCCTTGTAAATATGCCACTTGGTGTCTTTGCTACACAATTGTAATGCTATGTTGTTGTAGCCAAGTCCTTGCTACACAGATCTAAGATTTAATTTGCAAATGTCAATTAGAAACTATAGGTCATTCCACAGACTGCATAGTGACAAAGCTTGAGGTTGAGCGAATATATATTAAGATACTTATCCCTTGAATGTTAGTTTCAGGAATAACAAGTTATGCATCAAGGTACAGAAAGTTGGCTACACATAGATATTACTAACGCATATCTATTCACTGCTACAGTTTAGTTTAGTGCTGTTACGGCCAATTACGAAAGATGTCTCTTATTGCCTTTAGTCAGTTCACTTTTTTTTGCAGACCCTAGTGCCCAACAGAAGTGATGAGTCAAAGTACTGGAGACATGTGTCTCTATTATATCACTTATCCCATTACCCTTTCCCCATTTCGAAACTGGCTTTCTTATGCTGGTACACGTAAATATTGGTGGAAGCAGTGAGAGAAAGAAGAGTGCATCACTCCCTTGGGATCTTGAGCTCAAGGTTAGTGCTGTCTGACACTCCAGCAATTGCCAGAACATCAGGCTGGCGTCCTCCAGCCAGGCTTGGGGCCATGCCAGGATCTGTTAATGCAGGGATTTTTCCATTGTGATGGAGGTACTCTTGAGATGAAAGGTTTTGCACCAACTCTCAGTTTTATACTTCTCAGATTGCTGGCACCACTTTGGTGGGAATAGGCCTCCCACTTAAGCCAAGTTACCTTTGAACCCTTTGGAAAATAGGTACTCAAAGTGCAACTCAGCGCAAGTATCCACAGGTGGCCAGATCACAAGAAGAACCTAGGGTCCAATGCAGTACCCATTGCAAAGAAGGCATATGTTATCACCCCAGTGCTGGTGAATGAATGAAGCCTCCACAGTGGATATGTGAGCAGATCCATCCTCCAGGAAATTTGATTTGAGAATCTATGAAAGTTTCAAAAGACCAAGAAACCATGCTCGCTCATTCCAAAATAGTGTAATCAAAATCTGACTGACTGCTTTCCTCCTGAACTGGCCAAGTACTCTGGCAATCTTCATAAATGAGGAAAAGAGTGTAATTCACTTTCTGCCACCACTGCTGAAGGAGTGCCTCTGTTCTCACAACTTCCTTGTCTAGTCTACAATTAAAGAACTACTCCATCTACCTGTTCATTCAAGATCTAGATATTCCATCTGTTACCTGCCTCCTATCTCCAGCAGGAGCACTAGCACCTTAGGGTTCTTTCAGACATCCCTGGCATCTGTGAGAAAGAATTAAAACAATGTGGCTACTGTGAACTAGGCAAAAGATACATCACTATGACGATCCATCCTGGCAACCATTCCAAAATTGTTCATTAACTCTAATAAAAGTTGCTATCCAGTCCCTCGCAAATGGGTTATATATGTCATATTACTGAGATGCTGCACATCTGTGCTGGATTCCTTGATATACACACCTTGTTCATGTTGAGAAACATCATAGGAATTGAACCAACAGATCACTACTATCAACTGACAAGCATTGATACCTTCTTCACTGACCCCTTGGCACTAGTCGTGAAGTCACATCATTTCCTGGCATCCATATTTTCCAATAATCACTTCCATCTAAGCTTCTACATACAAGAGCACTCTTCCTGAGCAGGGCAGATTACACCACAGATGCTTGATCTTCAACCTCTGTTATGCAGCATGCATGGGGGGAATCGCCTGTATGGAGGACAAAAGCAGTCCCACTGATCTTGCTCACTACCTAAACAAAATTGTGACCCTTAGCAGAGCCAACCTTATTTCAGAGACACCCCTGTTTCATTTTTCGTGGCAAAACACGTTTTGAATAGGAGTTGAAGTGAGACTTAAATCAAGATCACTATGAAACCTAGAATCTCTATCTTGTGAGGTAGAAAAATCATGGACTTATTCCAGTTGACAAATAAATGCCTTGCGACACGTGAATAGCTATTTGCACTTGTTGAGACTTAAATCCCTGGTGTTGTGCATATAATTGTGAAATACTACTATGCATACACTCCTGTCCATGAGAAACACTCTCAGTTTTCAAAAGCTTGTTTAAAAATCTTGGGGCCGAGAGGAGACCATATTGCAAATTGGAAAATTCCCAATTGTGGGCGCCCTTATGAACTGTAGGAACCTTTGGTGTGAATCTCAGAGTAGTGCTGCTAGTTTTTTAGGTCCGAATGTGCATATAAGTCTCCTGTTCCCCAAAGGACTCTCCAGTAATGGAAACACTCCATCTTCAATTGTCTGTAAGGAATCTATTCATTGAATTAGCTCTATTTTATAATTGTCTCATCTCCTCATACCTTTTCTTTTTTACAAGACATAAATTGTTCTGAAACATCCTTGGGTGTGGTAGCATCCTTACAATTGCTTCTTTATATTCTAGCTTCCTCAACACTTTGTTCACTAATGCAGACTTCTCATGAGGGAATTTTGCAGAAGCAGACAATTGTCTTGTCTTTAAGAACGGTAAAATTGAAGCTTAAAGTCTTAAACTGTCTGTTGTACCCAGGCATCCTGTGAAATATCTCCCCATCTGTCAATGAAATGTACCAATCTTCTGCCTAGCAAGAAGACTTCAGTCTTCATCAGTAAAGTTCCCTGTAGGTTGTCCTTTGTTCTTCTCATCAAACTCTACGTATTTGCACCTGTGCCCTCTACTAGAAGAATTCTTCCCACTGATACCCCTTTCATTGGATGTTGTTTAGAATGATCCTCAGCTGGATGAGCAGCCCCAAGCTCCAACAGTCTTTGGTAAAATAATTGTGTTTTTTTTTTGTTTTTTTTATAAGAAAACCTTTATTATTCAGTTCTGTAAGACACAATTTCAAGCCTACAACCCAGGGGCCGTCGACATAATCACAACCGCGTCAAAGCAACACAGCCCTTCAGCCGACAACCCTGGGATCCGGCGGCGTAGCAGAGTAAGGTACATACAGAACTATCAGTTCCCACAAGGATATATTAACAACCTGGTTTTGTTTTTTATAAACTGAAACAAAGAAAGCAGAGTCAAAAATCAGTCGCGAGCACTGCATTGCACTTAGAGTCATACACAGACCAAACAAAATTACTTTTTTACAGTACAGGTCCTCCCATAGGGCCACCTCGGGACATGGCCAGTTCCGCCGTAGGAGATTGACATAGTTCCCCCCGATAAGCATTCCAGTGCCCCCATTTCTTGTCCCACATTTTGGGGCACCCTCGAGTTTTGTACACTGTCTTTTCAGCGATCATAGAGCGATCCATTTCCGCCACCAAGCTCACCACCAATTTCCTGTCCGGCGAACCCCACTTCATTGCTATAGAACGCTTGATCAGCAGGAAACCTAGCGCCGCCCACTGCAGCTCAGGGTCCGTCAGGTCATTGGCCCCCCAGATGTTAAGAACACATTCCTTGGGCGTCGACAAGAGCGGCTTACCCAGAGAGCTACTCATTTTTCGGATTGCTCCACTCCAAAACTGTTGCACTATTGGGCAATCCCACAAGACGTGGTAGAAGGTACCATGGAGGCCACCCCCCGAAGACACAGGGTATCAGGGCGCCTACCAATTCTGGCCAGGGTTAGGGCAGACATATAGGTCCTGTGTAACACCTTCAATTGGATCAGCCTAAACCTATGGCAAATAGCCGATTCCCTCGGGGACATTAAGGCCGAGCGCCATTCCTCCTAGTCTAAGGGGCCCAAGTCAACCTCCCATCTGGACCGCAGTGACTGAAAGGGATCAGGTAGATTATTGCATAGCTTGCGATAGGTGAGGGAGATGGCCTTCTCAGGGAGAGGTTCCGATAGTAACCTGTCTTCTAGAGGAGAAGTCATAGGAAGGTTGGCAAGATCCGGGAGCGCCGCAAGAATAGCATGTTTAATTTGCAAATACCGGAAAAATTCAGTGGCCACAAGAGCATATTTAGTCTGGAGATCGCTAAAGGTCAGCAATTTACCCTTACGGACAAGGTCTTCTAACTCCGAAATCCCAAGCATGTCCCACCTATCGAAGCCCCGAGAGAAGCAGAGGGAGCCTAGACTTTGCGTAGACCACAGAGGCATTGCTTTAGTGAGCCTGTTTGCCCACCCCAGACACTTAGTAGCCCTGTGCCAAACAGCCACTGTGTGTGCCATCGGTCCAACATACCTAGCTCTAGAGGGATTACCATAGAGAGCCCCCAGGTATCCCTCACAACCAGTTTGAACTCTGTCCAGGAGGAAGGCCGGATTCAGGGGCGAGCCGTGTATCCATTGGTTCACAGCCACTAACTGTGAAGCCCAGTAATAAAGGCGGAGGTTAGGGAGGGCGATGCCCCCGTCATACCAACCCTGAAAGAGTTTACAGAGGGCAATTCTAGCGGCCCCCCCGTTCCATAGAAAAACTCTAAGCTCGCTCTCCACTGTACTAAAATAGTAATCTGGGACCAAGAATGGACAATTCTGCAGCACATATAGGAAACGCGGGAGTGCCAACACTTTAAAAAGCGCAGCTCTACCCGGAAGCGATAATGGGAGGGAGCGCCAGTGGGCAACGTCACTGCGAAGCCTACGCACGGGGGCCATCAAATTGCGATCATAGAACATCTTGGGGTCAGTCGTAACATAGATGCCCAGATACAGGAAGCCCTCCGTGGCCATTGCGATGGTAAACCCTCTGGGCAGTCGGGGTGGGGGCCATGTAACATATACAGCACAGATTTAGTCCAATTTATGGAATAACCTGAATACTTCTCGAAAATGGAAAGCACATGAAATAGGCTGTTGATAGAGGATCGAGGGGATGACATGTATATTAGAATATAGTCCGCATAAAGGGAAATTTTATCCGTGATGTCCTCAGTCCATTGCAGGCCTCTAATAGAGGCGTCTGTGCGGATCCAATGAGCCAGGGGTTCTAGGGTAAAGGCAAACAGTAATGGGGACAGGGGGCAGCCCTGTCTGGTGCCCCGACGAAGCGGAAACCTCCTGGATGTGTGAGTGTTGACTCGGACCTGAGCCCAAAGGTCCGTATAAAGAAGTCGCACCAAGCTAATGAACTGGGGTCCAAAGCCAAAGCGGCGGAGGACCTCAAACAGATATGGCCATTCGATCGTGTCGAATGCCATCGTGGCATCGAGGGACAAAATGGCCGCATCTTGCTGTAAAATGGATCGGCGACTCATTACATTATACACCCTACGAAGATTTAATGCTGTATTGCGACCCGGAAGAAAACCGGACTGATCATCATGTATCATCTTTAAAGCCCTAGCTGGCCTTGGCCCGTTATTCATTTCCTCTTTACTTCACCATTATGCTCCCTCCCGCAATCTTCGTTCCTCCCACTTAGCCCTACTCAAGACTCCTGTCTTTAAACGCAAGAAACACGGAGGGCTCAGATTTTCCTTCCTTGCCCCTTCCTTCTGGAATGCACTCCCCCCAGAATTTAGGCTTACTGTTTCCTACACCCACTTTAGGTCTCTTCTTAAAACCTATCTGTTTCGCAAAGCACACAACTGAGTCCCCCCCCCTGATTTGCTGCTATATGCTCCCCCCTGCTCACAGCGCCAAGAAACCGTCAGGTGTTAGCTGCACTTTACAAAAGCTTTTACATAACATAACATGTATCAGGGAGGGGAGCACTAGGAGAAGGCGAGTCGCCAAAAGTTTAGCCAGAACCTTTACCTCCGCACTTATCAAGGAGATAGGTCTGTAGGAGCCGCAGTCAGTGGGTGGTTTAGTGGGTTTGAGAATGACCACACTAGAGGCCAGCCTTTGAGCAAGCGGAAGGGTCAAGATCTCTCGACTTTTTATAAACATATTCCTAAGATGAGGGATAGCGTCCGAGACCATGGCCTTCAGAAATTCGATAGGGACCCCGTCCAGGCCCATAGCCTTGCCAGAGTTAATGGCAAATAGTGCTGCGGTTAGTTCCTCCGCCGTAATGTCGGCGTCCAGGGCCAGCCTATCCTCGTCCGACACAGTTGGGAGACGCATCTCGTCCAGGAGTTGCCTGGACTCGTCAGACGTGTAGCCATCGCCAGCCGTATAGACCCGCTCCAGGTGGTCAGCAAAGGCCTCCGCGATGTCCTGAGGGTCCATCACTGTGGAGCCATCAGGCTTAACTATGGACGACACCCATCTTGACCCTTGGTCCCGACGCTCCAGCCAGGCAAGCATCTTGCCCGCGCTGTCTCCAAATTAGTAAACCCGGTGTCGCGTGTGTAGCAGCCGCGCTTGCGCCTTTTCCTGGGACAGGGCTTTATAGGCCAGTTGTTGGATACGGAGCCTAGCAGCAGTAGCATCTGACGGGGCGACGTTGTGGGACATCTCAAGGTTGATGAGGTCCGATTCAGCCTGAAGGACCTGCTCGTTATGCTTTCGCAGGTAACCCTTCTTAAGGGCCAGTGCCTCTCCCTTCATCACCGCCAAGTATGCCTCCCAGAGTGTGACCGTCGAATCCACAGACCCGACATTTTCAGCGAAGTATAGTTCAATGCGTTTCTGCAATGCATCTCTAATGTCAGGGATTTGCATTAGCCAGGGATTAATGACAATGGGGCCCCGTGCAAATTGGCGATTATAAGTGAGGTCCACACTCAGCGGCGAGTGGTCGTAGATGCCGCGGGGGAGGCCTCTTGGGCGGACGAAGCAACCGACGTCCGCAGTGGGGCAAAATAAATAATCGATTCTAGACATACTGTTATGTGCATTAGAATAATGTGTAAAGTATGGCGTGTCTGGATGGTCAAGGCGCCAAATATCTGCCAGCCCCATGGCGTGCGCGAAGTCCGCCAAGTCCGAGCTATGCCGATGGGAACTTCGCTTGGTTTTACGATCAATATCGTCACACATCGTCACATTGAAATCGCCGCCGATCAGGAGAGTACCCGGAGAAAGGCCCAGCAATTGAGCGCCTAGCTCCCTAAGGGAGTCTCGGACCAACGTTGGTGGAAGATACGCTGAGATTATATTTAGGGGGCGCCCCTCCAAGGCGGTCTCAGCTAGCGCAAAACGGCCCAGTGGGTCCGCCCAAGTCCGAGTATGGGTCTAAGTGCAAGAGTCTTGCGGACCAGAATCCCGGTGCCGCGGGATCCAGAAGAGAACCCGGCGTGAACTAATAATTTGTACCCCTCTCTTTGGAGTGCCCGACAGGTGTTACCCACTAAGTGCCTCTCCTGGAGCAAGACGATGTCGGGGGAATGGCGCCGAAGAAACTGGAGGACCACACTCCTTTTTATTTTGTGACCCAGCCCATTAACATTCCAGGACAGGATACTAAGGGTCTTAGAGAGAGTCTGCGCCATAACAGTGGGAGTGATGGAACTGATAGGAGTGATGGCTGGAGGGGAATCGCTCGTAGCGCCGAGACCCCGGATCACATCGGAGCATAGGATTAGGGGGATCTCCGGCCCCAGGGGGACCAGGGGTCAACTGAGGCGGCCAATCTGTCAGGAAGGAACCATGTGTAGGCAGAAAATCAAGACCAAAGAGGACTCCGCTGAAAACATAAAAAAGCATCAAAACGATAACAAAACAACCCCATAACCCTTCACCCCACCCCCATTCCCCCCTCCCTGCTTCCTTGCCCGCGGACTTAGAACTATCCACACCCCAACTAGGCAGAGTGCCTGTCGCCCTCCCCAGCATGATCGGGGTACCTGGTTGGCCGTTAGTGCCACTCGCCCGATTATAAAAGCGATGCAGATAATATACATGTGTAAGACTACAAACAGACCCCGTATAACATTCACAAATTAAAAAAGTTACTTGTTAGTCAGCCGGTGCAGCCCGATCGGGGACGAATGGGGCATTGCTCAAGAGCAGATAGCTAGGGAAATACAGAGTGCCGCCGCCCCCGGCAATAATAAAAACAAGAGGGAGCTTAAAGAAAAGCAGTCAACAGTTGTCCAAGTGGTCTCCGCGGGACCGGGAATCAACCCTGTCCATCGTCAGTAGTTCCGGTAAATAAGTCTTGGCTCACTGGCAGATGGTGTTCTCTCGGAGGGTCCTCCGAACTCCCACGGTCTCGTGGAGATCCCCCTGCTCGGCGCCAACCCTCCAGCCAGTCCCATACTTCCTCCGGCGACAGGAAGAACCAAGCTTTGCCATCCATCTCTAGACGGAGCTTCGCAGGAAAAAGCATGGAGTATTTAATGCCTTGATCTCGCAGGGCCTTCTTGACCTCAAGAAAGCTGCGTCGTCTAGCCCGCACCTTCATTGTGAAGTCCAGGAATATCGAGATGCGAGCATTTTCAAGGAGAAGAGGCGGTCCAGATCGGGCGGTTTGAAGGATAGCGTCTCGATCCCTAAAATTGAAGACCCTCGCAATGATGGGGCGAGGGGGGCCCCCGGCCTTGGTATGCCCCCCGGAACCCTGTGTGCCCGCTCGATGGAAAAATAACTCGATAGTTGTTTGGGTCGGAGATGTTTCGTGACCAATTCCTCAACGAATAGGTCCGCCGCCGGCCCCTCCATTTTCTCCGGAACTCCCAGGATTCGGACATTGTTTCGTCGCGCCCTCCCTTCATAGTCATCCAGCAGGTCAGACATCTGTTTCTGTTGTTTCTGAAGCTGGGCGACCTGCTGTTGGAGCGTAGAGGTGTCGTCAATCAGGGCCGCAGTCTTGACCTCCACATCTTTGACCTTAGTGTCCATTTTGCGCAGGTCAGCTCGCAAGAGGGTCACCTCAATATTAACAGAGTCAATTCGGGTTTCCAAGGAGGAGCGGACTCCAGCAATCGCCTCCATGACGTCTTCTAGTGTAAGCGTCTTCGCTCCCTGCGACAGGGACACAGTTTTTGGTTCAGCGGGGGGGGGGGGCTGCGTCCCTGTTGTCGCCTCTGGAACCCCAAGAATTTTTTGTTATTTGCCTCTGGGTCGAGAGCCTGCCACCCTTGCTAGACGACATCACAGATCGTAAGGCGGGCCACCAGAGCGGCCAGCACCAAGTGGAGCAGTAAATAACACGGAGTCCCGACCTCCTCCGCTCTCTCGGGTGTCTCACGTAAGGTCCAACAATCACCCCACCTCCGGGTCCCCCAGCGCCAGGACTGTACCCAATCGCCGAAAATCCGGCCCTCCTTATAGGCACTCAGAGCTGCAGTCGGGCCCAAGCGTCCAAACGTAGTCACGTTAGTGAAGCATCCGCAAGGGGTCCCCGAAACGGAGAGGGTGGCGCGGGGGGGTGCGGGAGGAAGGAGGGGGGAACCAAGCCCCGGCAGGGACGAAGAGCATCCGACTATATCCAGGGTGTTGTGCTGCCGGAGGTCCCTGTGACAGCCGAGATGAACAGGGCCGGGCGGCCATGCACCAGGGATGCAATCAGCAAGGGTGCAGGACCCAAGACGTGATGTGGATAGCGGCCCAGAGAGAGGGTTTACAATAAGTCACTCACCGCCAACACGACAGGTCAACCACCGCTGCAGGCAAAGGAGTCACCTGTAGGCCTGCGCCGAGTCTACGCCCAGATGCGGCAATACGCAGTGAGGTCGGTGTTGGGAAGTCCGGTGTCCAGTGCTCGGGCCAGGCAAACAGGCAGAAGTCAGCCTCTTAGTTGTCAGTGTTGCAGGGGCCACAGACGGAAAGTTCGCAACTTTCAGTGGGCCAAGGAACTCTTCACCGGATCTCCAGCGGTGGTAGGCCCCAAAGCCGGGGCGGCGCGTAAATGACGCCTCGGCAGGACGGTGATGTCCTCTCGATCAGCCCGCAAGCCCCCCACAGGCTCTAATACACAAGGTGGGGGGGGGGAGTACCAGCCGCTGTAAAAGGTAGCAGTTCAGGCTCGACAGAGAGCAGCAGGGCATTGAGGGTCCCGGAAGGCCCAGCGCAATGATCAGCGTTGCGGCTCTGCAGAGAAGAAGGATTTGGCCCCCAGGGCGCCAGCGTCACATGGGCAGCAGGTGATACGTCCGCCGCAATCAGCGGGCCCACGAACAACTCCCTACCGGAGCTCCGATGGCGGTAGGCCTCAAAGCCGGGGTGTCGCGTGATTGACAGCAGGCCGGCGATGTGCTCCCTGTCAGCCCGCAGGTCCCCCACGGGCTCCGAGTCTGCAGAGGGGAAGCTCCGGCAGTTGCAAAAGGTCGCGACACAGGCGCGATGGAGAGCGGCAGGGCAGTTAGGGCTCCAGCAGGCTCCGTCTCACCCCCAATAGTTGAGGGAGTACTCTGGTCGGAGCTCGATCCCAGGTGCCATCTTGCGAGCTCCGGGAGACCCCCGTTTAAGCAGCTCTATCCCCGGCACAGCTCCTCCGATCGGTCCAGCACCGAGACCAGTCGTGCTCAGGTGGTCAAGGACGGGGGGGGCTCCCAGTTACAGGGGAGTCCCCAGCCTACAAACGGATCTTTGTTGCGGATAGTCGGGCGAGGGCCGGGAGTCGCGTTAACAAGCGACCATTCCCTCCGGCTGCTAGCCACGCCCCCTCAAAAGTAATTGTTTTTAACAAGTGTTTTTATTGGGTTTTTCAACAAAGAACAACAAGTTCATTGACAGTTCAAGGGTTACATAGAATCCTTTCAAGTGTCCATGAAGCCACTATGGTGGACGAAGGGTGAGGAATCTAGGAGAAGGGCCTAGGCATGTGAAGGGTGGCCAGGTGTGCAGTGCAGCCATACAAATGGCTCAGTAGTTGTGTGGGTAAACCTTGCATCCTGAGGGGGTAAGAGTTTGGGGGGAGGAGGCAGATGGCAGGGTTAGAGACCAGGGCACTGCTCAATTTGAAGCTCAGTTGTTGTCGAGGTGTGGGTCGCCGAGTGGGCAGGTTTGTGTCAACAGCAGCATGGTTTGGGGGTGTAATCCTCATACGTCCTCTGGGCTGGTTTGATGCTCAAATGGGGTCCACCTTTCAATAGCTTCAAGTCTGAGAGCTGTTTAAGCACAGACTATTGAAGAGATTAAGCGGAGGAAGGAAAGGGAAGGATCAGCGGGGAGGGAGATCTGGAAACAAAAGATAATGTGCGTGTTGCAATAATCTGACACCGATGGGTTGCCTCTGTATGGCGGGTGGCAGGTAAAGGTATTACCCTCTATTTGTTATTCGAAGCATCAATGGGGAGGTGAGAGCAATACCACTTGCCAATCCACACAGACGCCTTTTATATACCCAACAAAGAGGAAGAAAGAAATCAATGGTAAAACTTCAGCATGCTAGCAGACCAATAGCTCTGGAACAGCAGTATGGAGGGGTTAGAGGATATAAATCAGAAGCAGGTATCCCTCGGAAAGTCAAAAGGTACAAAGCAAAATGTCACTAGAACAAAAAGTATAGATGCCACATCAGGGAGTTAACATCACTTTCTGGGATCTGCAGGAGTGGTATACCCCATCTAACATCATCTTCCTCTATTCCTGCATCACCATTTACTGCCAAAGGTTCAAAAGTGCAGTTGAAATCGCCAGCAATCAAGAATAAAGAGTCAGAGGGGCAAGATGTAAGAATTTCCGACAGAGAGGAAACGGTTGGTGATTTTGCCCCCCTTGCAAGCCTCTGGCGTAAATATTAAAGAGTTTCAATGTAACATTGTTCTTTGGGTCCTTAATAGTCAGTCTCATAAGGTCCGGTGAAATGTTTGAATAATGGACAGTCTTGCAGTTAAGTGCAGCTTTGATCCAGATTATCAGCCCGCCAGATGGACGGCCGCGCCCAGAAGAAATGGCTGGAACGTGAAAACAACTAAAACCTGGCTTATACAAAGGCTCTAGACTCCATGTTTCTTGGAATATGCACAGGTTATAGGCATCAATAAAGGTGTTCCAGTCTGGTAGGGATAGTTTTTTCTGCAAACCTGCTATATTCCACAACACAATTTTAAGGTTCCTCGATGAGTCATCGGATGAGTGCAGTACATTGCTAGTGGGAATGGGGATAAAATCGTTGTCAGACAGGGCCCCCTGTCTAATTGGGGCTATAGTAGGTAATACCATGGCTGGGGATTGACAAGGCCTGGGGGGACTGATGCAACTGGAACTCAATGGAACAATTAGAGTGAAGGGTACCATTGATTTGGCTTGGAGTCATTCCACAGACTCCAAACCGCTAAACCGGTTATACCAGGAGGTCTGGTTAGGGGATGGTGAAGGTTTACACCGGCCCACATTAGACAAACTCCTCCCCTTCCGCTGAATTAGTGACCAACCGTCACACATGGGTCGGGTGTACGGGGGATAAAAATAGACCAAGGGTAGGGATACTAAAGAAGAACCAGGGTTGGATTGTCTCCAGTTACAGATGTGCCCTACTGTCCTAGGATCTTTAAAATTAACTAGGATACAGTCCCCCCTGATGTGCTTGACCGAGTGGCCTACCCATGAGACCCTACGCACCATAAGTATTTTACTGGAGATGGATGGTGGTAAAGGTCTGTGTTTATTTAGCCAGACTATCACCTTGTTCTTTAGGGAGGAGAAGGATTCATGCTCGTCCTTTTTTAAAACCGGGACCCCAGCCAAAACTACCAGATATGGACTTGTTTCTGGTGGCAGGTCGATGTTAATCCCCCCTACATCATCAGACCCCTTGGGAGCCCCAGCCCCGTCTTTCAAATGTACTAGAGTACTACGGCTAGGTGATGCAATTGGGCCTAATGCAAGAGCATTCACTGGGGGAGCTATTGCAACCTGCTTCACTCGACTCTGGTCTGAAGAAGTTGTTGTGACATCTGCATTCCCCCCGATAGCATAGCCTTCGGGGGAGAAGCAGCTTTGGGAGTGGCCACCTTGACCATACCATCAACAATTCCCAACGACAAGGACTCGATTTTACTAAGTTTTTGTTCTATCTTAGATAACCTGTCAACTACAGGGCGAAGGAGGAGATTGAATAAATCGCCTATTTTGGGCAGTAGGGAGTCCTCCGTTACCAGCCCACTCTCTGAGCCGCTAACTCCACCCGCGATCTGTGATACCACCCCCAGAGGAGCCTCATTGGATGAGTGAACAATTGCCTGAGTGGACTCGGGCGTCTCCCCCTTTTCATCCATTAGGGTTCTCTTACGTTTAGGTTGTTTCTCTTTTTTCCCCTTTGATGTATAAGCCAGCCCCTGCTTATTCTTGGGGATAGCCCCTTGCCGTCTTTCCCGGAGTTGCCTGGTGCATAATTGCCTAGGTGGGCTAGATTCGCCTATGACCTTGGGGGAAGGTAACAGGAGCAGATCGGATGCCGTGGACTGATTCCCTAAAGAGGAGTTGTCCAAGTCACACTCTGCCAGACCATTCGACAAGGAATCTGGATTAACAGATATGCCAACGTTAGATAATAGGGCATGGTGGACAGGTGAGCGTGCATTAGCAATGTGATCCATAGATGATCTCCTAGCGAGTTCCAAATCCTGAGAGACCCGCCTCTCCATCAGGGAGATACTCTGGTCTAATGCAGTGTTAACCTTAATTAAAAATGGGTCCATAGATCCAATTAAGGTTGTATTTGGCGCTTTAGGATTATCACCCTTCTGGGCCATAGCAGTAATAAGTAGAAGAAGATAGAAAGTTAGTGACTTACAGTTGAGCCCACAGGGATTGCGATGAAAGGGGGGCGGCCCAGCCCAGCCTCCTCTGGCCTCTGAGGGCCACAGAGGGCCCGCCAGGCGAACTACCGCACAGCGTGGGCAAGTCAACTAAATAGTCCGCGTGGTGACCGGTGGGCGGGGCCGAGCAATGAACGCAGCCCTGGTGTGATAGGTCTCGCGGGGACTCCTGGATAACTGAGTCCCTGCGGCGTTTAGTCAGCCTACTCCTTCTCCTCCACGGTCTGCAGCACCACAACACAGGCAGCATAGAGAACACCTCCCAAGGTACAGAGACGCGAGGTGCAGCGTCAAAATTAGCGGTCAAGCACAGGTAAGCTCAGACAGCGTCCTCCACAGTTGCGGGCTCCACTAGGTGCGAGATAGATTCAACAGAAAAGAATGCGGTGTCAATAGACATCCTTACCAGACCGACTTCTCTATCCAGCTCTGTCGGGAAAAACACACAGAATAATCGGCAGCGCTCTGGCACCCCGGAAGCATTTAAATGAGGTTTTCTCTGCACGCGTCGCGAAGCATCACAAGACTTGTAGTCCGGAAATGCTCCCGATGGCAGTGTTCATCGGTGCGTCCGCCGGCGCTCTATTATTGGACCTGACAGTACATCCCTCTCCAAGAGAACACTGACAAGGACAACGTTTCAGCGGATACTTCCTATGGAAATCCCTCTTTAGTCTATCTGCATGGATCTGGGAGGAAGGTTCCCAAGAGTTTTCTTCAGGCCCATAACCTTTCCAGCTTTCCAGGAAACCAAGTATAGCTTTCTCCTCTGGACTTTAGAGTCAAGCAGTGTCTTGACTTTGTATTCCTGCTCATGGTTTACCCAGATAGGTTTGGGCATCTTCTTCACTGGCGTAAGAGAGGGTTTCAAAAGAGACACATGAAAAACAGGGTGTATGTGGAGGTTGGGGATCAGTGCCAAACGGACAGCAACAGGATTTACCAGTTTTGTTACCTTGTAAGGGCCAATGTATCTGGGGTTGAAAACGCTATACCGTTTGAACTGAATGTTCCTTGTTGACAGCCACACTCTATCCCCTTTCTTTTATGAGGACTAGGCATTCGGTGTTTATCTGCTTGTCTTTTGTATGCTGTTTTTGCCTTCTGTAACTGTTTTCGTGTGTTTATTAATGTTTTCTGCACATGTGTGATGCGTTTCTGTACTTCAGGAACTGCTTGGGCCTCTGCCGCGGCCAGGGCGACTGACGCTGGAATCTGGGGACCACGGTTCGATCCCCGGCTCCGGCGGCAGGTCAGCCCAGCACCATGTGACTCTGGGCAATAGCTCGCTTAATCTTCCCGACGGCCCCCCAGCGCCTAGAGACCCTTACGGGTGATTGTGCGCTTTACAAATGTGGACTTTACTTTTACTTTTACTTTGCTGGTTGAATGAACGGGATAAACCGTGGGTGGAAACCATATGAGCAATAACAAGGGGAATTATGGATAGACGCATGAGCCGTGCTGTTGTATGCTACTTTCACTAACCACAACCACTCCACCCACTCCTTTGTATTTTTATCCACCTAACATTCAAGATATTGTTTAAGGGTTTGATTGAGGCGTTCTGTCTGTCTGTCTGTGTGGGGGTGGTAACTAGTGGACAGAGCTGCAGAAATTCGTAGTGCTTGTCACCATACCCTCCAGAATTGTGCAGTGAATTGCGATCCCCTGTCTGACACTATAACTTTTGGTAAGCCATGCAATCTCACAACATTAATCAGTAACAAGTGGGCCAATTGTCCTGCCGTAGGAAGTTGTTTACAAGCAATTAAATGTCCTAGTTTTTTCAAGTAGTCTAGAGACTACTAGTATGGTTGTGTACCCCTGATCCTTGGATAACCCCACAACAAAATCTAATGAAATGTTCTCCCATGGAAGGTTCAGTGAGGGAAGAGGACACAACAGACCTTGCTTTTTCATGGTGTTGGTCTTGTTTCTGTTACACACCTGACATTTCTTAACCCACCCGACAATGTCCATTCGTACACTGGGCCACCAAAACTGATACATAACTCGTTCTTGAGTTTTTTCTTTGCCGTTGTGCCCAGCACAGGGAACCTCATGACACCATTGAAAGACTTGTTTTCTTAGGGTTATGGTTGGAATTAATATTTATTGACCCCGAATGGGAATTCTATTCTTTACTTGCCATTCTGTATGTCTTCTCAGCCAAGTTCTCCAGGTGAAGGTTTGGATACGCCGAGCCACCTTGCTCAAGAAACAATCACAGTGAAAGCACAGAGCACCTGTTTAGGATCAATTATGGCCTGCTTCAACTCCGCTTCTTTTTCCTTTACTGTGTCTTGTCTCGTGAGGGCATCACTTTCCAATTCTCACATCCTGGTCTGTAGGTGATAACGAAGTTGTATCCCGTGAAGAATAACATCCACTGAAGTTGGCGTGGTGTAAGTTTCCGTGCTGCCTGCATGAATTGTAGATTGCGATGATCAGTAAAGGCCGTCACTACATGTTTGGCCCCCATTAGCCAATGTCTCCCCTCACCAAAGGCGTCTCTGATTGCTAGTAATTCTTTCTCAGCTATTGGGTAATTCCTCTCAGCCTCGTTCAATTTTCTGGACATATAGGCCACTGGGTGCATCTGTCCAGTGGTTACGACTCGTTGGGATAGTATGGCCCCTCCTGCAACTTCACAAGCATCTGCCTCTACTATAACGGGTCTCTCTGGGTCTGTGTGGGTCAAAACAGGGGCTGTCGTGAATGCCTGTTTAAAATCGCGAAAAGCCATTTGCGCCTCTTCTGTCCATTGGAAGGTCTCTTTCTTCCGCAGTAGTTTTGTGATAGGGGCTACCATGTGTGAGAAATGACTGATAAACCGTCTGTAAAAGTTGGCAAACCCTAAAAAACACTGGACGTTGCGAACTATGGTTGGGGTCGGCCATTCTTTCACTGCTAACACCTTCCTTTCGGCCATCTCTTGTCCTCTCGGGGAAAGCATAACTCCCAGTAACTCTACTGATGACATGTGGAATTCACACTTTGTGATTTTACAAAATAGAAGATGCTTGTCGAGAGTGTGAAGGACGTTTCTCACATGTTTCACATGGATCTCAACACTGTTGGAATAAATGAGAATGTCAAATATGTATACCACCACATATCGGTCTAGGTCATCCCTCAACACATCGTTAAGGAAGAACTGGACTGCGGCGGAAGCGTTGCACAACCCGAACGGCATAACCAGATATTCAAACAAACCGTATCTGGTTTTGAAGGCCATCTTCCATCCATTTCCCTCTCTCATGCGCACCAAATGGTATGCCCCTTATAGATCCATCTTAGTATAGATCACCGCTTTCTTTACTTGTTCCAGGATCACCGGAATGAGAGGGATAGGGTATTGATTCCTTACAGTAATGGAGTTTAAGGCACAAAAGTCAATACAGGTTCTTACCTCCCCCTTTGCTTTCGGAATGAAGAACAATGGAGAGGCTGTGGGAGACTTGGAATGTTGTATGAAACCTAACTCTAGATATTTGTCGAGATATTGACGTAAATGCTTGTTCTCCGTTTCTGTCAACGCATAAATCCTTCCACACGGCTCTCCTGCTCCTGGTACAAGATTAATTTGACAGTCATACAACTGGTGCGGAGGTTAAACTTCTGAACTCTTGTCGCAAAACACATCCGCATAGTCCTGATATTGAAACGGGAGAGCGGTCTCCTTTTCCACTGCTGTAGCTATATGATAGAGGTTTGCGAGATCTCGCGCAGGTGGTTCTGATGGCTTTACGCAATTGTTTTAACTGAGGAAAACTGCACACTGCCTTCCTTTCAATTTATTACGGGGTTGTGTTTCCGGAGCCATGGTAAGCCAAAAATTGTCCCGTATTGTGGGGCCTATATGATACTGAAGGTCAACGTCTCGGTATGTGTGAATTGGTAGACGATTGTCAACTCTTCGGTACTATGGCAAACAGGTCTCAAGTCCAATAACTTGCCATCCACAGCAAACACTTGTTCCGGTATTTTCTTCTCCACCAGACTAATTCCTAGTGTCTGGGCTTCTTTGTAATCCATGAAACATCCGGTGGCTCCAGAGTCAATCATGGCACGCACCATCCACCCTTCCCTCAAAGTATGCAATTGAATATCAACGTATAAATGGTCAGGAGACAACATGGCCGGTTGATTAATTGAAGGAATGCTAAGACAGCTCGGGGGTATCCCGCCACCTGATCCTGAGCTTGTTAGTTTTGCGATGTCTTTAATCCTTCTACGGTTTTCACTTGTCTGTTTCCGGATTGAGGGCCTCTGAGTCTGGCTAAACAGTCAAGAATAAAATGCCCTTTCTTCCTGCAATAAATACATAGTCCTTTCTTCCGCCAGTCTTCTCTTTCTTCTACCGTCAGGGATGCTCTCACCGTCCTGATTTTCATGGGTTCTGGAGGCGGAAGGGAGGAAGCTTCTGTGGGTCTTTGTCTTTCGTATCGATGGATGGTACGGTCTTTTCATTCATTAGGCCCCTTTCTTTAATTAAGACGATGGTCTAGTCGTACAGTAAGATCTATCAGATCTGCACATGTTACTGGTTGTAGATCTATGTGAGCAATGACATCTTTTAGGTCTTCCTTCAATCCTTGATAGAATACCGCTGCCTGTTTGGAGGGCGGTCAATTGGTTTCTGCCACTAGCCTTCAAAAAGCATTTAAATACACCACCAGCTCTTTATTGCCTTGACGTAACTCTAACAGTTTCTTGTCTGCTGACAAGGAAACAGCTCTTCGATCAAAGACCTTTTCAAAATCATGTAGAAACGCCTCCCAGTCATAAAGAAGAGGATCATCTCTCCTTACTAAGGGAACTGCCCACTGTGAAGTTTCTCCCACTAAATAGGATATGAGGAACGCCACCTTGGCATGATTGGTGGCAAAAGCTTTGGGCTTACAGGAGAAATGTAACCTAATTTGCGTGAGAAACACCAGGACCTTGCTAGGAATTCCCATGAAATCTCTCTGGCGAGTCAAACGGGATGGTGGGTGGAACCTCCACTACCACAGGCTGTGGGTGCATTTGTGCTCCACCCCCTATCTCAAAAGGATTGCGCTGCATCCGCTCTACTCTGGCCTGTAGAACAGCGGTCTCATTACATGATATCACTACTTCTAACTGTACTGCAGCGAGAGCTGCTATCACGTCTTCTAAGGTGACCATTCTTGCTCAACCCAACCAGGAGGACAGAATTCATGGGCCGATTATTCTGTAATCCTCATACGTTCTCGGAGCTGGTTTGATGCTCAAATGGGGTCCACCTCTCAATAGCTTCAAGTCTGAGAGCTGTTTAAGCACAGACTATTGAAGAGATTAAGCAGGGTAAGGAAAGGGAAGGATCAGCAGGAAGGGAGATGTGGAAACAAAAGATAATATGTGTCTTGCAATAATCTGGTACCGATGGGTCACCCATGTATGGCGGGTGGCAAGTAAAGGTACTGTCCTCTATTTGTTATGCGAAGCATCACAGGGGAGGTGAGAGCAATACCACTTGCCAATCCACACAGACCCCTCTTATATACACAACAAAGAGGAAGAAAGAAACCAATGGTAAAACTTCAGCATGCTAGCAGGTAAATAGCTCCGGATCAGCAGTATGGAGGGTTTAGAGGATATATAGCAGAAGCAGTTATCACTCGGAATGTCAAAAGGTACAAAGCAATATGTCACCAGAACCAAAATGATAGATGCCACATCAAGGAGGTAACATCACTTTCCCAAAGGAATTATAGAGTCCTTTTCCTCTACCATCAGCTGGAATTCACCCAAGACAACAAGACGGTGTGTGGCTTCTTTCTCTCCTCGTAGGAGTCCAGTACTTCACGTCGCCAACCTAGAGAGAAGGACGCGACACAAACCACCAAACTAAGGACCAAAGGAATGGAGGCATCTTAACTCCCCTCAGCCAAGAACGTAATTAGGAAAGCGGAATGAAGGCACAGCTGACAAAGCTCAAGGACGGATATTCCAAATGCAATTCCCCCAAAGCTCCAGCAGAGCTCACAGGTTCCAGTGGCTGGAGGAAATGCCCAGAAAAGAAAGCGGTGTCAATATACACCCTTACCAGACCAGCTTCTCTGTCCAGCTCTGTCGGGAACAACACATAGAATAATCGGCAGCACTCTGGTGCCCTGGAAGCATTTAAATGACGTTTTCTCTGCACGCGCGATAACGATCGCGTCGTGCAGCATCACAGGACTTGTGATCCGGAAATGCTCCCGATGGCAGTGTTCATCGGTGCATCAGCCGGCGCTCTATTATGGGACCTGACGGGGGAGAGGGCCTTGGTGGGGTACATTGTGGGTGTTAGGAGAGGGGATAGGGATCCAGGCCCAGTTCAAACAGGAGCCTTGGCCCTCGCAGTGAGGGCTTGAAGGCAGGCGTCTTTCTTTGGGATCTAAGTGCTTCAACCCTCCCCCGTCGCGTGTGTCAGCCCGGGCCGAGGGGCGCACACACACAGACAGTTTTAGAGATGATCGCAGCCGCGCCCAAATACTTCACAGGTCTTTAAAGACCACGTATATGGTAACGAGGCTTTGTTTATTTTTTCACCCGTTCATCTCTGCATGGGGAAAGGTGATAAATCCTTTCTTTGACAAGGGTAACCTTTGGTAACCTTTGCTTACTGTCCTGCTGCGTTGATATTTGTTGTTATATGCAGCGCAGGAGAAAATAAGTTTCTTTATTCCTATTCACCTTTCCTGACCCCTGCAGTGGCTTATCACATAAGGCTGTGACACAAAGTTTGACTAATGTAATAGGTAAGAGAATGTGTTACTATATATTTTTCTTTTTAAAATGTGCACAGGCCCAGCAGGACACATACGTGTGTGCTTCATTTAAACAGTTTTTATCACTATCATGGCCGATGCAGGACAACAATAAGAATACCAAGGGCCCAATGTAGGTATCCAAATACCGGTCGGTAACGGCCGAAATTCGGTAATTTCGGCCTTTACCGCCCGGTATAAGTGAATCGAGATGTATGTGACCAAAAACGTAATGAATCGGTAAATACCAGTCGGTAAAACACCGAATCGGTATAACACGAATCGGAATTTACCGAATTCAAATTTACCGATGCGGAAAATAAGAAATGGTAATTGTCCGAATCGGAAAATACCGAATTCATATTTACCGAGTCGGTAAATAAGAATTGGTAAAAATGGCCTGTTGAGATGTAGCAAATCCAAAAAATACAGAATTTCATGAAATTCGGTATTTAAGAGTCGGTATTTACCATGGATTGGAAGCAGGTGGAAACCAGGAACAGGATATATAAGAAGGCCCCAAAATGCAACAGTGTAACCACAATGGCGGCTTTCTACATTATTGCAAGGCGGCTACGGATACAGGCAGCAGGAGAGAGGGTCTGGCTAAGGGAGGAGCAGGTGTATAAGCAGAGGATCACCCTCTTCCAACTGACTGAAGCAGAGATCCTGCAAAGGTACCGACTCCACCCCAGAACCATCCTGGACTTGATCAGGGACTTCCACCCATATCTGGAGCACCCAACCCCAAGAGCACACGCCATCCCACCACATGTGTAGGTGCTGTGCTGCCTACACCTTCTTGCCTCTGGGAGCTACCAGCACGTGATAGCCACAGTAGGTGGGGTGTCCCAGAGCTGCCTGTCACGGTTTTTCAGAAAATTCCTTGACGCCATGATGCAGAGGATGGAACACTACATTGAGTTCCCTGACACACCTGCAGAACTAGCAAGGACGAAAACTGATTCCTATCAACTTGCACAGTTCCCGCACATCATAGGCTGTATCGATGGGACGCACATCCCACTATGCCCACCTGCAGCAACTGAACACATATACAGACACCGGAAGTCCACACATTCTATCAATGTGCAGGTGATCTGCAATGCTGGCAACATGATTACGGACATTGTAGCCAAATATCCAGGGAGTACCCACGACTCCTACATATTCACCAACAGTGGGATATACAGACGCCTTGTGGCTGGTGATTTTGGTGATGGATACCTGCTAGGTGAGTATGTGTGAGACACCCTGATAGTCCATGCAGAAGGAGCAATCATGAGTATGAGACTAATCAAAATATAATTTTCCACCCAGGTGACAGTGCATATGCCCTGCGGTCATTTGTGCTCACCCCCTACCTGAACCCATCCACCAGGAGCGAAAGGCGTTATAACGTGGCACACAGAACAACACGTTGCGTGGTGGAACGCACTTTTGGACTGTTGAAAAGTAGATTTAGGTGCCTCCATAAGAGTGGAGGTGCACGACAATACACGCCAATTATCTGTTGCAAGATTATTGCGACCTGCGCCATGCTGCACAATCTTTTTTTTTTTTTTTTGAAAACCTTTATTAACATCAAAAGAAGACAAATCGAGGCCCACAACCAAGCCGGCCGGCCGCAGTGTACAAAACAGTCAGGAGTCACCAGGCAAATATTACATAAGCAATCAATACAGAGCAGAGGCAGCACAATCACAATAGGGGAGAAGAGATACAGAAACTAAAGGGCCAAAACACAGGAGTAAATAAGGCTTAATTTTACAATAAGGGGAGAGGGCGTATGACAGGCACACTTGCAATACGGAGGCATCCAACATCCCGTAACCAACCTCAACATTAAGAAGGGGGCATGGGGCAGAATATCAGGGGGACAACACAATGCAGTCAAGAAATCAGGATATGTGAGATACAGTCAGCCCCTGAGCATTATCATCGTAACACGCCCGCCACCCGAGACACTACCAAGCCAGAACAGAGGGATCGGAAGACAATGCATTAAAACCCGCCCGTCATAGTACCCTCTGGGACGCAGGAAGGAAAAAGGGGGGGGGACTAGGTAGGGAGGGGGGAAGAGGAAGGGAAAGGAAAATGGAGGGAAGAAAAACAGAACAATAAAAAGGAAATCAGGAAATATGAAAAAAGAAAGGTAAAAGACACGCCGACACGGCCCCCCGTGGCGGGAGGACAGGAGACAAAAGGATTAGCGGCCCAAGTGGGGCATGGCGATCGGGAAGAAAGACAGCCGAAATATCGCAGGAGAAGTAACGATGCCATACCCCCACCCGAAACACACCATAGGAGGTCGGGACAGACGCGGCCTCACGAAAAAGAGATACAAAAGGGCCATAGAACCAGAAGACAAACAAAAAACAGAACCCAACCCACCCGTCCCACCCTGCACCCCTGTAGAAGGCTATGGCCTACCCTTCAAACAGCGTGCCTGTCGCCCTAAACCAGAACCCGAAATATAGCGAGAAGAAAGAAAGAAAAACGAGACAAAAAGGCCACAAAAGCGGAGAAAAGAAAACAGGAGGGAGGAGCAGAATAACTATAATACAAACGGTAGGCCGCAGCCCTCCGCCCAACCCGACAAGTACAATCAAAAACAGACCAGGACGACATCCCATCACGCGCCACAAAATATTAGGAGAAGGGGACCTCCCACCCTCCTACGATCAGAAACAATTATGCAACGAAATCGCATACCGGGAATCAAGCAGAAGTCGTACATTTCACCCCCAACCCTTCCGAGCGACAAACCCCACCCACCACATGGCAATGTACAACCACATACTAAATACGAAATCAGCATAGAATCGAGTGGAATGGTGACTAGCATAGCTACGTGGGGTGTAGATAGATCCACAAGTGAGCAGTAGTCCAAACTGAAAATACCGATGCATCAACAATCGAAGCACGATCCATGAAAAACAGGAGTTCAAATGCGCCACTGGAGCGGGCGAGGTGGTCCCAATTATAGACACAGGCAAAGTCATCGAAGCAGGGACAGGAGGAAGTCCACCCATAGTTCCAGGCAACAATGTCGAACAGGGTCGCAGTACAGCATCCGAGTCCCCGGGGTCCGAACCCCGAAAGGCAGGGTGCCCCGAAGTCACCAGCACACTACACGATCCTCGATCAGTGGTGGAGACACTCAGGTCAATCGAGGGGGGTGAGGCAATGAAGTCATCGAAACAAGAGGGCGACAAGAAGAAACGGCCACCCAAAATGGCGGCGGATCGTGACGGACCCACCGAGACGCCCAGGGCCAGGGAAGCGTGCAGGGATCTCAGGGCTTCCAGGATATCTCTGACTGTCGGCTCACGCCCACCAGATCCGATCCCCACACAATCAGGCAACTCGGGCCAGCCGCCACAGGGTGACTCTCGTTCCAGAGGGCCGCCCGCCATTTCGTGAATCAGCCCAATCGCCGCCTACGAGGACCCCCGGAAATAACAGTTCTCAAATGTAGGACTTTACAAGCGCCGGGGGTCCCAGCAAGGGCGGCCTCGATGCCAAAAGGATGTCCGCCCAAAAATGGGTCTCCGCCAGCACCAGCACCGGTGCCCCAAACCAGCGGAGTCCGGGCCCCGAGGACCAGGGCCGCCGGACAAAGCAGCGGCGGGGGGAGACCCCCTCTCAGAATCAGGTCCCGGGGCTTCTCACCCGCGTCGGCCACGCGGCCACCAGGGCAGGACCGGGTCAGGATCGCCGGGATCTTCGCACATCGGCTCCCAACACTGGTTCTCGCTCTCGGCCGGGGCCGAGAGCCGTCGGATCCCACCGGCCAGGTCCCGGTCCAAGTCTCTCAGAGGCCCCGATCTCTCGGAGGCCACAACTCCGGAGCCACTGCACGCGAGACCCCGGGGTCAGATGGTAAGGACAAACAAGCCGTTATGTTTCCAATTCCCCGAAAATGCGCCGTCCCGGGACAGGATAAAAGACAGGATAGGCAGTCAGGATGGAGGGCTGCGGGAGCCGAGCTAAAGGGCGACCATTACGGCCGCGAGCTAGGCTCCTCATGCTGCACAATCTTGCCACCAAGGAGGGCACAGAGATGGAACTAACATATCATGAGGACATAGATGATGTGACAGTACAAGCAGATTACAATGCAGCAGGAGCAGCACCAGCAACAGATGGTAGACTGCGACGTGCAGAAATCACCAACAGATACTTTTAATAGAGTGATGACACACAGGCATGTTCATGTCTTGGAACACTCACTTTAATATGCACTACTGCACTATTCAAGACCACATAAATCAAATTAAATGCTCTTTGCACACTGGGTGGCCAAAGTTCACTTCACTGTGACCTGTCCTGTGTTCATTATGTTTCTCAATGTTTGCGCTTACGCATGATGTTGTGGGAGCCACGGGGCTGGGGGTCAACCTGCGAAGTCGTGCCGGTGTCATCTGCATGGAGTCTGCTGCTCCGACGAATGTCCTGTACAGGCGTGCTGGACCCACTCCTGCTTGTAGACTCCTCTGTGTCCCCAACACACGTGTCACCAGCAGTGGCTGTCTGCTGTGTCAGCAGTACCTCCATAGCAGAGGTCACCCTCCCCATCCCCCTGGACAAGTCACTGCAGCAGTGTACTATGTCAGTCTGCATGTTCACAGAGCGGCGGCACGGCAGTGTGGTTGAAGTTGCCAGACGGTTAATAGACTGATTCAGTAGCCTGACCTCGCGCCTATACCTGCGCCTTTCTTGGTGGTCACTCTAAAGCCTGTCACAGAGGGAACCCATGCGCACACCCATGTCCCTCACCCCCTCTGCCATCGACTCCATTCCTTTGCCCATTGACTCCATTCCTTTGCCCATGGACTCCATTCCCTTTGCCATGGCACTTATCCCCCGATCGATGTCCGACATCCTGCTGTTCAGGATGCGCACCTGTCTGTGCACTGCCATGATCCCTTTGGCCTGCATGCGCTGGACCTTAACCATTGTGGCTTCCAGCCCAGCAAAGACCCCCTGCACATTCTGCCCCTCATCCTGCTCACGTGCCCTACGGTCACGGTCACTTGCATGGCCAGATCCCATTGATCCCTGTTGGCCTGCGTTGCCAGCCAGTGGTGGTGTGCTAGGTCTGGGAGCCTCCACCACTTCCTCATCAGAGCTTTCCAGGATCCTTAATGGTGGTACGTCCTGCCTCCTTGGCCTCACAAGCACAGGGGACCCTGAGCTTGGTGTTGTGCCATCTGCAGGTGCTGCCGGAGTCTGTGTCTCAAACAGCAGGTGCGACAGTGGCTGTGCAGTGGTGTCTTGCTCCATTGCTGTGGGTGCGTGCGTTGTGGTTGTGTCCTCAGGGACAGTGCTAGGTCCTGCTGTGTCTGTGGGCTTCTCCCTCGCAGCCATTGTTGGTACACTTGACTTCCCTCCCTGCGCTGCTCTGCGCGATGACTCTCCTGTGGACAGACATGGACAATGATCAGCTGTGTGTTTTCATCACACAAATTCCTAACACACATTTTCATATGCCTCAACTGTTTGTGTATGGGGAGTGTGGCATGGCATGCAGTGTTCGGTGTAGGCAGCTGTGATGTATGTACCTATGACTACGACTACCATGAGGCATTGCTGGTGACTACTGTCATGTGTGCTGGATTGTGAGTGAGTCACCCACATTGGGGAAGGGACCAGGAAATGGGTGGGGTACATGTCCCTGCATCTTACCTTTCTTTCTTGCAGCTCTGGCTGAGCTATCAGCATCCCCAATCCCGTGTATGCTCTCAGGCTCCATGGAGGATTCCACAAGCTGCTCCAGTTCAGTGAGACTTGGAGCAAGGCTCTTCCCCCCACCTGTGGCTGCTGATTCCTTCCTCTGGGTGGCAAGCTTCTTTTTGGTGGTGATCCTCAGATCATACCACCTTTTCTTCATGTCATCGATTTCGCGATGAGTCACTCCTAGGGCATTGACTTTGCTCTGGATTGCCAGCCAGGTGTTCCTCTTTACAGACTGTGCTACTTGCAGAGACTGTCTCCCAAATAGCTGACTGTAATGCTGCACAACCTCCTCCACCAGCACCTGGAGCTCAGTTGGGCTGAATTTCACCTTCCTCTTTCTGTCACCTCCATCCTTTTGTGCCTCCTGGGACTCCATGGTGTTGCTATGCTGGGCTCAGTGCAGCCTGCTCCTCTGTCTCCCCTCCAGCTCTCTCTGCAGTTCTGTTGCTCTGCACCTGCATGGGTGTGGCCACATCCAGGTACTGGGGTGTGGTACATGCATCTGATTGGTTGATTTCTCAGATGCTTTGTTGTGGGGTGTGGTGGGTGTCCCTGATTGGTTCACAGGCTCACATGTCATGTATTCGAATTTTCGAGATCGGATTTTACCGAATCGGTAAATACCGATTCGGTATTCTCCGATTCGGTATTCTCCGATTCGGTGTCTCCCATTCATTCCTATGGGACTGGAGGCCCATAGGGTTGAATGGGTGTTACCGAATCGGAGATTACCGAATCGGTGATTACCGAATCGGTATTTACCGAGTGTGGATACCAAATGTTTCCGAATTGGTATTTTTTACCGATTTTTTACCTACATGTGGTTTTCCGATTCATAAGTACCGATTCGGTATGATTCGGTATTTACGAACCGGTAAAAAAAAATTACCTACATCGGGCCCCAAATGCCCAGATAACGCTGGTGTAAAATAATCCTGCTGGAGAGCAATCATTTGTCTGTTAGTAGCTTTCAAATGCAGATGAACTGTATTTTATGTGGATAGCTCCAGGGCTTTGAGTGGGATGAAAAAACTGGGGGGGTCTCTCAAAGGGGCGTGGCCAATGTAATTGAGGACGTGGCTTAAAAACAGTACGTTAAAAATCTGTGTTTAGCAGTGTGCGTCCCGACTTGTATTTTGCTGTTTCTGTCATTGCATCCAGGTATTTGATACAACAAGTAACATCATACCCACAAGTCAGGACTATTGGCTTTGTCAATGGTTGTTAGTTGCATAAGATAAATAACAGCAACTATGGCTTGTATATAATTGCAAAAGCTTCCACTTAAAGCACTCGTGACATCAAAACAATGTTGCTGCTCCTGAGTTTCAAAAAGAGAAGGGAAATCCAGACAGAAAATGACTCTTTAAAGGATTTCCCTTCCCCCTACAACGCTCACCTGGCATGACGTCATGCCGTAACATTCCACTTGTGAGTAGTGTGAGCAGGGTACACCGATGTGCCTGCTGTCGCGAAACAGGTCTCTATCGGGCTCTGTTTTGTGCCCTGGCACTTTTTTCCGGACTGCTGTCACTGCAGTTCGGAAAAAAACAGACTACCTGTGATCAGCGCACAAAACAGAGCCTAATAGAGACCTGCTTCGAGGCCCCTTTAAAAAAACTGCCGGTGCTCAGACCCAGTGAGACCCGGCCCACTTAAAGCCCTGGATAGCTCAGTGGGCTACTGCCTTTTTTCACAGAGATCTTTGTGTTACTTGCAGTTCAGAAGTTACAATCCTAACATAGGACAGTAACCAATGAACTGTCATCTAAGAGCTGCATACAAACATGAATGGTATAGTTAGAACTTCGCTTTTTTGGTTTTGTGATATAGTTAGAACTTCCCCAGTCTTTCATTATTCTAATTTTGTTAACATGAGTATGTTTGGCCAGATATACGTTTTTATCAGTAAAACTGTCCCCCATGGAATATTCTTTAAATCCTAAGGTTGTGTTTCCCCAGACCAAACCCTCTTAAAATATCCCGCCCACCAGTATGGATGACATGTGATTCATACACCTTGTAATCCTCATTGGCTTATGTGACATTCCCTATAGACTGATTTACATACTTGAATGATTCATTGTATCTGTATAATGTGTGCGTTGTGTAAAGTACTGACACACACTACACTGATAAGAGTAGCGCTATGCAACAAATGAAATGCATATGAGAGAGGGGCTACGTAAAGATATGGGGCACTGTTGGAGGGTGGCAGTGAGGGAATCTGAGAAGGAGGTAGTGGGAGGGGCTATGGAGCGATGAGGGGCACTGGTGGAGGGTGGCATTGAGGGAAACCGAGGAGGTCAATCGGGGGAGGGGCTATGGGGAGATGAGGGGCACTTGTGGCGTGTGGTTTTGAGGGAATCCGAGGTGGAGGTCAATAGACTGGGCATTGGGAGATGAGGGGCACTGTTGGAAGGTGGGAGTAAAGGTATTTACGGAGAAAGAGGTTATTGGCGCAGCGCCAAAAAAGACTTTCGCATCAGCACTGAAGCCGGTCTTTCTGTTTTTGTTTATTTAATTAGCAGTCGAGTCATAAGGGCTACTGTGGAAAATACTTTAAAGTGCCTGCTAATTATATTTACTGCTATATTCAATGTTTTAGGTTTGAAGGTGATTTTCCTAATGTTTTTACAGTGAAAAATTAAAGTGGAGCCTGATGGTGCCTGATATGGGGCTGGGACCCAAGTTCATCTGTGAGATAAGGTGCACTGGAAAGGAGTAGTGGATAATCAAGCCTGTAAGGGAGTGCGTTGCAGAGTCTGTGGTCAGGTGGAGGTAGTAATGAAGAGGGATTCTCCCTGAAGGCTCGCACAGAGGGAGCCCGAGAAGTATCACTTGCCTGATACTCCCACCTCAGAAACCTCCTCTTCCCATCAAAGGGACATTACATGGGAAAAACACTTTTTGAGAGTGATCACATTTAGAAAGAGATTTGGGAAAGAGTGCGTTTTACTGGGCCTTGTAAGCCTAAGAAGAGATAAAGGAGGGCCCTGAAGCAGACCTGCCGAGACATATATGCGAAAATTCGAGCTCGCAGTGGCCCACCCAAATAAAAATTCCTGGAACCGGGCCTGTAGGGATCTGACATGTGAGAGGCCGTAAATTTTGTTTCAAGGGGGTAAGTCATTGTCACGGTGAGTAAGAGGAATTGAATGATAACTGCAAGAGGAAATGGCCAAGAAGGGCGCTCCTCACAGGGGAGATGGGGCGCCTGCATACACATCGAACCTCTTCAAAGCATAGAGCCTCACCCTCGGTCCTCCTCCACCACTGCATCGCCCCATACCAGTACTCTAGCTTGAGGGGCTGGGTTGATCACCAGTGAAGGGTGATAACGTACTTGGCTAGGAGTAATGCAAGGATAGCAAAGCACACTCTGACTGCTATGTGTTTTCCATGATTGAAAATGCCCAGTGCAGAGGCCTCCCACGTTCATATGTCTCCATTACTTTGCAGAGCGTTGCTATTTTGTCTGGCAATATGTGGAAAGGGTGGGGCCGGACCACAACTTATGCTGTATATCAGTGGACAATGTGTGTTCGTGCAGGCAACCCAGTCGGGCAGTGGGGAAGAAACGGTTGAGCTGATGTGACTTTAGATAGGCCCTATGTAGGATGGTGAATTACATACTTTTAAATCAGGCATTGCGCGAGACCAGGTGTGGGAATACAAGAGCCCTGTCCCATTCAGGAGTACATGCCCAAAATCTGTTTCACATTTGTCTCTAAGTGTCGTTAGCGGGGTCCCTGTGTGTTGCCTCATTGCCCTGTAAAGCCATGTCACAAGATGGCGTCCCATTCCCATGGTTAATTATGGACTGCATGACAGATTGAGTGGGAGGCTCAGTATCCACTATGGACTATTGGGTGCAGAGCATGTACCGCATCTGGTGGGATATAAGGTATTGACCCACAGGGAGATCAAAAGTTGACGATTAGGAGGTCGATGGTAAGAAGTTGCTCTTATTGAAATAAGTTAAAAATGGTAGTAAGGGAACACGCTTACCAGGGCATTAGGTCTCTGGATGAGTGAGAGTTGGAAGGGTATGGGAGACCCACAGGGAGAAGGCAGGAGCATACAGGATGATGTGGCAAGTAAGATTTAGTGCCCACCTAATGCATTTGTTTGCGATTATCACTAATTGTGATTGCTGCTGTGGGTGGGGGGCTGCCTTGGGTAATAGAAGACTCTGAAGCTCTGTGTGGGTGAGGGAACCCGTGCCTGCACGTGTTTCACCCAGATTACGTTGATCCAGGCACCATAAGAACCATTGAAGCTGACCTACCAGTTAGTAAGCTTCAAACAAAGGCGGCCCAAGGCCGCCCTTCTCCACGGGCAACTGTAGTTTCTGCAGTGCTATACGGTGTGGTTTGTTGCCCCAGATAATCTCTCTGAGCAATGTATTGAGGTCCTGAAAGAGACTGAAGTGGGGATGATGGGAAGGTTGGCGAAGTAGTAGAGGAGGCAAAGGATGGTAATCATTTTGCAGATGGCAGTTTTGCTTGTTGTGGCCAGTGGAAGTGTTTTCCAAATTGGACCTGCAATTTCAAGGCTGTGAACGCCCTCCGGAGGTTGCCCTATAGAGCTCAGTGGGGGAGTGGTACAGGGGCACTCACATGGTACTAGACGGTGTCACCCCTCCACTCTAGCTGCCCTCACCCCAGCTGAACCTCGAAGGGGGACAAAGATCCGCCCAAGGGGAATGTGAACGACTTTACCCAATTAACCCATAGACTGGCTGTATGCGCAAAAGAGTGCTGCGTGGCATAGATAGGGGAGATGTCCATACGCATGTACTGGATGTAAAGGAGTAGGTAATCCACGTAGAGGGAGACCTTGTGAGTTGTGCCATCAAGGGCTCCCCCTCAGGCCTCCCCCTCTAATCGAAGTCTAGCAGATAGGGGTTCCATCGCAAGGGCAAATAGTAGGGAGGAAAGGGGTCAGCCCTGTCTTTTGCCCTTTTCCACTGGGAATGCTGATCAATCAGCCCAGTTGGACTCTGGATGTGTGGTTAGTGTATAGCAGCGGTGCGTATGCACGGAGGTGCTCGCCGACCCCCAGGGTGAACAGCACCTGGAATAGGTAGTTCCACTCCAGGGTATCAAAAGCCTTTTCTAAATCTAGAATGAGGCGTACCACAAAGGAAAAGCGGAGGGGGCTTGGTCCATCAGATGAAAGAGGCGGCCTATATTTTGAGAGGTGCTCTGCCCGGGGACAAAGCCATTTTGATCAGGGTGGACTAGGGTCGGTAGGATCTGACCGTAGCATCCAGCGAATATTTTCCGCAGGATCTCGTAATCCATACCCAGATTGTCAAATGGGCGGTAGGATGCGAGGAGGTTCGAGTCTAGATCGAGCTTCCAGAGAGAGGTCAGTACGGACTTGCATAAGTATGGAGGTAGTTGTTTGGCTTGCTGAGCCTCTTCAAATATCTCGGCCAGGCAGGGGGCAAGAAGGGTGCTGAGGATGCCATAATATTCAACTGGGAGACCATCCAAGCCTGGGGTTTCATTCCTGGCTAGAGCACGTATAGCCTGTTTGATCTCCATGTGTATGCATGGAGGCGCTCGCCCTCGGGTTGACAATGATTCAGCTTGGTATTGATGAAACCAGTTCCAAATATCTTTGGGGTCCATAAAGAGGACATGCCCTCTGGGAGCAGCTTGAGGCGGACTGTTAACAGTAGAGAATGTTGTATTTTGAGCTTGCAAAACCTCTTCTTAGTGCTCAGGAAATAGGACCTTTGATGCTGGTGTGTAATCCAGGAACAGCATGATCATTTGATTGTCCAGTTTCAGGGGCCAGCTATGCATGCAGCCCCAAAGATGGCATTCAGATCTCTGTAGTGAAGCAATTTGGTGAGCATGGGGCCGAGGAGCATCCCCAGGATTGGAGGTCTTGTTGGGACCCTGTGTGCCCGCTTCAGGGAGAGCAATGGAGTGAGGTCCAACGTGGGGATGAAGGAGTGTAACCATTTGTCCAAGAAAGTTATCGGATCAGGGCCCTCCAGGCCCTCCACCTCCTATGATGAGAACATTGCTTCTCTGACAACGAGCCTTGGCGTCTTCCGCCCGCTCCTTTAGAGTCTTCACTGGGGCCTGATGGTCTGTTGGCATCCGCTGGGCCTCTGACATCTGAGGTTGGAATGTTGCTAGCTCCTTTGTGCCCTCTGCCATGGGGTCTGACAGTTCTCGATGGTTGTCACTAAGGAATCTGAGTTCAGTCACCAGGGTACCCAACGTCAATTCCATGGATAGGCGGGAGCTCTTGATAGTGGCAAGTTTGTCATCAGGGAGCTGCAAGTTGTCCATTGGGTTATTGGCAAGAGGAGTCTCTGCAGTGGCGGCTTCTCCGCTAAGGCGGAGGAGCGTCACTCCACTCCTTATGAGCATTGAAAAATTAAAAAATAAAATGATAACAAAGGTTATTATTTTATTTTTCCTCCCTTCTCCCTTACTTCCTGCAGCTGAGCTGAGGGTTGGGCCATCCATTCCAGCACGTCGACACAGCTGCAGGATGAGAAGGAGTGGTGGCACTGCTTCAAGTGTGCATGACAGTTTGGCCAGCCGTTAAAGGCTGGCCAGGCACTCATGCACACTTTTATCTCTCCACCCGAGCTGTGCATTACACCCGGGTGGAGAAATAGCAAATGGTCATAGACACTCAGTGAGCGCCTAACTAGTGCGCTCACACCAATCACAGTGCTGCTCTCATGCTGGGTGAAACCAGCATGAGAGCAGTGTCTGGATTGGTGTAGGGGACCTTGTGGCATGCCGCGAGTCGAGGAGCAGAGGCCGAAAGAGCACCGATGCTGCAGAATCCAGGTAAACATTATTTTCCCCCCACTCCCACCCCCTTATTGGCCCCCACGCTGCCACCCCCCGCTGCCCTCCCCCGCGCTGCCCACCACTTAAATGCCATAGCAGCTGCTACTGGGTCTCTGGTACGGTAGTCTGCAGCCCGGTTGGCCAGTGTGACGGTGTGGGTGTCGTCATCCTGTGTCTGATCATGATGACGGCCGAGGGAATTAGGTGGCACCCCAACTGAGTCTGGCAAGGCGGTGGTGTAGTGGCAGCTGGCCCTCCGGCGGGTTAAGTGGTCGATGGCTAGGCTGGGAGTCTGTACGGAGGCTCTTAGTATGGGTAACTGCAGTGGAGCCCACTGTGTCCCAAAGGGGGTGCAGTGGGCTGGGCGGGTCACCAACAGTGTCCAACTGGGGGAGACCGGCGTGTGCACCACAAGGCAGGAGCTGTATGATGTGGCCCCTCAAATGTCATGCTGTGCCGCAGAGTTCTGCTGCCAGGAGCTGGTGGTGTCCAAGGATGGAGGAAGAGAATGGCGAGAGAACTAACAGTCCAACCAAAGAGCACCAGGGAGGTCGGTGAGGATTTCTTCCCCTTCCATGGCGTGGGGGGTGTCACCACCCTTGCTACCACTTTCCCGTCAAATGGGGGCACTGAGCTCACCCCTCCGTGGCAGGCCGCTAATGCTGGGTGTGAAAGGCAGAGGGAGCCGTGCAGTGATCTGTGTGTATTATGATGGGGGGACTTCCCAGTAGTCCTGGTACCAGTCGGCCTGCGGGTTTGCTGTGCTAGGCCCACCTCTCACCCGTGGTTGCTGCTGCCCATTAGGGGGAGGGGCAGGCGGAGTGCAGGTCCTCGGCCTGGAGAAGTCCTGCTAGAAGCCCGTGAGGGCTACCCAAAGTGGGCTTGCGGACTCGCCCAGACCTCCTGTGTCCTTGTTAAAATCTTAGATTCAAATATTTTCTTCAGAGCCTCATAAGTCCTACTTTGCCAGCGGATATATACATTGGCTCCTAAACTGGAGTTTTTGTCCGAAATTGGGCCCGAGTAAAAGCCATATACCCAAAAGTGGGTAGGAGTAGCACAGTCATGATGAGGTCCACTGCAACTCCCAGTTACCTTAATCTTCAACCCACCACCACTTAGGACTGTGACTTTGCTGCTTTAAGGAGAGGCCACTTCTGACCCAAAGCGGGCAGCTTATCGCAGAAGCGGGAGGGAGACTGCATGCTGCTGCTGGCCTGAGCCATACGCGTTGTGGACATGCACTGTGGTGAGAATCCAGAGACTATTTTTGAACTATGATAAACTGAGCGCATTGAGCATACTAGAGGGGTTAATGTGCTCTTGAACATTTATTCATTCCAGTGTAGGTTAAATTTGGCAAAGGTGTAGTCCTTGCGAGACCTGCCGCCAAAATAGTGTAGGTGAGGCTGCACATAAAATAAATAATGCTGCCACCTTCTCCAGCAGCAGTGATGCCAGGTGGGGGGATTTTCAACAGATGATGACGAGGGAAAATCAATTGTTTATTTCATTTTCCCTCATGGTCATCTGTCAAATCCCCCCCAACCCAGCCCCACTGACCCACCACTCTTACCTGCACAGGCAGCTCCTGACCTTCTCTGACAAACAACTGTCAGGACCCGCTCAGGAACGTTGGGAGCAAGTGTTACTGGACCAACTGCCCACCTGTATCATGACTAGGGGGTCAGGGTTAATTAAAATAAAATACAGACTGTAGGGAAAAAGAAAAGAGCGGGAAAAACAGACAAGTAGTGAAAATAAAGTAAGAGGTGGAGAGGTGAGCAGGAAAAAGGTCAAATTGGACTGGGATGGGCAGGGAACTACTAGGAAACAGACAGGGAGCACTAGAAGGCTGGAGTCTGAAATACCTCATACTTATGAGAGTCGCTGCTGGCATGCTTTTTGTACCATGCCACTTTTGCACTGTTTTTTAATGTGCAATGCACCTTTGAGTCATATTTGGGTGCAAGGTGTCAGAACTGCATTTTAAGTAATAATAAGTAGTTTCACATACTTTTCTAGGTATTTTGTGTAATTTCATTGAAGGAAATTATAAAAGTTACTCCCTCCCTACTACCAGTTCGAGTGAAACTAGACCTTTTTTTGTCTCCGTGCTCAAACCTGCATCCCTTGACCATGCTCTTGTCCTCCCCCCACCAGGAGTGGTAGACAGGTCCTCTGATTTTATTCTTTATTCTCACTTTCATACCGCAGGCTGGAATATCTCGTAGACTGGCAGGGTTATGGACCAGAGGAATGTACCTGTGAGTCTGCTTGTCACCTCCAGACTCCCCAACTTCTGTCATTTGGGTTAGGGGTGTTTCCTCAGTGTAGACTTAGAGAGGGGTATATTGTCTCTTTCCTTACCCTTGCGGTTTCTCCTGCTGCCCGACTTCCCCCACATCACAAATGCCATGCAGGTAAGTTCTCAGTCACTAGTAGTCCTTGTGGTACTTTTCCCTGCTCCCATTGCGCAGGTAACAGTTGTATGTGGAAATGTACCCCTGTGAGCGCACACTGGTGCTGGGTCACCCTCTTGTCCACGGAACTGAAGACTAACAAAAGAGAGATTGGCACTGGAGTGAAGTAAAACAAACCAAGTTTATTAAACACTAATGAATGGGACTGCGTCCGGACAACACCCTCAAGTGTTGGGGGAGGAAGTACATTGAATGCAAAAACCATCGCCCTTATATATTGTTTGTTGCAGTGTTTTCGCATAGGAAGGAAAACGGGAAGAAACAAGTTTAAGCACGGAAATAGCTATAGGCAAACAAGAGCAGATGTGTGACCAGGTGGTCAGGAGATGAGGAGGGGGAGTAAGGAATGTTTATGGTGGTAATAAGCAATCATTTGATAACATCTGAGACCAGGTGCACCGCAGCTGCAGCCCCTCAGCACGTACATCAGATTGACCATGTCAGAGAGGTCAGCTAAAGTTGAGGACAAAGGCTGGGTGAAAAGGCGAACAGCAGAGAGTAAAATGAATACGATAGAAACTAAATGGATGCGACAGTCAAAGTGGCTGCCGCTTATGCTAACATAGAATTTACACTTTTCCACATGTGGATGGGCAAAGCAAGAGGACAGCGGCGGTTCCTCCGTATGAGTGGAGGAGCGCCGCCCCCCACACTGCTGTGCAGAAAGCTGGAAAAATAAAATGGTAATAAAAGGACAGAAACTAAACAGAAACCAACAAGGGCCACAAAGGGAATGGAGGTAGAAGTACTTCCCCTCCTTCCAAAAATGGCAGTTACTTTTAAATATGGCAAGACAATTCACATCAAAAAGGACTGCCCAACAGTGGAAGCAGTAACCATCCCCCAGATTGTCAATCTAGCTATGAACACTGAGGACTGTGTCAGTAGCCCAGTATAGATGGCTATGGGAGGCTAACCATCACACATTCAATTGAGTTAATCCCAACACACATGGTTTTTTCTGATGGGCAACAGCTTGCTGCTCTCTAGACAATTGAGCTGGCAGAAGTATGGTGGAGAGAATATTCATTGACCTCAGAAATATCTTTACTGATAGGGCTGAGTTAGCTAAGTCAGCCAGTTGCTACATTCTCTCTTTCCAGTGCAGAAGTGATGCTTTAAGTGAAGAGATAAAATTGAGCAACTGGGAGTGGGGGTGCTATAGATGCCATTGGAATTAACTGTTTGTTGGCCAATGGCATGATATCCTTATTGATGGTGGAGACAGTCCTGATTTGCTTTTAGGCTACCATCTTCCCCCCCCCAAAATGCTCAAAATGTACCTAGTGTAGAGAAACAACCTCAAACTGCAACACAAGATGTCAGACCCAGGGAGACCCCAAGGTTGCTCTGGTTCACAGCCTAACATCACCTCCTCCATATGCAAGAAGGCTGCACTTCTTGAAGGAGATCATGTGCTGGTGACTGGATCCGTACCAAGCTAAATTAGTTGTTGGCTACTGGAGGACTGACCCAGAGGTATTTTATCTAACTCAGACAGACTGGTGAATCTGGCAGGTCTGAGGAAGGAGGCCAAAGCTCAACTTACCGTGAAGTGGCTTGATGCTTTGAGGTGGCTTGGGAAGATAAACCCCTTTACAGTGAATCCGCCAACACTGAACCAGGGTCCAGCTAAGGGCTAGCATTTCCACAAATGCACGTGATTTCTCTGATACAACTGGCCCATAAGTACCCTTAGTTGGCAACCTAGGCATCAAGAGGAACATGGAGATGCTTACCCCCTCTTCTACTTTCTTAGTATGGGGAAGATTGTAGATGGGTTTTGTACAGCTTACCAGCTCAGTGGGAAGTCTGGGAGTTAGACAAGGGCACCCTGTATACTCCTGCCAGTGTCTATGGTCCCTTTTCAGAGGGTGAGGATTGACATTCTTAGTTTCCTAGAAACTCCTACAACTTACTTCATGCAACAAGTACATTCTGGATCCCTCCACTAAGTACTTTGCAATTTCACTACTGAGGAGTGCCCTAACTGGTGGTGGCTCAGGCACTTATTGGAATGTTCTGTTGGATATCCCAGGACTGTGATTTCTGATCAAGGAAGTAGTGCAATATCATCCTGAATCAAGGCTATGTAGTATGAATGTGGTATGAACTGCCACTTCTCCACATACTCCCATCCACAGACTAATTGTTTGGCGGAGTGTTTGAATAAAAACCTGAAGTGCATAATAGCAAGCAGCCTCGACTCCTAAAAAAGTAAATTGCCTGTTCAGTTGGAGCACATCAGAATTGTGGCCTGGGGCATTGTTGGTAAATGACAGGACCCATGTAAGATAGTTCTGGGTAATCTCTCACTGTCCTTGGACCCTAAAAATCCCTTGTCTTACAAAACACATCACCACACTTTCTTGGGCTAGTGGAAGATTGAATGTTGGATATCTGTGAGAGAGAGACTTTTAACCCAAATTAACAGGCACCAGTCTTCCCACAAGAAACTAAATTGCCTAGAAATTGGCTGCAGCATTAAAAAAATACTACTAATGCATGACAGGCTGCCCGCCAGGGTCTAGACCAGACTCTAAGGTTTTTTTAAATCTACATAGGCTACATGAGGAATGAAAGTCCCTGTCAATTTGGGACACAGTTCAGGGGGAAACTAGTTAATGATCTAACTGGATCTCCTAGTCTTTGCAATGGGACAGATGTAGTGTGTCAACACCCGCTCTGACATTACACAGGGATACTACATTTTAGGGGCCTGTATCTTGAAAAGCATCTCTGTATTTAACGTTTTCTGATAGTATCAATTACTGGATGCCAAAGATTCCCCAGTTCTGACTGTAAAATGAACTTTAGATAGGGACAAACTCTGACTTTAAACTTTAATTCTATGGAACAATAGGTGCTAGAAAAATGCTTGCGTCAGTTCCAGAACCAAAAGCTGGTTTTCACCAATGGAACACAATCGTCATCTCTCTAGGATTGGGAAGCAGGCTGATGCAGGCACACTAAGTGCAGGGCATGGTGCAGTTTTAATTTTTTGTCATATATAGGGGGGACCCGGGGAGAGCTGTGCGCGAGCCGGTCTCTCCCCGGGTAGGTTCGCGCAAGTCAATGGCCACGGCAGGTGGGGTGTTGATTAGTGAGGGCCAGGTGGGGGAATTAGGGCCAGCGCAGGGCAAGGGAGCATTGCGCACTAGGGTGGCGGGCGGCGAGGTTCGTTTTTGTGTGGTGCAGTGGAGGAGTCTGCGGTGATACGGCGGGCCATTCTGGTCCTCCGTGGAGCGGGACGCGTGGACCTTCTCTTCCCTGGAGTTTCTGGTGCGGCGGGGGTCGGGCGTGGGCGCCTTTTCCGGACTGCGGCTGGAGGCGTGGCTATGGTGGCGCCGGCCTTTTTGGCACCGCAACGGGACGGAGAGCATGGCTCTGCCGCCATGCCCCTTGTGCAGCTGGATTGGGTCTGCCGAGCAAACCCCCCCCCCCCCGTCGGATGGTGACCCCCCCCTTCTCATGGGCGCTCCTGCGCAGGTACGTTCTGTCCCTTCTGGGGCAGAGGTCCGTGGGGGTGGGTCTGGTGGCAGTCGGGGGGGAGAGGGTCCTTTGGTCGGGCTTCTCGGGTGCGGGGCGGGGAGTTTGACATGGGGTTCCACGTTCAGCTTCTGGAGCTCGGGGGAGGCGGGGGAGGAACCTGGTTATTGGGAGCAGCCCTCGCTCGGCTGTTCCTTTCTTTTCTTCTCTCTGTTTTATTGATGCGGTTTTGTGTGGCGCGGGTTTTTCCCCGGGGGTGTCGGACCGCTTTGCATGGAAGCCAGATTGCAACTGCTGTATTCTCTTTGTACTCCTGTTGGGAACCTTTTGGTACCTTGCACACACCTTTTTTCCCTTGTAACACACAGTATGCTTCCTCTCACATTTTGTTTGCCTTTGATACTTGCAGAGGTGCCCCCATTGCCTACGTTAGGTTTTTGCCTGTGCCTGGTTGTCTAGCTTATTTTGCAGTATTATACCTCTACTTGTTCTTTGTTTTCCTTTGTAACCTGCACATTTGTCACTTTTTCCTCCTGGCGCTTTTGCTACCCATGTATTTTGTTTTCTCACAATTGTCGCTTTTACCTCATGTTATTTAACGTCTGCTTTTGTAATCTGTTCACGTGTAATGTTCTCCTCATGTATCAGTCTGTTCTTTTTGGGGAGCGCTCTGGCGCCTTCGGGTGGGGTTTGCGCTTTCTGGAAGCGCGTAAATGGCTGACTAACTACATACATATATAACTTTAAGTTTTGCATGAGTTGCATGGGGGATGCACAGAAGGAACTTGTGAGGGTGCAGGCTGTAGGGTCGCACAATGAGGAGGCTGGTGCTTATAGTTGTCTCTGTATACATGGGATGGGATACGCATGGGTATACTCTACGTGTTACTTAGGAATTGTAGAGTACGGAGGGCTAATGCATATACTAGTGCTTCGAGTTATCTCTTTATACATAGTGAGGGGATACGAATGGATAGCCTCTAAGCGTCACATCGGCATGGTTCTGGGTACAATGGCCCCTCCTCGTGACCCTGTTTCTCCGGTGTGTAGTGGGGCTGGACGGGTTTTCGCTACGTCTCTCCAATTACTTGGCAGGGCTTATGTGTTGTCCCCCTCTCCCAGCAGGTTCAGCTTGGGGCCCTTGGTTCACTTGTTTCCTCCGTCGGCTTGTTTGTGGGGCATGGGGGTGTGTTGCCACCGAGCTACGCTCCTTTTCCTTTGGGAAGCAAGGTGGTTGGGCCTGACTCTATGCATGCTGCGGTGTCCTTGTCCGGGAGCCTGCTCCAGGTGGCGATTCATACGCGGTTGTTTCCACCGCTGCGGCGGGGGTTTGTGGATATATCAGTACGGTGCAGTCTGGCTTGAGCGGCTACAACGGCAAGGATGCAGCTACAGTGCGTCGGTCCTCGGCTGACAGGACACAGTTACGGGCTGAGCAGGAGGCGTTTCAGTCTGGGGTGGAGGGCACTGGAAGGGGATCTGGAGCGGATTTCTCGTCTGGAATGTGAGGCGCAGTGAAGTTATCCAATGGCATTCTAACGTTGGTGGACTTGGTGATGGCAAGTTGCCTAGGGGCTGTGGGGTTTATGTTGGACATGATGATTACCTTATTTTGGATGTCTCTAATGATAACATGGAGGGGGGTGCATTACGAATTGAGGATGTTGCATATGTTCAAGTCACAAATGAGAGGGGTGTGTTGGGGCAATCTGTTTCTCTCAGTATTTTGCAGGAGTCCTGTGCGGACCATGCACAAGTTTAAGTCTCATCGTCAATCAAGTCCAGGGGACCCTGAGTTGTTTCAACAGAGAATGTCGCAGTGTCAAAAGGTAAGGAAGGCTGGTGGTCGGTTTGGCAACAAGGGGAGAGTCTCCCAGTTTCGTACTAGATCTATTGGTATTGGGGATGAGGTTGTTGGGGCGCAAGTTGCTCTTCAAACGCTGCTTGTGCGGCAAGCTGATGTGAATAATACGTTTGGAGGGGACGATGCCGCCATTTCACGTGAGCGACAGGGCACTCTGTTGCGGGCTGCCCCAACGGCGTTTTTTTGGGGTGGGGAGAGCGGAAGAGGTTTCTGGAGCGGATTCCTCTTTTCAGGAACAGGGCGCAGTGCGCAGTATCCAATGGGAGTATTACGATGGAGGTGTGGGAGATGGGGAGATTCCTGGTGGAAGTGGAAATTCTGTTGAGGATGATGTCTTGCATTGGGATTATGACGATGATGATTTGGAAGAAGGAGAAGTACGTGATGGGGAGGATAGAAATGTTCCCTACCTCGAGACCTTGGGTCCCGACCCCTACGCACAATATCCTTGGAGGATAGAAATGTTGCCACAAGGGTTTGGAAAGGGGGTGTGGGGCAATCCGATGTTGTTAGTTTTTTTGCAGGAGTCTGGTGCGGACCACTCAAAAGTGAGAGTTCCGTCTTCAACAAAGCCACGCCAAGGGGATTTCTGCGCTGTTTCGACAACAGTTGGCGCAGTTGCCTAAAGGTAAGAAAGGGTGGTGGTCTGTGTGGCAACAAGGGGAGAGTCTCCCAGTCAAACGTACTCGTTCTCTTGGTGTTGGGGATGGGGATGTTGGTGAGCAAGTTGCTCTTACCAAGCTGTCTGAGCTGCATGCTGCTGTGGATTAAGTCACGAGGGGATGATACCGCCATTCGAGCGTGGCGGACAGGGGATGATGCTCACACAATGACTTCAAGTGCAGGGGACCAGTCTGTTCACAAAAAGTTGCCTTACTCTGGAATTGGTATGCCGTTAGGTTCACACTTATCGGAGAAACCTAAGTCTAGGATTTGGAGTGACGAGTTTGTTGATATTTTTAAGTTGCCATCTCTGGCAAATTGGCGGGGTCTCTCTTTATGGGCTGCTGCGGTGGGGAAGAGATCCGGTGGGGGGGGGGGTGTTGGTCAAGGTTTTGAAGGGCCTGGGTAGGCTGCAGTCTGTTTCCAGGTGTTGCGCCGGCCTTTCACTTTGGATTGCTCCAACAAATGTTGTTTCAATTAAGGGGTTGCTGTTATGATGAGTTTGAGTATTTCAAATTTAGGTTGTGTTTTGTGTGGTTGTTTTCTCAGGTGGGGCCTTTCGGGCCTCTGAGCTTTTGGGCTTGTGCACCAGGGTGGGCATGACCAGTGAGGAAGTGGTTCTTGAACCAGATAGGTTGCGCATCTGTTTGCGCGCTTCCAAAACGGACCAGCTGGGTAGGGGTAAGTGGGTTTTCTTGGTTGGAGTGGTGTTGTGGCTTGTTGCCCGGTGTGTGAGTGGAAGTGTTTTTGAAGTCTTGTGCTTCTTCGTCTGGTGTGATCTTTTGTCACGCTGATGGCAGTCCCGTTGCAGTTGTCCAGTTATTGGCTGAGTTACGGAAGGTATTGTTAGCTCTGGGATTGGAGCCTTCACAATTTGGTACCCATTCCTTTCCGATTGGGGCGGAGACCCAGTCTGCCCGGCAGGGGTGGGACTGGTCTCAGATCAGGAGAATTGGGAGGTGGAGGTCGGGGTGTTGCGAGCAATATGTGAGAAAGTAGCACATCTTTGCTTCGTTAACATTTCTTTTTCTACTAGGTCCCTGGCTCAGGCTGGCTGGCTTACACCGGAGAGTGTGGCTTATTGGACACTCCTTCGTGTCGTGGGCCGCAGTGGCTGCAGAAGGACAACTTTGTGGGCGATCTTTAGGTCTTAACAGTTTAACCCACGACCTGGGCCCCAAGTACCTCAACGACCGCCTGACCTTCTACACGCCCACCCGCCAGCTACGATCTACTAGCCTCGCCCTCGCCGCCGTACCACGCATCCGAAGAGCCACCGCCGGAGGCAGATCCTTCTCTTACCTGGCGGCCAAGACTTGGAACTCCCTCCCCATCCACCTTCGGCTGACCCAAGACCATCTCGCCTTCAGGAGACAACTCAAGACCTGGCTGTTCGAGAGGTAGCGGACCCCTTCCCCCAAGCGCCTTGAGACCCTGCCGGGTGAGTAGCGCGCTATACAAGTGTTATGATTGATTGATTGAGGTTGTTTGGCATGGTATTGGAGGAATGCGTTGGGGGGGTTTGTTTCCTTTGCTGGCTACTCTTGGTATTAAGGGTGGGGGCCCGCCTGACCTGCTAGTCATTCTTCTGGGTGAGAACGACCTGGTCTCTTTATCTGGCTTAACTTTGATTAAAACACGGCAAATGGATCTGGAGGTACTCAGAGACGCATGGGCGAGCACCATGGTGATCTGGACAGAATTCGTGCCTCGACTTCACTGGACTGGTGCAAGGAATGATTCTGCGATGGACAAAGCACGGAAGAATCTGAACCGTTCTATGAGACTGTTTTGTAATGATTTCTGTATTTATGTTTGGCTCACCCTCATTTGCAGGTTTCGGAATGGCGCCTATTTCGTGGGGATGGTGTCCACCTTTCTCGCATGGGTCACTCATTTTATCTTTTAGAGTTACGAGATTTAATTGCAAAAGTTCTTGATTTTCAATTGTGGTGCTATCAGAGTTCAGTTTAACTGTTTGGGTGGGGCAGGAAAACTCTAAAGGTTTTCCTGGGTGGCGGATTTTAGTGGGGGTTGGGCAGCCTGGAGCGGGTTAGTCCTTCCCCAATAGGCAGTTGTAGGAAAGGAAGGGGTATACATAAGAGTTAGGGGCTTCTGGTTTGGTTAGGGTTAACTTGGTGGGGGGTTTATCAGTGGGTAGGAATGATCTGTTAGGCTGAGAGCAGTTTGAATTAGTAATTAAATAAATAAATAAAGAAGTGGTTTGATGTGTTGTTTATAACCTGTCTTAATAAAGTGGCCTTTCTTGCTGACTAAGAAGTTGTGGACAGTGACTTTATTGCGCGAGGGGCGACCCGGGGAGAGCCGTGCGCGAGCCGGTCTCTCCCCGGGTAGGTTCGCGCAAGTCAATGGCCACGGCAGGTGGGGTGTTGATTAGCGAGGGCCAGGTGGGGGAATTAGGGCCAGCGCAGGGCAAGGGAGCATTGCGCACTAGGGAGGCGGGCGGCGAGATTTGTTTTTTGTCCCACCCACCCTTCCCCTTTTTTCTTTAGGCCTTTTTGTTTTTCCAGTGCTTACGTGCTGGTTTAGTTGGGTTTTTTATTTTGCCACTTTAAGACAGGTTGTTTTTCTTTTTGGGTGGATTTTAGTGGGGGGTGGGCAGCCTGGAGCGGGTTGGTCCATCCTCAATAGGCAGTTGTAGGAAAGGAAGGGGTATACATAAGAGTTAGGGGCTTCTGGTTTGGTTAGGGTTAACTTGGTGGGGGGTTTATCAGTGGGTAGGAATGATCTGTTAGGCTGAGAGCAGTTTGAATTAGTAATTAAATAAATAAATAAAGAAGTGGTTTGATGTGTTGTTTATAACCTGTCTTAATAAAGTGGCCTTTCTTGCTGACTAAGAAGTTGTGGACAGTGACTTTATTGCGCGATTAACATTTTGTACTCACACAAAATGAGGTCGGCATACCCACCTGACAATATTCCCTAAGGATATCCTCTCACCCATTGTCAAAATCTCCTGTTCTCTCCCACACCCTAGTTTCAGACTCAGACTCAAGGCTTTGCTGGCCCACAGGTCACTATATTTCACAGGTGTCTTCCTCTCGGTTGGTCCTTCCATATAGGAGGAATTGGTCTCTGACCATCAGGTGCGCTCTCCTCAGGAATGTAACACCCATGCTGTCCAAATTTAAATGTGCTAGAACAGGTGTCCACAATATAGTACATCTGTGTAACAAGGTTTAAAGTTGTATGCAAGTTTCTTGTGTCCCAAGAGTATCCATACCCTCTGAATCCAGAGATTGTATATTGAGGACATTTCCTGACCCCGCAGTAATAAAACTGAAGTGCCACCTATCTTGTACAGCAAGTCCCTACCCTGTGCATGTTGAGAAAAGTTGTTTGCTCGAATGTATATCTCACAACACTGCTTGTGATTATTGGGATTGCTCCGTGTCCGACCTCATATGCGAGATAGATTAATAGTAGGGGGGTTAACCTCAAGGAAAACGTCATCCCGATTGGACTGCAAATAAAGATTGAGCCAGCCATCTTCGTCGAGGTACCCAAATTCAGGGAGGGATTCAGTCACGTGGCTAATAATTGCAGCCGTCACTGGATGGTCCTCGGCGTTGAAACTGCTGCTGACCAAGTCAAACTAATCACTGCGGAAATCAACACCTTAAAAGCTGAAATTACCGCTGATCCCAATTTCGAAAGCGCTAAGGAAACCATCACTAACCTACATACCTCACTCCACGACTTCGACTTAACAACTCAGAATCGAAAACTGGAGAAACTTGCACGAGACATCAGATTGTACGATAAGAAGAAAACTTATCCGTATCTTCAAGAGGACCATTTCAAGCAAGATAATCAAGGTAGATTCCTTAATCGTGGCCGAGGAGCGTCTAGAGGCAGACGTAATTACTATACCTTTTCCGACTCTTCTTACAGCTCGGAAGGCGAACAAGATCAACCTGGTCCTAGCTATCAACAAAACTATTCTGATCCCGGCTACCACCAGCAATACCAGTTCAACCCTTTTTTAGGGCAACGCCAGGGCACATGGCGCCCACCTCGAGGCAGAGGCAATTTCTGGCCGCGCGGCCAACAACGTGGATCTCAGCAGAACACCAACACCTGGAATGGGGGTCGTGGCCAACAACAACAAAAACAAGTACATTTCCAGTCAGAGCCACAGCACGGGGAACGTGTTACCCGCAACAAGACCTACAGATGGTAGTCGGCACCAACACCTCAGAGGCAGCAACTTACCCCAGGTTACGACTTCTTGGAGGAGCTCCCCCTGGTACAGACAGCCCTGTTGTTAATATATCAAACCAAATTCTAAACGAAGATGAAATTAAAATACTGGAGAAGGGTTTATCCTATGTCCCCACTAGCCACCCAGACTCTTTTGTGATTCGCACCGAACTGTTTAAATTTTTTCGTAAAATCAGGTTAAAATATTTCTTCAGAAACTCCGCACCAAGTGCACAATCATCTGTCACGGGTTAAGATCTGATCCTTCTCAGGCAATTGCACGAGATATTCTTGAAATCACCACAGCTGGCCTAGACCAAGGTTTCCTTACCGAACTGGAGTTCAAGTTTCTGAACAAACCACACCCACGGCTGCCAACTATTTACACCATACCCAAGATACATAAATCAATGGTCAACCCCCCTGGCCGACCTATAGTATCCGGGTGCGGCTCGATCCTTGAGCCCCTGGGGCAATACATTGATTTCTTTCTAAAGCCAATTGCAGAGGCCACTCCGGCCTATTTGCGTGACACCATGCACACCATAAACATCGTGGAACAACTACCCTTTGATGCTAACCAACAACTTTTAGCTACATGTGACGTCGTGTCACTGTACACGTGCATCCCGCAACAGGAAGCCCTAATGGTTATCACACGTTGCCTGAACCAGCGCCCTTCCCCGGTCCAAGTACCGACTGAGTTTATAGTGGCGTTGCTACGCATAGCGATGACTAAGAACTTCTTTGTCTTCAAGGAGAAATTCTATATGCAAACATCGGGAGTAGCCATGGGAGCGCCCTTTGCCCCGGATGTAGCCATTCTATACATGGCTGCCTTCGAACAAGACACTGTACTCAACTCGATCAATCCATTCAGAGACCATCTCGGTCTCTGGATGAGATACATAGACGACATCTTACTGATCTGGCAAGGCAACTTGGAACAACTGATGGGGTTTTTTGAATGGCTGAATGCTCAATCTCAATTTTTAAAATTCACCATCCAATCAGACAACCATCAAATCAATTTTTTGGATCTCACAATCTATGAGAACACAGGGCATCTATTGACCAGACTATACCGTAAACCTGCCGAAAGGAATTCACTTCTGCACTACGGCAGCCACCACCCTCGAGCATTGCGGGATAACCTGCCGTTCGGGCAATTTCTACGCTTACGCCGAAATTGCTCCATCAAAGAACACTATTTCACCGAATCGGAAGAACTGAAACAGAGACTTCTGAGCAGAGGCTACCCTAAACAATTGGTCAAGCGGGCAAGGAAAAGAGCCTGGTTCTACCCACGCGAGGAGTTACTGGTTCCTAAAACTGATAAGGACCAGACGGAACAGAGAATTGTATGCGTCACAACGTTTAACACTAAAAGCAACAAAATAAAACGCATCATTAACAACCACTGGGAATTGATATCGGACGATATCCAGCAAACAGAACTGCCATTACATGCTTTCAAAAAAGCAAGGAGTGTCAAAGATCATGTGGTCCGCTCTCTCCTCAGTACACCGGAGGCCCCTACCATCAATACCATGTGGAACCTACCTCCAATTCTGGGCCACTTTCGATGTGGTGTCTGCAAAGCCTGTGACAGTACGATCCAGACCAAAGAATTTACATATCGTCATCACAAGATTCCACTCAAGAGTCATACCAATTGCAACACGGTCAATATCATTTACGCCATCCTTTGTCCGTGTAATTTGGTATACATCGGGCAGACTCAGCAAAAAGCTAAAACCAGGATACTTCAACACATGAGTAGAATCCGTTGCCAAGTCCAAGGCGCACCCTTGGTTGACCACTTTTCCACAGCAGGTCACTCACCGGAAAGTCTGAAATGGGTAATCATTGAAAGAGCCACACTGGGACCCCGGGGGGGCAACCTCTCCAACATCTTAAACACACTGGAACTCAGATGGATGCTGACCTTTGACTCAATTGAATCAGGGCTCAACGAACAGGACAGTTCTTTCTCGCAACTGGCCACTTTGACCTAAAGATTTTTCTGGTCTGATCTGTAATGGCCTTTACCCGCATGTGCGAGGTACGCCATCACTGTATATGTTGAAGCATTGGCCTACTATAATCGTTAACGGCCTTTACCCGCCTGTGTGAGGTACGCCGTCTGTATTTAGGCTATGTTTTTAGAATAGTGGTTTTAACATCACAACTGTTCAGTGTATTGTTCCATCAATTATGTGTGTCATAGAGATAACCCGGCCATCCTATTGGCCCACTATTTTATATCGTAGAGTTTACTATGACACAAGTATGTTGAAGCATTGGCCTACAGTAATCGTTAACGGCCTTTACCCGCCTGTGTGAGGTACGCCGTCTGTATCTAGGCTATGTTATTAGAATAGTGGTTTTAACATCACAACCGTTCAGTGTATTGTTCCATCAATAATGTGTGTCATAGAGTTAACCCGGCCATCCTATTGGCCCACCACTTTATATCGTAAAGTTTATTATGTCACCAGCTATATGTATGCCAATACACACTGTTGACTTATCTGCCCGTGTATCATGTTGGGACTCTTTTTGCACATAACGACCTTTGCTGTGCACTCCCTTCGGGGTTGATCTCGTTAATGTCACTCGTTCACGCTGTCAATTCCCGGCAGCGTGACCCCATTTTTTCCAACAGCTAGCAACGGTACCCCTAACGAAGTATGTCCTCTATTTTCATTGTTTACACGTTGCTTAGCGACCCCAGCCAGTCTGCCTACGTCCGCACCTTGTGACTCAGGCACGTGACTTTGTTGCCACGGTGATTTGAGCAAACCCGGAAATCTGCACCGCCATTGTGACGCCAAGCCGCGATCTTAGATGGATTCACTCCATGACCGGTAAGCTGTCGGCGTGCGTTTTAAGACCTTCCCGCTTTTGTGTGTGTGTTCCTGTCCAGACGCTACACATTCACGATCTGCAAAGTAATCCCAGCGTTTTCATGCTTCTCCTTAGACCGCTACATGAGAGCGTTCCTGCCTGACTGACACTAATCATCACCCCAGCCGGATTTGTCCACATTACGGAATCTGGGTAAGTCCGGATTCCTTCCTTTATGCCTCATTTATTGTGTCGATGCTACTCTCCCTATTTTGCCTAAATATGCCTCCGCCTTGTTTTCAGACAGAACTATACTACGAAGGTATCTACGACCCCATCCCCTACTCGCCATACTTTTACAACGAATGGTGCATACCACGGTGAGTTTTTCAACCACCATTACCCAGTACCACCCTGCACAAGAGCTAGGGCGCTTTTTTCAATTTTGGATGCACTTATTCCACAGATCAATCCGTGGAACTTTCTACATACTTGATTCGATCCCGCCGATACCACTTCCGTGGTAAGTCCTTCACCTTTACATTGCAATTTATGTAATCCCCAGTGACTCTCTGGCTCTTTCCTTGGTCTGGTAGTTTGCTGACCAGGCTTCAGCTGGCAGTAGCCACCCTAGTTTGTCCGTGATTCCATCCACCTTGTTGGATCTAGCTTTTCGCCACGTGCTCACGACCAGTATATAATTGTACTGACGCTCCAATACAATGCAATTCTAGTGTTTATAGTGTCCCAACTATCCGTATGGGATCTCAATTCATTTACTTTATTCCAACCCTAATGGGGTGATGTGCTACTATGTTTGATTTATATACAGGGACATGTATCCCGTATTTACAACATATATTTATATATTAAATAGGTTGTGTGTCCCTCCAGTCCTGATGAAGACCCTACAGCAAGATAACCATTGATATCTGCATCCTTGAGGGTCGAAACGTCGACATCTATTTTCGTTCGTCAACTCCACTCCCCACTGTCTACATTTATTGGACTACTTGGAGTATGACCTTTTCCGAACAATCTTATGAACATTTTTGGTCTCATTTTCTCTGTACATAGTCTGTAACTCTGTCAAACGACTGACAATTGTTGATATTACTGTCACTTACGAATTTTCACTCTCTTCCTCACCTATTCCCCACAATCACTACACCACCCCATCCCGCTTCCCTCTCTGGGGCACCATGTAAATTAGTGATTTATTATTGTATATATCAATTGTGCATATTCAATACGCATTCCCATTGTGAAGTAAACAATGTGGACTCAATTTATGTTTCTTTGATTATTTTTCAACTGTGTGGCTTTATGTTCCATTGCTACTGGGACCCCCTCTTCTTATCGACCTCATATGCGGGCAGATCAGAGCGGGTCAGAAATAAAGAGGGCAGGTGAGAAGGGAAGAGCGTTTCGCGTTCTTGTGCATGCATGTGCACTTTCCGTCCTTTCCCTCTGAACTCACCTGTCACTTCCGGGTCCCGACGGCGGTCGATGTCGGCGGTCGATGTCGGCGTTCGGCGTCGGACTGCTTCTCGTTGGGTTTCTGTACTCCAGGAAATCCATACCTCCAATTCTATTACAGGACCGCAGGCTTTGGATTATGCTTTCTCTTTCTTTACTGAAAATAAACAGCAGCCAATAGGAACGATTTTAACATATAATGAAAAACTACAAGATGCCTTAGTACAGCATCCACAACCATAGAGACTAGCCCTATAAATGGCGCTCTTCTCATGAACACTTTCTCTTTCTTTGCTGCTCTCAGCTGAGTGAAGTGGTCCGATTTTATTCCTTGTGTTCAGCTGTTAAGTTACATGTCAGTTGTTGCATATGTATTCGCGAGCTAAGCTATAATTATATATTATTATAATTGTATTCAACTGCGCGGCGTGTCTTGGCGGCAGCGTGCAACGAGGGTGTCGGGGAGTTTTCCCTCATGGTGATCGGGTGGTGGCGAGCGCGATAAGACCTCATTTGCGCCTCGCTCCCACCAGAGTGCCTATGCCCTCGGCGTGGCTGCCCAGTTTTACCGCGATCTAACGCAGCATTTTGCGGCGCCTTCCCTAATACGGGCCTGCGTTATTCTTTGAGCCAGGCCTTGCATAGCCCAATTGGGCTTGTTTTGGGCTACAGGACGCCCAATTTCGATTCCTCTTCTCTCTGCGCGTATTTTCAAATGCGGATCAGAGCACAGGTTGTTCTTCTTCCCTGTACGCTGACTCCTGTCCTGGGCTGCATAATAAGGAAGGCACAAGCCGAGTGCAGGCTTTTGAAAGGGTGGCTCTTAGACGCCCTCTGATGGGCTGGAATTATAGTGAGTATAGCGTTGCTGAGGAGCAGTGAAAGTTTTCCTTTGCACAAAGGGTTGCTCCCCCTTAATCAATTTTCTTGGGATTGTTGGCCTTGGCAGGCAATTGTCCAAATTGCAGTGAAGCACTTAGCGATGGAAGACTGGGCCTATTTTGAGGAGGATGAGTACAAGTATTATGAGGAGGAGCACGCTCCTCTCCTGGAAGACAACCTGGTTGAGGCCCTGTATGCATTAGTGCCACAGACCGTCAGTAAGGCGGTAGAGGTAGCGGTTCCCCAGACAGTCAACAAAGCACTTGCAGCCGCCCTCAAACCCATCATGGCACAGCTGGAAAGCTTTGCGAAGCAATATGGGATGCACCCTCAGGAGCCGGCAGGACCAGCTGCGGCCTCCTCGGGGAAAAAAGCTGCAACTAAAGCCAAGGCGTCGAGCTGGCCGCACGCGTAGGCCCTACCTAAATTACCTCCAGCCTCCTCGGGGGATCATCAGTACTTTGGGGCCTTGGATCCCATTCCATCATCATCCAAGAAGGTTCAGGACACTGACACAGACACTGACACGGACTCTATGGTGCATATCGCATCCCCCAAGAAAAAGAATGCTAAGAGGGCTCCTATAGATCCTCCGCCCCCGCCCTTTACCATGCCACAAATCTGTTCAACTTTAACCAGCAGGACATTGTCCACCCAAGTTCATCAGATTGGCTCCATCCCCGGAGGTGGCGGATTATTTACATCAGAACCTGAGGAGAAACTTTGAAAAGGAGGTTCGGAGCAGATTGAGGTCCGAATGCCCCTGTCTGTATGTCCCATATAAGGTGGTGGACACGCCTAACACAGACCCAAATATGTTAGCATTTTTTTAAAAATTGGCTAAGGACCCCAACAAGGGCATTGACCTTGCCTGGCACGGATGCCAGGATAAGCTCTTGGATATCACTGGCCCCTTGGCAAAAATGTTGGAAATGGCGTTAGTAGCCAAAGACACTGGTGCCCCAATTGACCCAGATATCCTTGCGGGATGGACACAGCGCGGCATCGGTTTCCTGGGAAACGCAAACTGTACCATTTCCACTGAACGCAGGAAGTCCCTTCTCATGCGGATGGAAAATAATTTTATCGAACTGGCTTCTGCGAAGGCGGGCGCCTTGGCGGAAGGATTACTGTTTGGCGAGAGGTTTGTCAAGGACCTGTCCAAGTACGTCGGGACCTTCACCTCACTGGACAAGGCCCAAGCAAATATTAAAAGAGTGTTCCAAGCTGGCCTTCTTGGTTGGGCCGGGCAAGGTAGGGGCCGCCATTATCATCAGGGCCGACCCAGAGGAGGGTAAGGCCGGAGGTGGAGGAGAGTACCAAGACACCACGAGACGCTTTAGTCGTCGCAGGAACCACCGTGGAGGGCAGAGGGGGAATTTACAACCCTAGATTACAGCAGGTATGACCAATGGCTCTATCTCTATGTCCTCTGGGGAGTTGTATTCGCCATTTCCTAGACAATTGGTCAGTCATTACTCAGGATGCTTAGATTTTGCAAACGGTACGTGAGTTCCGCATAGAGTTCTTTCAAACACCTATGCAAAGTGCTTTCTCAACAAGACAAACTTATTATAGATCAAGAAATAGAAGATTTGCTGGAGAAACTTGCGGTAGCCTATTGCGACGACAGGCCCGTGGGTTTCTGCAGCAACATCTTCCTTGTCCAGAGGAGAGACGGGGGTTGCAGACTAGTTCTAAATCTGAAAGATTTCAACTTCTTTGTCCTGAACAGACATTTCAAGATGGAGGGGATTCACCTCCTGACAGACATTTTGAGACAAGGGGGCTGGATGGTCCGTCTAGATCTCAAGAACACCTACCTGACGGTCCCAATTTTTCCCCCTCACCGGCGGTTCCAGTGATCGCATATCTCCGGGAGCAGGGTATTCGTCTAATAATCTACATTGACGATATACTGATAATGGCTCCCTCAGCTCCCCTAGTAGCTCAACATCTGCAGATGACAATGACACTGTTAGATAATATGAGTTTTGTGATAAGCAAGACAAAATCTGTTCTGGTCCCATCGCAATCACTGGAGTTCTTAGGGTTTGTCATCAGTTCTCAGACGGCTCAACTCCAGTTGCCCAAACTCAAGTTGAGGGATCTGAAGAAGGAATTAAGGAAGACTCTAGATACACAAGTCATGTCTTTATGGGCGATTGCGCGTCTAGTAGGCCTTCTAGCCTCCTCCATACAAGCAATCTTCCCGGGGCCGTTGCATTACCTGGCCCTTCAACGTCTAAAGATGCGGCACCTTCATAAGGGTCTCTCTTACTCGGACCAGGTCCCGCTCACAGACGAGCTCCGAGAGGAAGTCAAATGGTGGTTACCCCGCGTGGATGACTGGAACAGCCGAGCAATCTTCGGTTCTCGCCCAGAGATAGTCATAGAATCCGATGCCAGACGGTCGGGTTGGGGAACATGATGCGGGGAGAGTACCACGGTGGCAGATGGTCTCTCCAGGAGTTATTGTTACACATCAACTGTCTCGAGCTCCTGGCGGGATCCTTTGTGATTCGCACTCTCTCACCCAGGAAGGTATTGTGTGCATTCACTTACAGATGGACAACATCTCTGCGGTGAGATATATAAACAAGCTGGGGAGATATATAAACAAGCCGAAGTTGGCGGAGATCGCCATGGACTTCTGGCATTACTGCCTAGCTCACCAAATAACGATGATAGCGGAATACCTTCCGGTGCGAAACAACACAATAACGGATTGGACCTCCCGTCACTTGAAGGATTACAGTGACTGGAAGCTCCATCCCTCTCTCTTCCAAATTACTCAGTCAATTTGGGGCCCTTATCACATGGATCTTTTTGCCTCAATGCTACATTGTCAACTGGAGTCATTCTTCAGTTGGAGCCCGGACACTCTGGTGAAAGCCACGGATGCCTTCACGCAGGATTGGTCCAGGACACTCTATTATGCATTTCCCCAATTTGTTTTGATTCCCAGAGTGGCAAACCAAATTGTTCTGCAGAGAGCAGAGATCGTCCTAATCACCCTGGTATGGAAGGCCCAACCTTGGTTCCCAGTCTTGCTGGAACTGACGTGCCATTTCCCTCTTCATCTTCTCTGTTCCCCGATGATGCTCCAGGGCCCTCAGGGAGAATTGCACCTTCTAGTTCTCTTGGGACAGCGGTCCCTGATGGCCTGGAGTCTTTCAGGCATCAGTGGTCATTGCCAGGAATTTCGAAAGAAGCTTCAAGCTTCATCCAACAGACCTGGGCTTCTCTACCAGGAAACAATACTGTTCAGCATGGAGAGCATGGTTGGGTTGGTGCTTGGAGGAGCACCTGGATCCCCTGGAAGCAGGTCTCTCCCAAATTGTGAATTTTCTTTCCAAAAAGGCTGCATATGGTTTATCATATAGATCGATTAACAAATTCCGATCGGCCATCTCTGCTGGGCATCCACACATAGATGAGAGACCGGTAGGTATGCATCCGGTGATATGTAAACTCTTAAAAGCAATACGTGTGGCGAATCCACCTAAGGCTAAGTATTATTCTTTGTGGGATGTGTCTAAAGTCCTAAATGTATTTGATAATTGGCCTAGCAATGAGTTACTCTCAAAGAAACAGCTGTCTCCTAATTAGCTATGCTTCTCTGTTTATCTGCATGCCGACATGTCTCTGATGTTAAGAGTTTTGGATTTAGATGGAAGGATATTTTCTCCGGAGGGAGTGTCGGTTGTAATTTCTGCTCAGACAAAAACTTTCTCCAGGTCCATTGATTACAATGCTTTTCAGTTGAATGATAAATTGTGTGTGGTGAAATGTCTCAAAGTATATGAGGAATGTACCCGACCTATCAGACCGGTCGGTTGTTCAAGATTGCTAATAGCTTTACAAAAACCTTTTAAGCCTGTTACCTCTGCTACTATTGCCAGGTGGCTCAGGTATGTACTGACAGAGCACACTCTGTGAGAGACGCTATGGCTTCAAAATCCTTTACGTTAGGTATCAGTATATATGATATAATGAGAGCAGCTGAATGGTCGTCTAGCTCTACATTCAAGCAATTTTATTATAAACCTGTGGGTGATGTTGCTTCTGTGGTTCTAGATAAGTGTTAAACTAGCATAATCCATAGCCTCCTGTCCTGTAATAGAATAAAACATTTGCTAGCATTCGCGCCAAGAATTTTCAATTCTATTAAGGACACGGAGGCGAGGATTATCCCACCCGAGGTATATTTATTGTTTATAACTGTCATGTTTTTCCCTCCATGAGACAAGTGTGTATTACAGTTATTACGAGTTCAATGTCTATTACAGGTGCAGAACAGAAAGGCGAGTAGACAATCACTTTGGTCTTCTTGGAAGGCGTATTCTATGGTCTTCGTTGGCGAAGCCTGCAGTTCAGTCTACGACGTTATTGGTTGCTGTTTTGATAAGTTTTTGCTTAAACAATGGACAATGAATTCATAGACAATGCTCGTTGGGCAAAGAAAGAGGAAGTGTTTGTGAAAAGAGAGTAATTTATAGGGCTAGTCTCTATGGTTGTGGATGCTGTACTAAGGCATTTTGGGAAATGTCGTTTTTCATTATATGTTAAAAACTTTCTTATTGGCTGCTGTTAATTTTCAGCAAAGAAAGAGAAAGCATAATCCTTTCCTCCGAGTCCTGAATAGGATTGAAACTTCTTGGCGCATCTGCTAGCAAATGTTTTATTCAAGGCTGGCCTTGCTACCTCTCGGGTCATCAACAGTCTACAAAAAAGAAAAAGAAATCAACAACAATTAAAGAACCAGCAGTTCCAACTTGGTCTCACGTGAGGCTATCTTATATCTTAGGTTATACTTATCTGATGTGTCTCCATGGCGTTTGAGGGATTCCGTTTCCTAAGGTGCACTGCTGCAAGCTGCAAAAATAAAGTACGAATAATCATAACAAAACAAATCCTGAAGTTGAGGAACTAATTAATCATTGTGTTATATCAGCCCTGCCTATTTTTTGTTATATTTTCTTGTTTTCCTTATTACGCTGGTCCACTCCATCCTGGAAATATATATATTTTTTTATTCCATTCGGATTATTGTATTTTGGGGCTACTCTGATGAGTTAGTACAAAGGTTAGTACATTGAATATTTACTCATACATTATTCTCTATATTATTGATATAACCTAATATGCATAAACTTTTATATAGGAAGAAACGTGCTTCTCTGCCTCTGATACCTATAACTTTAACGGAAGAGGGTAAATTCACAGGTAGTTATTTCACCGAGAAAAAACTGCATTGCTGGACGAATACTGGGACTGTTGCTATGTATTAGTTCTATGTAGTTATACACATATCTCTTGTCTTATTGCAGGCATTGTCTGTGATCCTGAAGATTCCTATTCAACCCTGAATATTTTGGATGTGTGTCTTTTGTTCCCTTGTTTTCCTCCTCTTCCCCATTTCGCAGTTGTAGACTTTGACCTTGTTGGGCCTCTGTGGTGACTGGGGGGAGTTGGGAACTTGCTACTGGCTTCATCTAACCCCTACGGAAAACACCAAAGGTGAGAATTACAGTGATCTAGGGTGATTGTCATTGCTATACATATTTTGTTAGAGGTTACCATGTATTAAGCACAACATATATATTTTTAGACACCAGTTTTCTATGAGATGTGAGTGCTTGTAAAAAAGAAAAAGAAAAAAGTAGCAAGGGGTGGTGTGGCTCCCATTTTAACAGATGGGTGCGGTGCCCAGTGTTAGAGTTGGAGGTAGTGAAAGTATTAGATTCTGGGAAGTTGTATTCCCCTTTAATGTATTCAAATGTTCTATGTGCGACTCAATTGTAGAGGTCACAAGACATAAAAGAGCCCTGGGGATTTAATGTTTGGAATTCAAGGGTGTTCAACCCAGGGGAGAAATCCACATTCCCAAATAGGTGTTAGGAGCTAGGGAAAGGGATTTAGACCTGCATTCTTTTTTTTTTTTAGTCAAAGGTGTTTTTATTAGCATTTTTTAAGAACTCAGAAAAACATGCGACAATCCCGCACAGCTTCCCACGCAGGGGGCAGATAGGAAATCTGAACACTGTATAGATCAGGGATTCTGGGGGTAATAAAGAGTAAGGCCCGTGGCGGCCCGGGACATCGAAGAATCCCCGGATCCTGGTGAGGGCCCATCGTCGATCAGGCAACCCTCAGGATTTAAGGCCCATGAAAACGTGGAACATTTCTTAGCAAGGGTCCCATAAGACCTGGTCTGTCCTGCCCCCATGGCATCATAAAGGCAACTCAGTAAAGTGAAGGAGCGCCAGAAACCATAATGTAAAGAACAATACCCCCTCCTCACACTAAGTCCCCCAACTACCCCCTCCTCCCCCCCCCCCCCCAGTGGTGGTAGCGTTCCTATGGATAGAATCCCGTTTGGAGAAAGCATTAATCACAGTTGGAACAAATGGAGAGATCGAACATTGGGTGGGCACTCCGCAGATGGCAGCCCGGAGGAAAGAAACCGAACCAGAGGGCCCCAGCGGAATTCAAAGTTTTTAAAATCATCTAGAAAGATGTCTGCCATTCTCTCCACACTCAACAAGCGCCAGAGTCTTGCATGCCAAAGGGAGATCGCTGGGGCCTCTGTCCGCTTCCAAGCCGCGGCCAGGGTTGTCTTGGCTGCCCCTATGCAGAGCCACATTATCTTCTTGTCCGCTTTTGTCTGGAACTCAAGGGATGGGTCTCTAAGGCCTAGCAGGATGTGATCCAGTGAGTCCGCTATTGGGTAGCCCAGGATCTCTTTGATGTGGGAGAGTATCTCATCCCAGTACGGACGGATAGTAGGGCAGTCCCACCAAATATGACGGAAATCCCCCAGCATGCCACACCCCCTCCAGCACCTGTCGGTAGAACCAGGGAAGATCCGCCGCAGCCTGGCTGGGAACATGTACCAGTCCATCATCGTTTTGAGGTGGGCCTCCCGGAGTTCCACCGAGTGGTTGTATTTTGCTATATCAGACCACAGATGGGACCATTCAGAGTCAGTAATATCTCGGCCCAGCAGCTCCTCCCACATGGACATATAGCGGGGTCTAGGGGATATGGCAGTAGACAAGAGGAGCCCATAGAGAAAGGAGATGACCCCCCGCATCGAAGAGGTCTTTGATAGGAAGGATTCGAACGAAGTGGGGGGCCTGGTAGCTAAGTCTCTCACCGATGGGGATAGAGCCCAATGCAGGAGTTGGGCGTGGTGGTATCGTTCTGACCTCTGCACCCCATAGTCCCTCATACAATTATCAAGAGTGAGTATAGCAGAGCCATGAAATAAGTGCGTAAGCGCATGGCAGCCCCCCTTCCTCCAGGCATCGAAGGGGCCTTCGAGCAACGCTGGTGTAAAAGCAGGATTAAAGTGTATAGGAGTAAAAGGGGAGGGAAACGTCATCCATCGGTCATCCCCCGAAATTGAATCCCAGACTCTCAGGGTAGTGCTAGTGGGGGTACTAATGTAGGCGTTCTTGGGCCTTTCCCCTTTGGGCTTCCACACTAAGTCCCAGATTGTCCTCCCTGCCACACTCCTGTCCATGTGCAGCCAATGCTTTTCCGAGGCGGGCTGGGTCCATTCTATTAAGACCCGAAGTTGAGCTGCCTTATAATACAAGTGCATGTCGGGTAAGCCTACACCGCCCTCTTTGGTCGGACGCCGCAGTGTAGCAAAGGAGAACCGCGCTCGGCCCCCCTGCCAGATAAAGCTGAGCTTCATCGTTTTAACTTGTCGGAAAAAATCTCCCTCAAGGGCGATGGGTAAAGTCTGAAAGAGGTATAGCAGCTTGGGTAGGAGAGTCATCTTGATTGCGTGAATCCGACCCAGCCAAGAGAGAAACATCGGCTTCCAGCGGAACAAGGACCGTTGAATTTCGGCGAGCAGTGGGGGGAAGTTCGCAGAGTAGAATTTGCCCACCGTGGGAGTCAATTGTACTCCCAAGTATGTTATAGAAGAATTGGTCCATGGAAGGGGTGTGAGTGGCTGAAGGTGGGCCACTGCAGCTAAGGGAAGGGTAAGGTTGAGGACAAACGATTTCACGAAATTGACCCTAAAGCCCGCCACTCCCTCAAAGCGGTCCAGAGTCGACTGTACTCGGGGGAGAGAGTGAGCCGGGTCCGCAAGCGAGAGCAAGACGTCGTCCGCAAACAAGGTGACCTTGTGCTCCTCTCCAGTGAATGGGATCCCCTTAATAGCCGGATCCTCCCGTATTGCCACGGCCAGTGGTTCAATGCTCAGGGCAAAAGGCAAAGGGGAAAGGGGGCAGCCCTGTCGTGTACCCCGGGAGTGCGAAAAAAAGGCAGAGAAATGACCATTGACAGCTACTCTGGACCTGGGGGAGCTGTAGTTGGCCTTAAGCATTGTCAGAAATTTGGTCGAAAAACCGAATGCAGTTAGGGTTTGGAACAGAAACCCCCAGTCCACCCTGTCGAATGCCTTCTCAGCATCTAGGCCTACGAGTACCGCCGGGATTTTGAATTTGTTGGCCTTCTCGATCAGGTGGATTATCCTTCTGGTGTTGTCGTGCGTCTGTCTACCCTTTATAAACCCAGATTGGTCCGGGTGTATAAGCACCGGCATCAAATCGAGGAGCCTAGCGGCGAGGATGGATGAATAGAGTTTAGCGTCGAGGTTGAGAAGGGCAATTGGTCTGTATGAGGAGCATTGAGAGAGGTCTTTCCCCGGTTTGGGGATGACCGATATGGTGGCCTCCGCCATGGAGACTGAGGTCACGCCCTCCTCCGCCATGGTATTGAATAGTTGCGTCAAAAATCCAGCCAGCTCGGAGGCGAAGGTCTTGTAAAAGATGGCCGTAAAGCCATCCGCCCCGGGGCCCTTGTGGGGCTTCAAGGCCTTAATGGCAGCAAGGACCTCCTCTCTAGTGAAGGGGGCGGTGAGCGTCTCGTCCCACTCCTTTGATACCTGGGGTAGCGGTAACGCGGACAAGTAGTCCCCTTGTGTTTCGTAATTCAGGGTGTCTCCCGTGTACAGTGTCTCGTAGAAACTGCCAAAGAGATCGGCTTTTAGTTCATCAGCGTGCGTTAGGGTCCCATCTACGGATCGTATTCCCCCGATATATTCCTTTTCCCTTTTTTCTCGGAGCTGCCGGGCCAAGTGTTTCCCCACCTTATTCCCCTGAGAGTAAGATAGTCGCCGCAATCTCAAGAGTATGTATTCCGCTCTATTGTTGTAGTGAGCCCTGAGTTTACCCCGCACTGCCGTCAGTTGCCGCATGGTCTGCCTGGAGGGGGTTTGTTTATGAGCCTACTCGAGAGTAGAGAGTTCCTCCTCCAATATCTCCCTGTCTTGCCCTCGCTGTTTGTTAAGGGCTGCGTTAAGCGCTATACAGCTGTCACGGATGGAGGCCTTGAAGGCGTCCCATGTGTTAAGGACCGAGGTGTCGCTGGTGGGGTTTAGATCAAAGAATTCAGCAATGGCCTTTCGGAGCCCGACGCAGGAGGCCCTGTCCCGTATCAAGGGGGCCAGGAAGTACCACCTGCGGTGGATCGTAGAGGCCATCTCCCATCGGAGGCAAATAGCGAGCAAACTATGGTCAGAGACCGACCAGGGGAAGATCCTGGCCTCCCGCAGGTCTCCTCTAAGGGATTGGCTCAAGAAAAAATAATCGAGGCGCGAGTAAGAACGGTGGACGTGGGAGAAAAAGGTATAGTCCCGTGAGTGAGGGTAGAGAGAGCGCCAGCCATCTATCAGCCCCATATCTGTCATAATCCGTTGGGTATCGGTGGAAAACACTCCCGCATCGGATCTTTGGTGGGGAGTGCAATCGGTATCTTTATTCCACACTAAGTTGAAGTCTCCCATCACTATCAGCGGCCCCTCGATCATATCTACTACCTTCCCCCACAGGTCTTGGAGAAATCTATTTTGTCCCACATTGGGGGCATACACGACCAGAAAGGTGCACACCCTGCCCCTAAGCCTGCCCTTGGCCAGGAACCAACGTCCCTCCCTATCCCCTTGCACCTCCAGAGGCTGGAATTGAAGGGTTGAGCGAAACATCAGGGCAACACCTTTGTGTTTGGTGGTTGCTGAGGACTTGTAAATAAGGGGAATTTGCTTATGTTTAAGGCGGGACTCATCCGGTCGTGCGAGATGAGTCTCCTGCAAACCCACTATGTCTAGGTGATGATTGAGTATGTATTTCCAGACTTTCTGGTGTTTATGGGGGGAGTTTGAGGTACTGGGTTTTTAAGAACCGGCACAGAACCGGTAACCCAGCGGTGTCAGGGAATCAACACCCAGAGACCTCGGGTTCTCCTGAGTCAGACCTACAGAAACTCAGAGTCTTCTAGGTGAAGTCAAAGATTAGTTTATTGGCTGCAACCAAGGTAACAGGGTCCTAGAAGTACAATACGGGTATATTCTCAGGAGACTGCACACTTTCACGAAGTCAGGCTTCTCTCTTTATACATGATATTCGGCCTTGGGCAAACATTCTTCGAATTCGTGGTATTTCATTTATAGTTACTGGTTACAAAAGAAAAGCAGAGTCATGATGACATGTACATATTTCACGTCGTGCTGCCCATAACAAATCATCCGGCAAGGCGCAACATTTCATCAGATATCGCTGGACCCCCAATAAAAACGGTCACCTCCCCATCATAAAGCAAGTAAAGAAAAGGAGTGGAGAAAAGATGTGAGCGAGATATGGCAGGTGTGCGCGCTGAAATGGTTTTATGGCTGGTTGAGCCTAGATGCTATCTTGCTCGGCCACTGGGAGGGAACTGACCTAACGAGTTCGGCCTGGGGCAATGGTTCTAACTTGTACTGAGGTCAGGGAGAAGTCGATTAAGGAGTATGTGTCCTTGTGGAATCAAATTCAACTGGATTAAGGCCTATGTAAAGGGCAACATATAAATGGGAGTGGGGTTCAGAATGTAAATGACGATTTCGAGGTGAAATCGTCACTCGAATACGCCGAAAATACATGTACATGATGTACTTGTCATTCTCGGTCTTTTGATACCAAATTCGTCCTATTTCGACGAAGTTTTTATTCTCGAGTCCAGTACTATTATATGAATCCAGATTTTCAGAACCACAAACCCTCCTTTTGCCCTTACATAGGCAATTAATCTATCCTCATGTTAGTCTGAGTCCAGATCTATATTCCTAAAGTCATTGAGATGTTGCTGTAACATCATTCTAGTACTGAGTTCATCTCTTGACACAGGCTTCCTCACACATGATGTAGCACAGAGGCCACATATTGCAGGAGCTCACTGTATGCATAGACAGAACAGGAAAAGAATGGCTAAGACCATCCCAATGACCATCAGAATTTTCCATCCCCAGGCAGATATCAGTTCCCAGAACCATCCCATAAATGACCAATCTCCTTTATCCACATGAATGGATTCGGAAATCTTATGCAGTTTGGAGATGGCCCTGTACACTGTTGGAGCATTATCTGGGATGAAAATGCAACAACTAGACTGGATCAATTTGCATACTCCACCTCGGTCCGCAAGTATTACATCCAAAGCGACCCGGTTCTGAAGGGTCATAAGTCGATCCGACTGGAGCTCAGCAGTCAGGTTACTAAGGGCACCAGCAGTTTCAGTCACGGTGGATTCAACTACCCTTGTCAATGGCCTTATGTTCCTGCTGTTAGCCATGGCTCCCCAGAACGGCAGAAAACCCATTGCAAAGTCACCAAATTCTTGACCTGCAGTGTCTTCTTTACTCAAAACAACTCTAACTACCCTTGTCCGATGGTAATCCGCCGCTGCTGTGTAGGTGGGAGGTAACAGGAATGAAACAAAACATGAGTCCGAGAAGTCAGGGGGCAACCATGTATAGGCTCTATCATGGCAGATGAAATAAGTACCCTTAGCGGCTAAAAACGCAGGGGAAGTCTGAGATCCAAAAACATACGTTTCTGTACAGACACTCTTCCCTAGCTGAGCTCTGGGATTCTTGCCAATACCTTGCAGACACAGGTGACCTTGATGAGGCACGATCCAGATAAGGGACGATCTTTTGGCTTGCTGTTTCTCACTTAATGTAGTGCCATATCCGGTCACGTTCCAACCTACATATGCAAGTATCTCATCATCCGGGGTATCTTCGTAAGAGGTTACTTCCTTGATCATGTCAACTATACCTTTGACTAGGGCGCTAGTCTTGAGGTTGTCTTTTACAGAACGTAGGGGTTGGATTTCCTGTGCATATATGAACATTGTCCTATATGCCCAGACTGAACCATTGTGACTAAATGGCAGGACCAAATAGGGGATACCTTTATCCGTGGTGTGGGGCATGAGACCACACACCCAACAGTTAGTTGTGTTCATTACAAGTTGGTGTTGGTGTAATAACTGAACGAAGGAGTTATTAATGAACTCTAATCTCCTATTTGATTCGTGGTCAGGCAGAGGGTGGAAAGAATGAGAGGAAACAGTAGGAGGAGGTATGGGTGATGTAGTGGGCGCAAATGTCACATGAAAAGAGAATAAAACATAGCTTATCAAAAAGACCATTACGCTGAATAGCATAAAAATACACACTATTATAAAACTTTTCTTTGTCATCGTGTTAAAAAGTCTCTGCTTAAAGTTCATTTGTTTGGCAGGCCTCTCCACATCAGGAAACTCCATCCTCTCTAAGGTGCTGCCCGCGGTGGTAGGTTGCCTCTGCTAAAGGATGCTTCCGTCAGTCTAGGGCAACTCCCTTGGACCAACCAGAACCAACGACCTAACGTCGTCAGCTGCACCCAAAAGTCTTTAATCAACCGCGACCCTAGCAGCGGAACCCGGATGGCGGTTCGAAAAAACAAAAATAAGCAAGTTACCTAGATGGGAGATCTGCACTTTAAAAAAAATAGGATTTGGGGAAAAGACACATTTTATTAGTCCATGGGGTTTTCTCTCGAATCACAAAAGGAATCACTTTTAATTAGTCTGTTTTTCTTGGTCGCAAATTGTAGCGTCTTTTCCCGGGTACTGTCTGGTCCAGAAATAGTAGTTCAGGTTCCACAGAGTTCAGTTGTTCTGGTGGTGGCACAGTTTCTCGAAAAATGTTCTCGCTTTCACAGTCAGGGTTAGTTTCTTTTACACGTTCATCAGTTGTGCGCTCTGAGTCAGTGCCTCCTTCCTGGACCCATTGGTCATGTGGCAGAGGGAAGGGTATCTTCTTACAATGGATCCTGTGGACCCAATTGGCCTTCCCCTCCACCCTAACAGCCGACCTTGTAGACAGGAGGACGAGGTGAGGTCCGGTCCATCTGGGCTGGTCGTTTCTTGTTCTTTGAAAGTTGCGGACGAGGACCCATGAACCGGGGTCAATGGAGTGACCCGGGGTCTCAGAGACCGGAGGCAAGGTGTTGTGGACCTGTTGATATAAAACACGCAATTTAGCCGTCAATTCATACAAGTAATCAAGCAAAATAGGGTGTTGCAGCTCGCTGAATTTCGTGGGCCTAGGCACTCCCCATATGTTGGCTGGCCGACCAAAGACTATTTCATAAGGGCTGAGTTTCACTCGCGAATGCACAGTCATTCTGGTGGATAGGAGTGCTAAGGGTAGAGCGTCAGGCCATTTAAGACCTGTGCTCGCTTGGATTTTGGCCAATTTAAGTTTAAGCGTGCCATTGTAACATTCCACTAATCCAGCTGATTGGGGGTGATTTGCAGCGTGGAACTTCTGCCTAATGCCTAGCCCTTCACACACTCTTTTCATCACACGACCCACAAATTCACTTCCGTTGTCAGACCAGACTATTCTAGGCATTCCGAACCTGGGGAAGAACTCTTTCACAAGGGCTTTTGCTGTGGACAAGGCAGTATTGTTTTTTAGGGGATAGGCTTCTACCCATCTTGAGAAGGCACAAACAACCACGAGCACGTATTTTAAGTTGTTGCACCTCTCCATATGTATGAAATCTAGCTGCAAAACCTCGAACGGATACGTAGGAGGTTCAAAATGACCAGCTGGAGTTGGGGTTCCCCTACCAGGATTGTGTTTCAGACATACCATGCAATTCTTGACAACATTCTCTGCACACTTGGGAATCCCCGAATTCTTCCACACTGGGGCCAACAACTCGCAAATCCCTTTCACGCTGATATGGGCCATTCCATGAGCCATTGTAACCCCTGCAAGCACATATGCATCGGGTAACAACCATCTCTGATGCTCTGTCAATTCAATCCAACAACCATTTGCATCCATTCTTCCTGTACTCTCTCTCCACGTGCTCAACTCTTTCTCCGTGGCCTCAGCTTGGATGGACTTCACGCTCTCTATCATGTCCTCACATATTCCAACATCACCAGTCCATCTTTCTGGGCTCGCAACATACATTCGGTTCATCACATTCTTTGCAGTTTCCTTAGCGGTTTCATCAGCAAATGCATTTCCACGACCAACATCATCAGTCACTTTCTTGTGAGCACTACATTTCACGATCGCTATTTGCAGGGGCAAGGTCAGTGATTCAAGAAGCTCATTCACCAACTGACCATGCTGAATCTTGGTTCCATGCGAAGTCAGGAACCCACGTTCTCTCCACAATCGTCCAAAACTGTGAGCCACGCCAAACGCATATTGACTGTCAGTGTAGACAGTCACTCTCATTCCTCTAGACAATACACATGCTCTCGTAAGTGCAACGTGTTCTGCGGCTTGAGCTGAACCATGTGGTATTCGCGCAGTTTCAACGACTGTGTGCAAAGTTGTGACAGCATATGCTGTAGTCACGTTCCCATTTGGGAGCTTAAAGCATGAACCATCTACCCATAATGTACCATCACATTCAGCAAGAGGAGTGTCGAACAAATCAACTCTCCCTTTCGTCTCTTCCTCTGTTCTAAGAAAACAATCGTGCTGTTCTGAAGCATCTGATTCTTCTGCAATTGGTAACAATGTGGCTAGGTTCAAGGTACTGCACCTTTTTATGTGCACATGGCTCGCTAGCAACGTCAATTCGTAACTGGACAGTCGAGCACTAGTTAAGTGCTGTGTCTTGGTCCTATTTAACAATGTGTCTACTGCATGCGGGACCATCACGATTAGTGTATTATTCATTACTAGACCAGCAGACTGTCGAATGGAAACAGCTGCTGCTGCTGTGGCCCTTAAACAACTTGGCAATGCTCGTGCTACCGGATCCAAAGTTGACGAAAAATAGGCGCATGGCCGCTGTCTATCTCCGAATAACTGAGTCAGCACAGACAATGCACAGCCTTCCTTCTCGTGGACATACAATGTGAAAGGCTTACTGTAGTTGGGGGTACCTAACACAGGAGCCGAACATAATGCTGTGCGTAATTCGAAAAAACTTTTCTGACACTCTTCAGACCAAGGAATGGGATTGGGTGTATTTTTACACGTTAATGCCACCAAGGGTTTGGCCAATAACGAAAAATTTGGAATCCACTGTCTACAGTACGATGTAATGCCCAAGAAAGCACGTACTTCTCTCTGTGTTCTTGGCACACTCAATTTCGCTATTGCCTGAATTTTTTCTGGGGTCAGTTTCCTTCCCTCCTTCGATAAGAGGTGACCTAAGTAGGTCACTTCTTGTCGGCAATATTGGAGCTTGGAAAGTGACACCTTGTGATGCAGATCACACAGATGACGCAATAATGTCAACGTGGCCATTTTACAAATTTTCTCAGTATCCGCAGCGGTGAGCAAATCGTCCACGTACTGTACGAGAGTGGCACCTTTAGGCAAAACCATGGTGTCAAGCTGTGTTTTCAGAGCTTGACTGTATATTGAGGGGCTTTCACAGTAGCCTTGAGGAACGCGTTTAAAGCGGAAGCTTCGACCTCCTAAACTAAAGGAAAAAATATCCCTGCTCTCCTCAGCAATTGGGACGCTGAAGAAAGCATTCTTTAGGTCAATCACTGAAAACCATGAAGCAGAAGCTGGAATCATAGTTAATAATGTGGTAATGTCGGGGACAACTGGGAATTGTGGCACAACTATCTTATTTACTTCTCTAAGATCAATCACGAATCTATACACAGGTGGCTGAGAAGGGTCAGTTCGTTTTAAAACAGGCAGAACAGGACTATTGCAAACATTGCCTCGTGTTTCTTCAATCACATCCTTTTCGATCAATTCGTAAACGATCGCTAGCAAAGCTTTTTCACCCTCATTATTGTATTGGGGAATTCGTGGCATTTTGACATTTGACTTCAATGTTACAACATATGGTGGAATTTCTAAAAGACCTACATCATTAGGACCAGTAGCCCAAAGAATATCTGGGAGAAGTGCCAATTCTGCTGGAAGTGCATCTCTCGACAAATACATGGGAGAAACCACTTTCTTACCTAAAGTAAGTTGTACTCCTGAAGGAGAACAATACAAAGTCGCATACAATCTCTTTAACAAATTCAATCCTAGCAGATTCTCACCACAACCTGTCGTCAGAATAAGGGGTGCTTCGAATTCACAAGGACCAACAGAAAGAGATAAAGGGTCAGAAATCGGATTTCTAACTGGGGCGCCAGAAAAACCTACAGAAACGTTCATTTCGCCAGACAAAGGTGCGCCAGGGAGTTTGGAGTGCATAATAGAACTCTTTGTAGCACCAGTATCCAACAGAAAAGGTTCTGACACACCTGATGTAATCACCTCAACGTAAGGTCCGCTCTGATCTACTGGAACTGAAACAACTCCCTCTCTTCATCTATGGCTGTCCTAGCAATCATTATTCTCCCACTGCTCATTTTCTGTGTAATACTCATCAACATAGTATTGAGCTGTCCTGTCAGATACGTTATTTTGCTGATCAAACCTGTTCATAGAGTTTTGTGGTGGAAGGGGACGTGTGTCCTGTTGGGCGTTTCCACGCCCTCTACCTCTAGGCGCTTGCTGACTGCCACGACCTCTTACACCAGAAATTCCATTTGCACGTTGTGATAGGGCAGGGCAGTTATGCTTGTAATGACCCTCCTGTTTGCAATATAAACACTGGTTAGGACCTACACGGGGTTGAGTATAATCGAATCTTTGCAAGTTTCTCTGATATTGTTGAGGTTGCTGAAAAGTATTCTGATAGTGATTCTGGCCATTATTATGTTGATTACCACCACCACGTGGCGGATAGGCTTGCTGTAGCAAAACCTTCGTTTTGAGTTCTCTAGTTTTCTTTTCTACTTTATCTTTCTCATCTTTGTCTCTATTCTCGTAGTACTGTGCAGTAGCTAATATCTGGGCCGAAGATGAGACTGCCCAAGAACTTTCTGAATCTTTTAATTTCCTACACAATTCTGGAAGCAGATTGTGCACGGATTTATCGACAAACAATCTCTGACCACCTTCCGTGGTCATATCTTGACCGCTATGGTCAATGAATGTTTCTTCAAATCTGGTGAAGAAATCTGAAACAGTTTCTTCTTTCTTTTGCTTGCATGCAGACAACTTATCCCAATTTACGCGTATTGCAGGCATTATCGTTTTCATGTAATCTACTATTCTACCAGGGAGTTCTGCTATCAGAGGCTCAGGCTTGGCACCACCAACTTGTCGGGCATCTGCAGCAGTAATATTAGCCCACGTGTCACCTAATTCCTGGTCATGATCTACATGACGAATTTTACCCCATAAAGGCTGTGGAACAACATTCCCAAATAACATGTCGATATCGGCTAAATTCATTATACATGACCCAGCAGTTTGTGACAATTCTTTATAGTACCCTGCAGGATTTTTACGCGGATCTGGTAATGTTTGTTTGAGTGCTAAAACTTCAGCTCGCTTCCATGGGACATGTACCCATACACGCTGAAAGTGTGGCAGGACAGGTGGGACAGCAGTCGCGTCACCCTTTCTCCACTGTGGGGGAACTTCTCTCATAGGGTATTGTCGTGCCTTTTTCCTACTAGATGCACTAGATTCCGATGGTGACCCAGAACTGTTTCCCTCACTTCGATATGATAATAACATTTCAACTGCCTTTTCCACATCTGGACCTACAATCATACCCTCTCCAAACTTAAATCGTACACGACACATTTCTTGTGGGATGCATTCTTGATCATTGTCTTCCAAATCCTCGCCAAGAAAGACACACATCTGTTCGAATACATATCTCTGTGTCGCTGCTTCCCATTGATGGAAGACTTCCATGACAGACTGTACATCATATTTTGCAGTGTCCATTACCCATTTCCGAGCTAAACTATTCAGGGAATCTCTCTCTTGATAATCAGGCAGTTGACTTTGCAACTGTCTTCTTCCTATGTTAGGGGTCGTAGCAGGCGACCCAAAAAGAGGTAAAAGAAGATTAGTAACAGTGCTGGCCATTTTCTGCCGAACGGAAGGTGAAACTGAAGGACAAACAGATGGAAAAACGGGGTGAGATAAGGCGGGGGTAGAGATGGCAGAAGAGGTATCAGGGAAAATAGATGTGGTACTAGGCAGAATCGTAGAGGGAGCATTAGGAGATGTAAAAAGTACAGTAGGCAAAATCGTAGAGAACACAGGTGAAACAGAAGTGGTCGGTGGGCCTGGAGGAGGCTGCACCGAAGAAGTAGGAGCCAGCTGAAGAACAGCTGGTGGGTGCTGTGGAAGAGCAGGAGGCGCAGCTTGTGCAACTAAAGGTTGCGGGGGTGCTGTGGCATTCTGCGCATAGGGGGGTGGTGAAGTTAATAATTGCGACATTAATGGGTCATTTTCACGCTCTTTTGCTGCCTCTTGCTGAAGAGACGGCAAAACTGGATAACACTTATCTATTGCCATTTTACGTTGCCTGTGCAACTGCTCATTTATCTGCTCCTCCTCATTATCTTTAAACTGCATGGCAGCTTGCATTACCGAAAGTCCCCCTTCTCTCTTATTTTTCTTAGCTAATTTAATTTCTTTTTATTTGGCTTCTTTGCGCCATAAGCGGAAAGAGTCAAACATCGCCGGCCGGGCTTTCTTTTTAAAGAGTTTCACTTCAAGGTTGTCTAAGATTTCAGAATCAAAGCTACCATATTGGGGCCATTTTAAAACACCATCTCTCCTAGTGTATTTAATCCATACTTCGTTGTAAACGATGGGGCCTACCCCATGTTTAACATATAGCTCGTAAGTCGGAGTTCCAACTGGAGGACCCGGACATGAGTCCTCCAATCGGGAGTCCCTATTATTACCAAGACAAAACAAATTCCCAAGTCTAAGACTAGGCATCCTCGCTCTCTAGTCTAGTTCCAAAACTTCAAAGGATTATCGATTACGATATTTCTCGTGAATACACGAGTCCTTCGGTTATGGTGCTTGCAAGTACCAATACAAAACCTTTTGTATCCCAAAGATACCACAAAGTAAGTCCAACTAAGGACTGGGAGACGCTCCACTTATACTTAACTGAAAATATCGATGGCGTCATCAGAAGACTCGTCTCAGTGTTTCGCTCTACCGAAAACTTCAAGGGTCCAACATCAGGGCGATAGCCAGGGCAGCAGTCCTTGTAGCCGTCGGGAAGCGGGGAACCTCGCAGCAAAGACCTTCGGACCACGTCGACATGCAGGGGTCGATGAGGTGGTGGGCCCTCCTCCGGAATTTCCACACGAAGCTCCTCACGATCTTCAAGCTGACTGGTACCACTGGAATCGCCCCACGTTGGGCGCCAACTGAGGTACTGGGTTTTCAAGAACCGGCGCAGAACCGGTAACCCAGCGGTGTCAGGGAATCAACACCCAGAGACCTCGGGTTCTCCTGAGTCAGACCTACAGAAACTCAGAGTCTTCTAGGTGAAGTCAAAGATTAGTTTATTGGCTGCAACCAAGGTAACAGGGTCCTAGAAGTACAATACGGGTATATTCTCAGGAGACTGCACACTTTCACGAAGTCAGGCTTCTCTCTTTATACATGATATTCGGCCTTGGGCAAACATTCTTCGAATTCGTGGTATTTCATTTATAGTTACTGGTTACAAAAGAAAAGCAGAGTCATGATGACATGTACATATTTCACGTCGTGCTGCCCATAACAAATCATCCGGCAAGGCGCAACATTTCATCAGATATCGCTGGACCCCCAATAAAAACGGTCACCTCCCCATCATAAAGCAAGTAAAGAAAAGGAGTGGAGAAAAGATGTGAGCGAGATATGGCAGGTGTGCGCGCTGAAATGGTTTTATGGCTGGTTGAGCCTAGATGCTATCTTGCTCGGCCACTGGGAGGGAACTGACCTAACGAGTTCGGCCTGGGGCAATGTTTCTAACTTGTACTGAGGTCAGGGAGAAGTCGATTAAGGAGTATGTGTCCTTGTGGAATCAAATTCAACTGGATTAAGGCCTATGTAAAGGGCAACATATAAATGGGAGTGGGGTTCAGAATGTAAATGACGATTTCGAGGTGAAATCGTCACTCGAATACGCCGAAAATACATGTACATGATGTACTCGTCATTCTCGGTCTTTTGATACCAAATTCGTCCTATTTCGACGAAGTTTTTATTCTCGAGTCCAGTACTATTATATGAATCCAGATTTTCAGAACCACAAGTTCAACCCTTTCACGTTCCAGGATCCTAATATGATCGACATCGAAGAAAGAACACCAGGCCGTGTTCAGCAGAGGTGTGCGCGTTAGCTTCCCATTCAGGCGCAGACCAGTCTCGCTTCATTTCAGTCACAGCTCCCACCAGGACGCCCGTCCCACACTTGCAAGTGTTCAGCCCACTCAACAGCCACACCGAAATGTACCACACCCCTCCCATCGTGCACAACAGACGTCCCCCAGCTCCCGAGGGGCGCTTGGAAAGAGCCCTTCGCTACCACCACTGCCCCCCCTCCCCCATCCACCCCCCACGACCCCTCTCCCTTCCCCTCCCCACCCCAACCTCCAACAAAACCTAGGCTTAGCCAGAAATAATAAATGAAACCAACATAAGGACCCCCAAAGGGGGGATCCGAGTGTGACCGTAAGGGTCGAGGTGTAGGGGTGTAGTCAATGTCTTCCCATATCCCGTCATGGGGTTCCTCCTCTAAGGAGGGCATGGAGTACCTGTGAGTTCTGGTGGGGTCGAGACCCTCCGGCGCCAGCGGTATCCCCTCTCAGGGGTTCATTCAGCAGGGGGGTCATCTTGCTTCGTCGCCTCAGTCACTAGCGCCACAGAGGCCACTGCCGCTCCCCTCTCATGAAGGCTAGTAGAAGGGTCTGGTTTCTTCGGACCCTTGTTCGGGCTCACCCTTTGCCAGGCCGGAGAGCGCTGTCGTCGTCTCTCAGGAGAACTTGTGTCTGTAGGTGCTGCCGCGGATTCTTCGAGGCCGAGGATCTCCATGGCCGACGCTAGGGACCTGACTTGGACCAGCTTGTTCTCCCATCGGAAAATGATGCGGAAGGGGTGGCCCCAGGAGTAGGCCACACCACGGTCACGCAAGAAGCTGGTGACTGGACGAAACTCCCTCGCTGTTGCAGAGTCGAAGCCGCTAAGTCTTGGAATAACTGAGGACGATGGTCCCGAAACTGCAGCGGTCCAGCTTCACGCGCTTTCCTCAGTATGCGTTCTTTTAGTTGGAAATCATGAATGCAGACCAGTATGTCTGAGGGAGGTGTCTTCGAGCCCCGCGGGAGCCCCACTCGGTGGGCTCTGTCCATGCGTATCTCTGGAGGGTCATCCTCGCCGAGAACGTGTTTAAAGAGGGCCTCCACATACTCCCTCAAGTCCTTCCCCTCTCCGGCCCCAGGCACCGCCCGAATTCTAATGTTGTTGTGGCGCGACCGGTTTTCCAGGTCCTCGGCATGGGCCTGGAGGTCTAGGTTCTGTTCCTTGAGTCGGAGAACGTCTTGCTGCAGGTGATGGACGTCCTCTGTCAATCCCACGTCGTGTTCCTCCAGCGTCGCCACCCGTTCTCCCACTTCGTGTATGTCCCTCCTCACCTCGCGCAGATCCGCCGTCAGTTGCGAGCGGAGCTCCGATATGTCCTCTTTGATGGCTTTGAACAATTCGACCATAAAGGCCTTGGTGGCCGGTGCATCATCCTCCCCTCGAGGGGGCGATTTGCTGGGCCCAGGTGGCGGCGTCGGTGGAACTCCTTTAGGCAGGCCGTCCTTGCCGGGTTTATCTTTACGCGGTCTGCCCGCCATGCTGGGAACTTCAGGGCCCCCCGCAACCCGGGCACGGCCTCGTGGTGCCCCTCCTTCCGGCCCTGTCCCCGTGTGGTCCAAACAGAGGTTCGCTCGCCCTGCCCCAGCCCAGGCCCGCGCCTGTGTCTCAGCCTCAGTCGCTGGGGACTCGCCGATTCTCCGCTCTCCTCTGTCCTCTTCGCCTGCCAACTGCTCCGCGCCTTCTCAAGCTGCGCAGCCTGTTTCCTCAAGCCCTAGGCCCCGTCGTGTCAGGGCGTGAAGCGGCCTTCAATGTGGGCTGGCCCACCGGTCGCCGGTGCCCCACCATTGCAGGGGGTGAGTCCGGTGCACCTGGGGGACGCTGTACCGCTCTGTGCCCCTCCCAGCCACGAGTCTTCGGCCAGGTAGGCCGCACTGGGATAGCTCGCTCGGCTCCTCACCTGCGTTAGGCCCCGGGCGCGGGCAGGCCTCAGGCGTCTCGCATTCCCTTTCAGGCAAGGCCCCACAGCAGGTATTCAGGGTGGGTGGACAGGGTGTATCGGGGCACCCGCTTGCAGTTTCTCTCACCCGGCAATGTTCGCTGGTTAGTATCTGACAGGGGGCACAGCTCTACCTTACTTATAGGCCTCGAGTCCGCGGTCTCCAGTAGCCCCTGCTGCCATCCCTCGTCGAGCCCGGGTCAGTGGTGTGCACCAAGGGGCCGCTCCAGGCGTGGATATCTTGGCTCCCGTCTCCCTTGTCCTCAGGCCGCAGCACCGTCGCGGCTCGAGCCCTGTGCCGGGACCTCAGCACCCTTCGCCGTGGGCTCGCCGCTCCTCCGTTCTCCCCCGTCCTCTTCGCCGGCTAGCTGTTGCGTGTCTTCGCAATGTGCGCGATCCGGTTCCCTCAGCTCTAGGGCTTCGCCGCGGCAGGGGATTAGTCCTGTGCACCTGGGGGACGCTGTACCCCTCTGCAGGCCGCCCGGCCTATGCGCCCCTCAGCCTCCCAGCCACGAGTCCTCGGCCAGGTAGGCCGCACCGGGATAGCTCCTTCAGCTCCCCACCTTTGGTAGGCCCTGCTCACGGGCAGGCCGTAGTCGTCTCGCGGCCCTTTGCAGGCCGGGCCCCACAGCAGGCAAGCAAGTTGGATCGGGGCACCCGCTGTGCACTATCTCACCCGGCAGTGCTCGTTGGGCAGGACCGGGCAGGGGGCCCAACTCCACCTTCGGCTGCTCGTGTAGGCCCCGAGTCCGCGGTCTCCGTTAGTCCCCGCCGCCGTCCCCCCTCGATCCCGGGGCCAGCGGTGTCCACCACAGGGGCCGCTCCAGACGCGGATTCCGCGGCTCCCGTCCTCCTCCGCCACAGGTTGCCGCAATCAGGGATGTGTCAGCAGTGAGCAGCCGGGCGGCAGCGTCCCGGGCGGCAGTCCGGGGTCGGAGATCGCGCCCTTCTCCCGTGGCGCCCAGGAGCAGTTCAGGCCTCCAGCCGCCGGGCGGTCGCGCTGCCGATCTTAGTCCGTCGGGCACCGGGAGCGACGAAAGAGGCACCAGCGGGATCACAGTGGCAGCGTGGAGTCAGCTCGGATGGCTATACGGGCGTATGACGGCCCTGAGAGGTGCTTCACAATGCTATGTAGGTCGTGGCGCCGGAGGGACTCGGGTAAACGTCCTACTCCGCCGCCATCTTGGCCACGCCCCCTAGACCTGCATTCTTAAATAGATGGCTCCACATCTCTAGTGTTGTGTGAGTGATTAAGAAGTAATATTTAAATTTCATCTGCACTGTTTTTTGGCAATCACACAGTACCTTCCCCATTGGGCGGCTTGCAGGGTCTTGGTCAGTGAAACACCATTGCTTGTTGCTTTTGCCCAGAAGCCATTGCACTATGTATCTTAGTTGGAACACTTGATAATAGTGAGATATATATGCAGTGCTCCCAAGCCTCTGTGTTTGGGTTGTTTTATATATATTTTCCAGCTGAGGCAAGGCTTCCCCCCGGCAAAATGTATAGATTGCAAAAATGTTGCACTTGAGACATGTCATCTCTCTTGAGTAAGAGTGGAAGGGTTTGAAATAAGTACAGGGTCTCAGGAAAAGGGTAATCTTGAGTGCTACTGTCTTTCTGACCCATGACCGTGTATAGTTACGGCAGGATGCCAGGGTGGCTTTAGCATCCTTTAAGAGAATCTTGATGTTCCACCTCACACCTTAGTCAAAATCTGGCTAAGCTAGATACCCAAGTATCAGATGTTGTCTGAGGACCATCTGAAGAGAATCAAAGTCTGCTGCTAAGAGTCAAGTGATTGTCTTCCCCTGTGGTTCTGAAAAATCTGGATTCATATAATAGTACTGGACTCGAGAATAAAAACTTCGTCGAAATAGGACGAATTTGGTATCAAAAGACCGAGAATGACGAGTACATCAAGTACATGTATTTTCGGCATATTCGAGTGACGATTTCACCTCGAAATCGTCATTTACCTTCTAAACCCTTAGCTGCATGTTGCCCCTTACATAGGCCTTAATCCAGTTGAATTTGATACCACAAGGACACATACTCCTTAATCGACTTTTCCCTGACCCCAGTACAAGTTAGAACCATTGCCCCAGGCCGAACTCATTAGGTCAGTTCCCTCCCAGTGGCCGAGCAAGATAGCATCTAGGCCCAACCAGCCATAAAACCATTTCAGCGCGCACACCTGCCATATCTCGCCCACATCTTTCTCCACTCCTTTTTCCTCACTTGTTTTATGATGGGGAGGTGACCATTTTTATTAGGGGTCCAGCGATATCTGATGAAATGTTGGGCCTTGCCGGATGATTTGTTATGGACAGCACGACGTGAAATATGTACATGTCATCATGACTCTGCTTTTCTTTTGTAATCAGTAACCATAAATGAAATACCACGAATCCAAGGAATGTTTTGCCCAAGGCTGAATATTATGTATAAGAAGAGAAGCCTAACTTCGTGAAAGTGTGCAGTCTCCTGAATATACTGGTATTGTACTTCTAGGACCCTGTCACCTTGGTTGCAGCCAATAAACTAATCTTTGACTTCACCTGGAAGACTCTGAAGTTTCTGTCGGTCTGACTCAGGAGAACCCGAGGTCTCTGGGTGTTGATCCCCTGGCACCGCTGGGTTACCGGTTCTGTGCCGGTTCTTAAAAACCCAGTACCTCAGTTGGCGCCCAGCGTTTGGGGCGATTCCAGTGGTACCAATCAGCCTGAAGATCGTGAGGAGCTTCGTGTGAAAATTCCGGAGGAGGGCCCACCACCTCATCGACCCCTGCATGTCGACGTGGTCCGAAGGTCTTTACTGCGAGGTTCCCCGCTTCCCGATGGCTACAAGGACTGCTGCCCTGGCTATCGCCCTGATGTTGGACCCTTGAAATTTTCGGTAGAGCGAAACGCTGAGACGAGTCTTCTGGTGAAGCCATCGATATTTTCAGTTAAGTATAAGTGGAGCGTCTCCCAGTCCTTAGTTGGACTTACTTTGTGGTATCTTGGAGATACATAAGGTTTTTATTGGTTCTTGCAAGCACCATAACCGAAGGACTCGTGTATTCACGAGAAATATCGTAATCGATAAATCCTTTGAAGTTTTGGAACTAGACTAGAGAGCGAGGATGCCTAGTCTTAGACTCGGGAATTGGTTTTGTCTTGGTAGTAACAATAGGGACTCCCGATTGGAGGACTCATGTCCGGTTCCTCCAGTTGGAACTCCGACTTACGAGCTATACGTTAAACATGGGGTAGGCCCCATCGTTTACAACGAGGTATGGATTAAATACACTAGGAAAGATGGTGTTTTAAAATGGCCCCAATATGGTAGCTTTGATTCTGAAATCTTAGACAACCTTGAAGTTAAACTCTTCAAAAAGAAAGCCCGGCCGGCGATGTTTGACTCTTTCCGCTTATGGCGCAAAGAAGCCAAACAAAAAGAAATTAAATTAGCTAAGAAAAATAAGAAAGAAGGGGGACTTTCAGTAATGCAAGCTGCCGTGCAGTTTAAAGATAATGAGGAAGAGCAGATAAATGAGCAGTTGCACAGGCAACGTAAAATGGCAATAGATAAATGTTATCCAGTTTTGCCGTCTCTTCAGCAAGGGACAGCAAAAGTGCGTGAAAAAGACCAATTAATGTCACAATTATTAACTTCGCCACCCCCCTATGCGCAGAATGCCACAGCACCCCCGCAACCTTTAGTTGCACAAGCTGCGCCTCCGGCTCTTCCACAGCACCCACCAGCTGCTCTTCAGCTGGCTCCTACTTCTTCGGTGCAGCCTCCTCCAGGCCCACCGACCACTTCTGTTTCACCTGTGTTTTCTACGATTTTGCCTACAGTGTTTTCTACATCTCCTAATGCCCCCTCTATGATTTTGCCTAGTACCACATCCTTTATTCCTGATACCTCTTCTGCCATCTCTACCCCCGCCTTATCTCACCCCGTTTTTTCATCTGCTTGTCCTTCAGTTTCACCTTCCCTTCGGCAGAAAATGGCCAGCACTGTTACTAATCTTCTTTTACCTCTTTTCGGGTCGCCTGCTACGACCCCTAACATAGGAAGAAGACAGTTGTGAAGTCAACTGCCTGATTATCAAGAGAGAGATTCCCTGAATAGTTTAGCTCGGAAATGGGTCCTGGACACTGCAAAATATGATGTACAGTCTGTCATGGAAGTCTTCCACCAATGGGAAGCAGCGACACAGAGATATGTGTTCGAACAGATGTGCGTCTTTCTTGGCGAAGATTTAGAAGACAATGATCAAGAATGCATCCCACAAGAGATGTGTCGTGTACGATTTAAATTTGGAGAGGGTATGATTGTAGGTCCCGATGTGGAAAAAGCAGTTGAAATGCTATTTTCATATCGAAGTAAGGGAAGCAGTTCTGGGTCACCACCGGAATCTAGTGCATCTAGTAGGAAAAAGGCACGACAATACCCTATGAGAGAAGTTCCCCCACAATGGAGAGAGGGTGACGCGACAGCTGTCCCACCTGTCCTGCCCCACTTTCACCGCGTATGGGTACATGTTCCATGGAAACGAGCTGAAGTTTTAGCACTCAAACAAACACTACCAGATCCGCGTAAAAATCCTGCAGGGTACTATAAAGAATTGTCGCAAACTGCTGGGTCATGTATAATGAATTTGGCCGATATCGATATGTTATTCGGGAACGTTGTTCCACAGCCGTTATGGGGAAAAATTCGTCATGTAGATCATGACCAGGAATTAGGTGACACGTGGGCTAATATTACTACTGCAGACGCACGACAAGTTGGTGGTGCCAAGCCTGAGCCTCTGATAGCGGAACTACCTGGTAGAATAGTAGATTACATGAAAACGATAATGCCTGCAATACGCGTAAATTGGGATAAGTTATCTGCATGCAAACAAAAGAAAGAAGAAACTGTTTCAGATTTCTTCACCAGATTTGAAGAAACATTCATTGACCACAGCGGTCAAGATATGACCACAGAAGGTGGTCAGAGATTGTTTGTCGATAAATTTGTGCACAATCTACTTCCAGACTTGTGTAGGAAATTAAAAGATTCGGAAAGTTCTTGGGCAGTCTCATCTTCAGCCCAGATATTAGCTACCGCACAGTACTACGAGAATAGAGACAAAGATGAGAAAGATAAAGTAGAGAAGAAAACTAGAGAACTCAAAACAAAGGTTTTGCTACAGCAAGCCTATCCTCCACGTGGTGGTGGTAATAAAAATAATAATGGTCAGAATAACTACCAGAACACTTTTCAGCAGCCTCAACAATATCAGAGAAACTTGCAGAGATTCGATTACAATCAAAACCGCGTAGGTCCCAACCAGTGTCTATACTGCAAACAAGAGGGTCATTACAAATATGACTGTCCTGCCCTGCCACAACGTGCGAATGGAATTACTGGCATAAGAGGTCGTGGTAGTCAGCAAGCGCCTAGAGGTAGAGGGCGTGGAAACGCCCCTCAGGACGCACGTCCCCTTCCACCACAAAACTCTATGAACAGGTTTGACCAGCAAAATAACGTATCTGACAGGACAGCTCAATACTACGTTGACGAGTATTACACAGAAAATGAGCAGTGGGAGAGTAATGATTGCTAGGACAGCCTAAGACAAGGAGAGGGAGTTGTTTCAGTTCCAGTAGATCAGAGTGGACCTTACGTTGAGGTGATTACATCGGGTGTGTCAGAACCGTTTCTGTTGGATACTGGTGCTACAAAGAGTTCTATTATGCACTCCAAACTCCCTGGCGCACCTTTGTCTGGCGAAATGAACGTTTCCGTAGGTTTTTCTGGCGCCCCGGTTAGAAATCCAATTTCTGACCCTTTATCTCTTTCTGTTGGTCCTTGTGAATTCGAAGCACCCCTTATTTTGACAACAGGTTGTGGTGAAAATTTGCTAGGATTAGATTTGCTAAAAAGATTGTATGCGACTTTGTACTGTTCTCCCTCAGGAGTACAACTTACTTTAGGTAAGAAAGTGGTTTCTCCCATGTATTTGTCGAGAAATACACTTCCAGCAGAATTGGCACTTCTACCAGATATTCTTTGGGCTACTGGTCCGAATGATGTAGGTCTTTTAGAAATTCCACCGTATGTTGTAACATTGAAGCCGAATGTCAAAATGCCACGAATTCCCCAATACAGGATATCCAATGAGGGCGAAAAAGCTTTGCTAGCGATTGTTTACGAGTTGATTGAAAAAGACGTAATTGAAGAAACACGAGGCAATGTTTGCAATAGTCCTGTTCTGCCTGTTTTAAAATGAACTGACCCTTCTCAGCCACCTGTGTATAGATTCGTGATTGATCTTAGGGAAGTAAATAAGATAGTGGTGCCACAATTCCCAGTTGTCCCCGACATTACAACATTATTGACTATGATTCCAGCATCTGCATCCTGGTTTTCGGTGATTGACCTGAAGAATGCTTTCTTCAGTATCCCGATTGCTGAGGAAAGCAGGGATATTTTTTCCTTTAGTTTAGGAGGTCGCAGTTTCCGCTTTAAACGCGCTCCTCAAGGCTACTGTGAAAGCCCCTCAATATACAGTCAAGCTCTGAAATGTCAGCTTGACACAATGGTTTTGCCCAAAGGTGCCACTCTCGTACAGTACGTGGACGATTTGCTCATCGCTGCGGATACTGAGAAAATATGTAAAATGGCCACGTTGACATTACTGCGTCATCTATGTGATCTGCATCACAAGGTGTCACTTTCCAAGCTTCAATATTGCCGACAAGAAGTGACCTACTTAGGTCATCTCTTATCGAAGGAGGGAAGGAAACTGACCCATGAAAGAATTCAGGCAATAGCGAAATTGAATGTGCCAAGAACGCAGAGAGAAGTACGCGATTTCTTGGGCATTATATCGTACTGTAGACAGTGGATTCCAAATTTTTCGTTATTAGCCAAACCCTTATTGGCACTAACGTGTACAAATACACCCAATCCCATTCCTTGGTCTGATGAGTGTCAGAAAAGTTTTCTCGAATTACGCACAGCATTATGTTCGGCCCCTGTGTTAGGCAACCCCAACTACAGTAAGCCTTTCACATTATATGTCCACGAGAAGGAGGGCTGTGCATTTTCTGTGCTGACTCAGTTATACGGAGATAGACAGCGGCCATGCGCCTATTTTTCGTCAACTTTGGATCCGGTAGCACGAGCATTGCCAAGTTGTTTAAGAGCCACAGCAGCAGCAGCTGTTTATATTCGACAGTCTGCAGGTCTAGTAATGAATAATACACTAATCGTGATGGTCCCGCATGCAGTAGACACATTGTTAAATAGGACCAAGACACAGCACTTAACTAGTGCTCGACTGTCCAGTTATGAATTGACGCTACTAGCGAGCCATGTACACATAAAAAGGTGCAGTACCTTGAACATAGCCACATTGTTACCAATTACAGAGGAATCGGATGCTTCAGAACAGCACGATTGTTTCCTCAGAACAGAGGAAGAGACGAAAGGGAGAGTTGATTTATTCGACACTCCTCTTGCTGAATGCAATGGTACATTATGGGTGGATGGTTCATGCTTTAAACTCCCAAATGGTAACGTGACTACAGCATATGCTGTCACAACTTTGCACACAATCGTTGAAACTGCGCGAATACCGCATGGTTCAGCTCAAGCCGCTGAACTCGTGGCACTGACGAGAGCATGTGTGTTATCCAAAGGAATGAAAGTGACTGTCTATACCGACAGTCAGTATGCTTTTGGAGTGGCTCACAGTTTTGGACGATTGTGGAGAGAACGTGGGTTCCTGACTTCGCATGGAGCTAAGATTCAGCATGGTCAGTTGGTGAATGAGCTTCTTGAATCACTGACGTTGCCCCTGAAAGTAGCGATCGTGAAATGTAGTGCACACAAGAAAGTGATTGATGATGTTGGTCGTGGAAATGCATTTGCTGATGAAACTGCTAAGGACACTGCAAAGAATATGATGAGCCGAATGTATGTTGCGAGCCCAGAAAGATGGACTGGTAATGTTGGAATATGTGAAGACACGATAGAAAGTGTGAAGTCCATCCAAGCTGAGGCCACGGAGAAAGAGTTAAGCATGTGGAGAGAAAGTACAGGGAGAATGGATGCAAATGGTTGTTGGATTGAATCGACAGAGCAACAGAGATGGTTGTTACCCGATGCATATGTGCCTGCAGTGGTTACAATGGCTCATGGGATGGCCCATATCAGCGCGAAAGGGATTTGCGAGTTGTTGGCCCCAGTGTGGAAGAATTCAGGGATTCCCAAGTGTGCAGAGAATGTTGTCAAGAATTGCATGGTATGTCTGAAGCACAATCCTGGTAGGGGAACCCCAACTCCAGCTGGTCATTTTGCACCTCCTACGTATCCGTTCGAGGTTTTGCAGCTAGATTTCATACACATGGAGAGGTGCAACAACTTAAAATACGTGCTCGTGGTTGTTTGTGCCTTCTCAAGATGGGTAGAAGCCTATCCCCTAAGGGACAATACTGCCTTGTCCACAGCGAAAGCCCTTGTGAAAGAGTTCTTCCCCAGGTTCGGAATGCCTAGAATGGTCTGGTCGGACAACGGAAGTGAATTTGTGGGTTGTGTGATGAAAAGAGTGTGTGAAGGGCTAGGCATTAGGCAGAAGTTCCACGCTGCAAATCACCCCCAATCAGCTGGATTAGTGGAATGTTACAATGGCACGCTTAAACTTAAATTGGCCAAAATCCAAGCGAGCACAGGTCTTAAATGGCCTGACGCTCTACCCTTAGCACTCCTATCCACCAGAATGACTGTGCATTCGCGAATGAAACTCAGCCCCTATGAAGTAATCTTTGGTCGGCCAGCCAACATATGGGGAGTGCCTAGGCCCACGAAGTTTAGCGAGCTGCAACACCCCATTTTGCTTGACTATTTGTATGAATTGACGGCTAAATTGCGTGTTTTATATCAACAGGTTCACAACACCTTGCCTCCGGTCTCTGAGACACCGGGTCACTCCATTGACCCCGGTTCCTGGGTGCTTGTCCGAAACTTCCAGAGGACAAGAAACGACCAGCCCAGATGGACCGGGCCTCACCTCGTCCTCCTGTCTACAAGGTCGACTGTTAGAGTGGAGGGGAAGACCAATTGGGTCCACGGGATCCATTGTAAGAAAATACCCTTCCCTCTGCCACATGACCAATGGGTCCGAAAAGGAGACACTGACTCAGAGCGCACAACTGATGAACGTGTAAAAGAAGCTAAACGTGATTGTAAGAGTGAGAACATTTTCCAAGAAACTGTGCCACCACCAGAACAATTGAACTCTGTGGAACCTGAACTACTATTTCTGGACCAGACAGTACCCGGGAAAAGACGCTACAATTTGCGACCAAGAAAAACAGACTAAAGTAAAAGTGATTTATTTTATGATCCGAGAGAAAAACCTGTGGACTAATAAAAAGATATATGTTTTTCCCCAAATACTATTTTTGAAAGTGCAGATTCTCCCATCTAGGTAACTTGCTTATTTTTGTTTTTCTTGAACCGCCATCCGGGTTCCGCTGCTAGGGTCGCGGTTGATTAAAGACTTTTGGGTGCAGCTGACGACGATAGGTCGCTGGTTTCAGTTGGTCCAAGGGAGCCACCCTAGACTGACGGAAGCATCCTTTAGCAGAAACAACCTACCGCCGCGGGCAGCACCTTAGAGAGGATGGAGTTTCCTGATGTGGAGAGAACTGCCAAACAAATGAACTTTAAGCAGAGACTTTTGAAAACAATAAGGAAGAGAATTTTTATAATAATGTGTATTTTTATGCTATTTAGCGTAATGGTCTTTTTGATAAGCTATGTTTTATTCTCTTTTCATGTGACATTCGCGCCCACTACATCACCCATACCTCCTCCTACCGTTTCCTCTCATTCTTTCCACCCTTTGCCTGACCACGAATCAAATAGGAGATTAGAGTTCATTAATAACTCCTTCGTTCAGTTATTACACCAACACCAACTTGTAATGAACACAACCAACTGTTGGGTGTGTGGTCTCATGCCCCACACCGCGGATAGAGGTATCCCCTATTTGGTCCTGCCATTTAGTCGCAATGGGTCAGTATGGGCATATAGGACAATGTTCATATATGCACGAGAAATCCAACCCCTACGTTCTGTAAAAGACAACCTCAAGACTAGCGCCCTAGTCAAGGGTATAGTTGACATGATCAAGGAAGTAACTTCTTACGAAGATACCCCGGATGATGATATACTTGCATATGTAGGTTGGAATGTGACCGGATATGGCACTACATTAAGTGAGAAACAGCAAGCCAAAAGATCGTCCCCTATCTGGATCGTACCCCATCAAGGTCACCTGTGTCTGCAAGGTATTGGCAGGAATCCCAGAGCTCAGCTAGGGAAGAGTGTCTGTACAGAAACGTATGTTTTTGGATCTCAGACTTCCCCTGCCTTTTTAGCCGCTAAGGGTACTTATTTCATCTGCCATGATAGAGCCTATACATGGTTGCCCCCTGACTTCTCGGGCTCATGTTTTGTTTCATTCCTGTTACCTCCCACCTACACAGCAGCGGCGGATTACCATCGGACAAGGGTAGTTAGAGGTGTTTTGAGTAAAGAAGACACTGCAGGTCAAGAATTTGGTGACTTTGCAATGGGTTTCCTGCCGTTCTGGGGAGCCATGGCTAACAGCAGAAACATAAGGCAATTGACAAGGGTAGTTGAATCCACCGTGATTGAAACTGCTGGTGCCCTTAGTAACCTGACTGCTGAGCTCCAGTCGGATCGACTGATGACCCTTCAGAACCGGGTCGCTTTGGATGTAATACTTGCGGACCGAGGTGGAGTATGCAAATTGATCCAGTCCAGTTGTTGCATTTTTATTCCAGATAATGCTCCGACAGTGTACGGGGCCATCTCCAAACTACATAAGATTTCCGAATCTATTCATGTGGATAAAGGAGATTGGTCGTTAATGGGATGGTTCTGGGAACTAATATCTGCCTGGGGATGGAAAATTCTGATGGTCATTGGGATGGTCTTAGCCATTCTTTTCCTGTTCTGTCTATGCATACAGTGTGCTCCTGCAATATGTGGCCTCTGTGTTACATCATGTGTAAGGAAGCCTGTGTCAAGACATGAGCTCAGCACTAGAATGATGTTGCAGCAACATCTCAATGACTTTAGGAATATAGATCTGGACTCAGATTAACATGAGGATAGATTAATTGCCTATGTAAGGGCAAAAGGAGGGTCTGTGGTTCTGAAAAATCTGGATTCATATAATAGTACTGGACTCGAGAATAAAAACTTCGTCGAAATAGGACGAATTTGGTATCAAAAGACCGAGAATGACGAGTACATCAAGTACATGTATTTTCGGCATATTCGAGTGACGATTTCACCTCGAAATCGTCATTTACCTTCTAAACCCTTAGCTGCATGTTGCCCCTTACATAGGCCTTAATCCAGTTGAATTTGATTCCACAAGGACACATACTCCTTAATCGACTTTTCCCTGACCCCAGTACAAGTTAGAACCATTGCCCCAGGCCGAACTCGTTAGGTCAGTTCCCTCCCAGTGGCCGAGCAAGATAGCATCTAGGCCCAACCAGCCATAAAACCATTTCAGCGCGCACACCTGCCATATCTCGCCCACATCTTTCTCCACTCCTTTTTCCTCACTTGTGTTATGATGGGGAGGTGACCATTTTTATTAGGGGTCCAGCGATATCTGATGAAATGTTGGGCCTTGCCGGATGATTTGTTATGGACAGCACGACGTGAAATATGTACATGTCATCATGACTCTGCTTTTCTTTTGTAATCAGTAACCATAAATGAAATACCACGAATCCAAGGAATGTTTTGCCCAAGGCTGAATATTATGTATAAGAAGAGAAGCCTAACTTCGTGAAAGTGTGCAGTCTCCTGAATATACTGGTATTGTACTTCTAGGACCCTGTCACCTTGGTTGCAGCCAATAAACTAATCTTTGACTTCACCTGGAAGACTCTGAAGTTTCTGTCGGTCTGACTCAGGAGAACCCGAGGTCTCTGGGTGTTGATCCCCTGGCACCGCTGGGTTACCGGTTCTGTGCCGGTTCTTAAAAACCCAGTACCTCACCCCCCAGAATTAGCCCCCCCAATATGTTAAGATTGGTTTAGAGGCCTGCTAGGGCTTAGTATACTTCCAACAATGGGGCCAACTCTAGTACCGATTGCTTAGGTTCTGTCAGCCCTAAACCGGCATTTTGTAGGTGTCTCAGCAGAGCAAGTTCCCTTCGATCTGTGGCAGTTTATTATTTTTAGCAGGAGGTACTCTAGACCAAGGGCAAAAATAGGGGTGAAAGAGGACACCCCTTGACAGGTTGCTCTCATGAACAGCAAGAAGAGACGTAATCACCCGTCCGTGAACAAGTGAAGCTGAAAATTCGAGTCTTAAGAAACCTTTAAGAACAGCGGTTTACAGTGAGCCAAGTTGCTATTATTGATCCAAGCATAAGATCAGCTGTGAGTGGAGAGGATTCAGCAGTAGTCACATGTGAAGAAACAGAAGTTGAGAAACACATCAAGGAGAATAGTGGCCAGTATCAGTGAAAAGCAGTAAGAGATTGTACTGGAAGTCTCAGAAACCAGAATCAATCAGAGAAGAACCAAAGAGAATCAACGTTAATTCTGAGAATAGTGAAATGTTATCACCTGGAGCCAAAAGACTGACAAAAGTAAGAATGCCAACTAGAAAGTACACATGTCTTCAGTGGGCTTTTCTAACATCAGTGTCTGGAGATGTGAACGTTTTTGATTTGACAAATTGTTGGCATTTCATTTCTGAAGATGAACCAGAAGTAGAAGATGAACCACCTTGAAGTTTTGTTTAGAGGAAAAGACAACAGTGGAAGATTCCCAAGAGAACAGCACCTAGTCAAATATTCTCCAAGAAAGATCTTTCTTATGGGCCCACCCTCTAGTGCATGGGGCAGTCTGTGTGCACACTTCAAAACACCCACTGTTACAGTGTAGGTTCAAAACATGAACTATGAAAGGATTTGAGAAAAGGTCAAGGTGCACCACGTAAATGTTTTTGAAAAACTGTTCTCTAATAAGGTAAACAGTAATGATCACATAAAATTTTTCTTTTGTTCTTGAGAGTTCTTTATTCAATTCAGTTGGTAAAAAATATATACAGGATCTACAGCCGACGCGTTTCGTCCTCAAGGGACTTCTTCAGGGCAAGATAGTCACTGGCGGTGATGTCCCTAGATCTTCTCCCGTTGTTGTAAGATGCGTGAATATATCCGTGTGGTTATATTATAGAACACGTGGCATCACGTCTTTCAGACACCTGTCTGATTGGGGTTCTGTTCCAACAGATCACTTATTGTTGATAGCCGGTAGATATCTATTAAAAGATTCAACTACAACCGAATCACACCCGTGATGTGAGGTGTTTCAATATTGTATGTTCAAGCCACATCCAAAAATGAGGATAGTAAACCAATAGTAGTGGAACCAGAGTAGAAGGGTAATGGGAACCTCCGTTTATCGTCTAGTAATATCTTCTTTTTGTTGGAGGGATGTATGGTAGTTCTATTAACAAGAAACTCTTGATAAAGTGTGCTGCAGCATCACCTTGAAGTTTTGCTAAGTCCTGATGAGCTTTTAGGCAGCAATTTTGGATTTTATAATAGCTGATTATTGTTTTGTAAATTAGGTATGTGGATGAAGATAATACTGTTTCCTGAATCATTTAAACTGAATTAATGAACTGAAAAAAAGCTTGATTTCTAGTTTTTACCTCTAAGAGATTTGTACCTTTTTGCACTTCTAGTTTTTCCCTCAGTAGAGGATGGCGTACAGCAGCTGCTGTAATTTGTTTTGTATATTTTCATTGATAGTGGTATTAATAATTCTAGTTGGTTTAATGTTATGTCACATTTCTGCTGTTAGCTATGTTTCTCCTGCACATGGTGATTTAACTACCATACATAATGAAATAGAACACAAGATTGCCACATAGGGATAAATCAGTAGGTAACTATAAAGACAACATATACTCAAATCTGTTAGGGCAGTATGTTAATATATTGAATGTTAGGGATTGTTATGTGTGTACATATCCTTAATCCTCAGCTGAAGAAAGTGCAACCTATTTCCAATTGTCTCTATCATCATGTTTATCTTGCAAAGTTTTTATTATTGTTTTTCATAAGAAAGAGGTTTTTTGCCATATCTTTTGAGCTTAAATGCTTCGCTGAAGAATGTTCTGGATCTGGAGACTTTGGGGCTTGTATGACTTATTCTAAACATTTGAGGAGGATTGTACAATCTAACTTGAAGTCTAATATTAATAAGATTAAGCATGTAGCTTAAGTGATGACGAGTATGCGTTTGTTAAGGAATATAATGAAAACAGAGAAAATTCTGATAAATTGGAAAGATGCAAGTGAAATTAGAGAGCAAATTGAAGCTTAAGAGAAATTAGAAATTCGAATGTGCATTTGAGACTGACAAGTAGCATGAAAAGAATGGGAAAGTGTGTATGGTGTGTCAGACACCTCGGGGATTTAAACCAATAGAATGTGTTGGAGAGAGTGAGTGTGAAAGAAGCTATGTGGTAGATAAGGAGTTTTTGGTTGGTGAAAAGCCAACAGATGCACATTTTTTTGTCGTTGGTAAGGTCAAGAGCATTCTACATCAAGAAAGAATTAAAAACAGCATATCACAGTTGTTATATCACAAATATATCAATTTAACTTTATCCCTATTACACCTGAGCCACTCCAAATCATGTTAATAAAATGCTATTTTTTCTGTATCTAAATCTCTCTCTTATGAATTCCTAAATGTTGACATATATAATAATAATTCTTTGTTAGGACTGGAGGCACGGATTATGCATGTGTTTCTTTACTTTATTCCATATAGCAGTTGTTACTACATTACCAAGGAGATACCATTCCTTTAATGATAACCCAACTGTACTTCCCAGTAAACATAACGAAATCAAATTGCAACAAAATCATCGTGTGTTCGCCAATCATGGTAGCCAGCCCAGTATATTGTCTTTTATCTGTTTCATATTTTCACACACTGCTTAGAGAAAGTTAACTCACTCATTAGTCTTTCTCCTCTAAGGATGGTATATATGCTGGATAAACACAGTTTATTTATTATGTGACCACAGTTGCAGCTTTCATATGCGCAGTAGGTTCTCATATCGGGATACCTGAGCAGGGCAGGTTAGGCACTGCGGTCAGGATGAGCAACTACAGGGTGCCCTCAACGACAAATCCAGGACAAACTATGGCGTAGTAGCACTTAATGGCCTTCCAAAACTGCCAAGAAATGTGATGTGAGGCACCTGCAAGAATTCAACACTAAGAATGGGAACATGTAGAAGCACTTACCCTCCACTTAAGAGGCTGTAACAATTGAAGAAAATTAACATCACTGTGGTTCTTGAATTTGACACTGACGCTGGGTTCCCCTTAGAAGGGGAGGAAGGCACAGATGAGGATGAAGTTACGTCTGATGATGAGCCCGGGGGTAGCAGTCTCTGTTGACTAAGCTCCCCTACTCGAGGGATGGGTAATGACCCAACCATTTCAGACATGCTTGAACCTGAACAGATACCCCATACCACTTGAATGGATTATGACTACTAAAATGCCACATTATGTTGCTCTAAAGACTAGGCAATCCATAGACAGTTAGGCAAGGGTGAAGTCAAAGGCAGAGTGCCCCAGACCCTCTTTCCAGGATATTGTGATCCTGACACCAGGGATAGACACCAGAATGTGTACCTTCTTCTCTAAATATAAAAGATCCCAAGAAGGGGATTGATTGATTGCTATTGGAGGTTCTGCCAGGATAAACTCCTGGACGTGGTAGGCCCTCTTATTAAGATATTGGAGTTGGCAGAGGAGGCCATGGTCTTGGGGAACCCTATGCCTAGCAAAGTAATTTTCGGTTGGGCTTAAAGGGCTGTGTGTATGTTGAGCAATGCAAACTGCACACTGTCTGTGGAAAAGCGCAGATCTACTTACTGTTTGTGTAAAAATGCAGATCCCTACTCATCATGATTGATGTTAAACTAGGTGATATAGCCACATCAGACTTTCCACATAAACTGCGTGGAGCTACTGGTGGGTGAATTTGCTTTCAAGTACCTCACAAAGGACAACGTATCTTGCTTCAAACTCCTGAAAATGGCCAATGTTTTGTCAGTGAGAAATATCAATCAGTTGGAAGGCACAAAAACCAATAACTTGTCTGAACTAGTAAGGATTTTTTGACACTTTTGCCTGGAGCGACAAACATCTGTGACAGCCGAGTCTTAGATTGAAGGGGTTGGGAATTTCAAGGGACTTTGGATGTACTACTGAATTTCGGAGGTCACTGCAGACTTCATACAAAGAGCCTAGACTGGAAGCATTATCAAGACATATTGCTTTGCCTGGAGAAAGTGGTGATGTCAGTGTATGGAGAAACAATTGGATCTTCTGGGCGCAGGAATTAGCCACATCCTAAATTTTCTTTTGTAAAAAGTTGGCAAAAGGATTGGCCTATGGAACATGAATACCTTCAGGTCTGTGATCTCTGTGGGACACTACAGAGAGAATGAGATCCACAGTGGGGGTGCATTCTTGGATATGTAAACTGATGAGAGGTATAAGGTTGTCAGAATATCCAGAACCTAGGTATTTCATTGTATGGGATGTAGACAATGTTCTAAATCTGCGGTTGTCATGGCAATCCAATGAATTCACAACCAGAAAGGATTTAGCAGTTAAACTGGCCATACTGATATGTTTAGTATCACATAGGGTTTCCAATGTCAGGACACTATACATTTCCGGACATATGTTCATGCCGGATGGAGTCACTTTTACTAATGCCAAAAGGACCAAGACTGATACCAGATCCATCGATTACCCATCTTTTGAAGACAAGCTGAAACTATGTGCTGTTCAGTGTGTGAAGGCCTTTGAAAACATGATGGTGGAGGAAAGGCTGCTGGGTTAGAAACAACTTATCATTATATTAAAGAAACCTTTCAAGATGGTTTAATCTCATTACATTGCTAGACAAGTAAAGTATTAATGCGAGAGGCAGGTATTGATGTGTACATTCTAGAGCACATTTGAAGGGCTCATTGGCATCAAATGCCACTGTTGTGGGAGGTCGACTGGAGGACATTAGGAACGCACCAGACTGAATGTCAAAATTGACCTTTAAGAAGTTCTTCTTCAAACCCATTTCTGCAGTGGTGTCTTTAGTGGTAAGTAGGCTTTGAAGATGCTTAATCCTCGCCTCTGGGCAGACTCAAATTTTTTAATTTCATAGCTACTGAGAAGGAAAGATTCAATTCTATTAAGGACACAGAGGTGAGAATTATCCTGCTCACGAATCTTCAGGGAAAAATTATTTTCTCCCATGAATTATGTCATTAGGAGAAAATGTGTTTATTAAACTTATTGCAGTTGTTATTGTAATACAATAATATGTTCATTGATATTGATAAATATACTGTAATTAATGAAGTCGGATGCTGACTACAGAGGGTACTGTTATACTCTAATTTTTTTAATGAGTTCAGATGAGGTATTATTAAATGCAGGTTTGCTGAAAGATTTGGACGGATTTATATTGCTGCATTAGGTTTGGATGAGAACGAACTGGGAGCCAGAAAGTTAGGACTCCCACACAAGCAAAAAGACGACAATATGAACTAGAAGACATTTATCTGTGCATTCTTTAACAATATTTAGGGAAAAAGCTGCTTTTACCCAAATATTCCAGAAGGCTTATTTATTATTGTTTTTTTTATTTTATTGCTCCACAGTAACACAAATAAACATAAATAAGTAAATTAAAATTTTCACAAATTCATATGGTCACAAAAAGCCCCCCAAATAGACAAACCAATCTTACGTTTCTTTGGCCCCTTCACTGAATATAAACTCAGTTCTAAATTAAATAGATTGTACATTTTAGCCCGCCAATGCTCAAATGCACGGGGTTCAGGTTGAAGCCATTCAGAGGCAATACACAACCGGGCCACAGTCATTGCAATGAAGATCAAATATTGGTGTTTATACAAAGAGGTCTCCTTTTCTATATCTGACCCAACCCCTAATAACATTATAGCGGGTGTGATAATCATCGGAATCCCAATGATCATGGACAAGAATTTCTCGATATACAAAATAAATCTAGACAATTTGCTACAGCTGTAAAAAAATATGAAGGCTATCCGCATTATCCCCCCTGCAACAAAAACATTTGCCATCATACCCCCCCCCCACTTAAGCATACGTGCTGGTGTATAATACAAATTAAAAACCGTTTTGAAAAATTGAACTTTCAAATTAGCGTAAAGAAGAACATCCCTGGATCTCAAAATAGCAGTCTGTACAAAAAAGGGCTTAATCAACGGACTATGACCCGGCTGCTTGACAAACGGATTAATATATAAAGCAAACAAAATTGGCGAGCAGGGGCAACCTTGCCTAGTGCCTCTTGTGATTCTAACTGGCTCTGATAGTAAGCCCATTGCAGCAATCTAAGCGACCGGTGAAGTGTACAGTACCTGTAGGGCGGTCATAACCCCTTTCCCAAAACCCACACAAAGCATCAGTTTCCACAGATAATCCCACTCCACCCGGTCGAATGCTTTCTCCGCATCCAATAAAATTAAACCAAGATCACGCTTTTCAGTATGGGCTACATCAAAAAGCATCACCACTTTGTTTACATGGGTGACTGTCCCTCGAGCTGGTATAAACCTATGTTAATTTTTTGAGACTAATGAACTGATGATCTTAGACAAGCGGGTGGCCAAAATCCTTGAATCGATTTTGCAGTCACAATTTAACAGCGAAATCGGGCGGTACGACCCGGCCAATTCCGAATCTTTGCCCTTTTTATTAAAAACCACGATAGTGGCTTCTGCCCATGATTTAGGAGCATGACCTTCCTGTGCGACCCTGAAAGTAGCCAGCATTTCATCCTTCATTTTATTTTAAAAAATCTTGTAAATCTCTGCCAGGAGTTTATCAGGCCCAGCTGCCTTCCCTAAGGCCAAACTATTAACGGCCATTTCTAGCTCTGCCATTGTAATTGGACTGACCAATTGTTCCAACTCGGCAGGATCTAAATATGGTATAACCCCCTTCAAAAATACATTATTATCCATATCCGCCCCTTCCTGTTGTGTGTACAATTCGGCATAGAACTGATGTAAGATTGACAAAATCCCTTGAGGGTCCTGGCATAATTGCCCCGACTTATCCTTCAAAGCCACGATACAACGAGAGGATTCCTTCATATGCAGTTGTAGTGCCAAACACCTGCCGACTGTTTACCCATACTCATGTTTTTGCATTTTATAAACTAGGGGCCAGATGTAGGAAGCCCAATACCGGTCGGTAACGGCCGAAAATCGGTATTTTCGGCCGTTACCGACCGGTATTGAGCTTTCGGGATGTAGGAGACTGAAAATAGCCCAAATCGGTAAATTTACCGAATCGGAAAAGTTACCGAATCGGAAATTTTACCGATTCGGTAATTTTACTGATTCGCAACGGTTTGCGATTTGGTAAATTTACCGAATCGGTAACATTTCCGAATCGGTAAAAAAACGAATCGGTAAATAAGAATTGGTAAAAATGGAAATTGAGATGTAGGGAAGCTCTTAAATACCGAATTTGCTTCAAATTCGGTATTTAAGAGTCGGTATTTACCATGGATTGGAATCAGGTGGTAACCAGGTGCAACCTATAAAAAAGGACCCAAAATGCAATTCTGTTTGCACAATGGCGGCATTTTATGTCATTGCAAGACGGCTACGGCTACAGGAGGAAGGAGAGAGGGAATGGCAGAGAGAGGAGCAGGTCTACAGGCAGAGGGTCACCTTGTTCATGCTCACAGAGGCAGAGATACTGCAGAGGTACAGGTTGGCCCCAGACACCATCTTGGAGCTCATCAGGGACCTCCAACCACTGTTGCAGCACACTACCTCAAGGGCACATGCAATTCCACCCCATGTGCAGGTGCTGTGCAGCCTCCACCTGCTTGCGTCTGGGAGCTACCAGAGCGTGGTTGCTGCGGTAGGTGGGGTGACACAGAGCAGCCTGTCAAGGTTTTTCCACAAATTCCTTGACGCCATGTTACACAGGATGGAGCATTACATTTATTTTCCTGCTACCCATGCTGAACTGGTGCAAACAAAATCTGACTTTTACCAGATGGCTCGATTTCCAAATATTATTGGCTGCATAGATGGCACACACATTCCCATTTGTCCCCCTGCTGACACAGAATATATCTACAGGAATAGGAAGTCAACCCACACCATCAATGTGCAGGTGATTTGCAATGCAAAGTGCACCATCACTGACATTGTGGCAAAATTCCCTGGGAGTAGCCACGACTCCTATATTTTTCAAAACAGCGGCATCTATGCACGGCTGACTGCAGGGGAATTTGGTGAAGGATACCTCCTAGGTAAGACACAGTGTCTGACCCCCATAATACCTATTGCAGTAAGAAGTAAATGTATGCATGTGACTAATGTATTACCTTTTCCTTTTAGGAGACAGTGCATATGCCCTCCGCTCTTTTATACTCACCCCCTACCTCAACCCCTCAACACCCAGCCAAAGGAGATATAACCGGGCCCACAAAAGCACACAGAATGTTGTTGAAAGGACCTTTGGTATCTGGAAAAGCAGATTCAGATGCTTGCACAAGAGTGGAGGTGCAAGGCAGTATACCCCCATCACCTGCTGTAAGATAATTGCTGCCTGTGCCATGTTGCACAACCTTGCTGTTAAGAAGGGTACTGAGGTGGAGTTGTCTGACTACGAGGATCATGACGACGACATTGCTGTGCCTGACACACCACCTGCTGGAGTGACAACACCAAGTGATGGCAGATACAGACGAGAGGAGATTACACGCAACTATTTCTGAGTAAGTAATGAGACACAGACAGGTTGTGAATGAGAAGAACATCATTTAATGTTGCCACAACGTTCATGCACTGAAGTGCAACAAATTAAAGAAAAGAAAGGTGGGGACTACATGTCCTGGGTTACATCACCCACACCGGCAAAGTCATTTGCGCCCGCGCTTCCCAGAGCCACTGGGATGTTGCTCACTGCTTTCCTCATGGCCTGCATGCTGCTCCTATGTGGCTGAACCACAGCGCTTGCCAAGCTGCTGCGGCTACTGCTGTCGTCTCCCTCAGCCACATCCAGGGCAGGATCCAGTGCAGTGTGTGATATTATCATTGCCTCGAGGGCACTGGTGATCCTGGCCATGCCCCTGGTGACCTCGGCCGTGTTCTGAGTGAGGCTTTCCTGCATGTTAATGCCTCTACGGCATAGCTGTGATGTGGCAGTGGCCAGACGATTCATGGCCCTATTGTTTACACGGGCGTCCCTGCGCCTTGTGTGCTCCAGGCTGTCCAGTTTTGAGCACAGCTGGGTTATTGAAGTGCTCATTTTCTGCATTCCTGCAGCTAGGTCAGCATTGGTTTTTGATATCTCCCTGTTGCTTTCTACCATGTCTCTGATGCCCTTCCCCATTTCTCCAATTTGTTGGTTTAGGACACGAAATTGGCGGTGGCAGGCCTGTATTGATTTCCCCTGCATGCGTTGGATGCGCAGCATGCTCCCCTCCAGCCCACGGAACACAGTGCCATCTCCAGGAACACCTGCACTGCTGGGCCTGCGTTGCCGTCTGCGCGCGGTGAAAGACTCTGTGGTGGGCTGCAGTGCAGCAGGACTCTCAGGTGCAGTGGCTTGGGCCTCTCCCTCTGCTGCCTCCATCACTGGCAGTGGGGCCACGACTCGCCTCCTGGCTGGTGAGGTTGCAGGTGCAGGCTGTAACAGTGATGGGGAGGTCTCAGGAGAGAAAAGCAATGAAGGGGATTGTGAGAGGTGTGGGGAGTGGGGAAACTCGGGTGTCTGGACTGTCTCCTCTTCCTGGGAGATGGCAGTTGTGTGTTCTTCCTCCTGCGAGGCATGGACATGGCTTGGCCCTGCCTCGTCACTCTGCTCCCTCGCTGGTGCAGTCCCTGCTGTAGCTGTGGCTTGACTGGCTGATGTTGCCCCTAGGTATAAATAAGCGTATGTCAACTGAGTGCTACTGTGTCACAGTCACTAAAATAAATGCGTTACACATTTTACTGTCATTATTCAGCATTACTTTCACTGCCTTGCTGATGTCTGTGCAGTTACACATGCTCTTATATTAGCTGACTACATTTCCCATAATGCATTGCTCCTGTATAGTGCTAGCAGTAGTGGACTGGGGTTGTCCTGTGCACAAAGGGTTAAGGGAAGCAGGTTGGTATGGGGTGTCATGCTGCGCATGCGTCTTACCTTTTCCTTTGGCTCTGTCTGAGCTGTCCACACCTCCCAGTCCCACAACACTGTCTGGCTCGATGGTTGACGCCACCAACTCCTCCAGGTCAGTCAGGGGGGGCGCTGGGTTCCTGCCTCCACCGGTGACACCAGCCTGCTTATGTAGCTCTGCCATCTTTTTCTTGGTGAGGCTTCCTGATGTCGTAGAAGCGTTTCTTGAGGTCATCAATGCTCCTGCTTGTAACTCCCACAGCATTGACCCTTTCTCCAATATCAAGCCACAGCTTGCGTTATGCGGACTCGGCTACAGTGAGGGAGTGCCTGCCAAACAGTTGTTTGTGGACTCTCACCACCTCCTCCACTAGTACTTGCAGCTCCATGCTGCTGAACTTTACTTTCCTTTTCCTCTCTGCCTTCTGACTCTCACTGCTGCTAGCCATTTTCACTGAGGTAGACTCCCAAAAATCACTCCCTGCTGCTCTGTGTCTCTGCTCAGCTCTGACTGCCTCTCCAGAACCTTCTGAGTTGCAGCTGCCTGGGTAGCCACTTCCTGGTAGGGAGGGGGAGGGTGGTAGCACCTGATTGGCTGTTTTCATTAGTTTCACTTTTGCTTGCTTCCCCATTCGGAATTTACCGATTCGGTATTTACCGATTCGGTATTTACCGAATCGGTATTTTCAATGCATTCCTATGGGCCTTTAGGCCCATAGGGATGAATGGGAAATACCGATTCTGTAAATACCGATTCGGGAAATACCGATTCGGTAAATTCCGAAAGTCCGATACCGACTTTTACCGATTCGGTAAAAAATACCGATTTTTTACCTACATCTCATTTACCGATTTTTGAATACCGAATCGGTAAAATTCGGTATTTAAGAATCGGTAAAATCTGATTACCTACATCTGGCCCTAGATATTTTCTTGCGTTCTCCATATTCCACAACCCATGAATTTTAGCCCGAGATCTAGCAACGGCATTTTCTAACTCTATGATATTATTACCTCGCTGTGCGATCCCTTGAGTTAGTTTGCCCTCCGCCTCTCTCAAAGCAGAGTATAGTTCCTGTACCTCTAATTCAATTTGTCTTTGCTGAAATAAACCAAAACTTAATACCAGCCCCCTGAAACAAGCTTTAAACGTATTCCAGATATTTGCACTGTGCGCTGCCTGTCTATTATTATCAAAAAATTCCTTGATCGAGCAAAACATGTGTTCTCTAAAATCATTGTTTAAACAAAGTTTCCCATCAAATGAGAAAGCCCTGGGTTGCATATTACGACCAGGTGTCACAATTTCTAAAACAATTGGGGGGGGGGGTCAGACGAAATCCTAGGAAATATATGGACTGAAGCCCCAACTAGAAAGTCAGCAGAAGCAAAAAAGTAATCCAACCAAACCAGATTTTTATGGGGAAAAGAGTAAAAAGTATACCCTGGTTCCAAAGGATTTAACTTTGTCCATGCATCAACCAGACCATGGTCATTTAACAAATTATATAAAGCACTAAAAACCCGTGGTTTGCGGCCTTTATATCTTCAAGGTCCATCCTGCAATTCCTGGTTAACTAAATTAATGTTTACATCCCCACAAATTAACAACGGGGATCTCCAAGTTGCTAATTCTACGTTTAACTGCTCCAAAGTTGCTGCCTCATCTAGATTAGAACCATAAATAGTACACACTGTAAATTTACTGCCCCCAAGCCCACACTCAGCTATGGCCCATCGACCTAATTTATCTGCCCGGGAACGTCCAGTAATCTGTACATTAGCTGTAGCTAAAACCGCAACTCCACGGGTCATTGAAGATTGCTGAGAGTCCATGACAAGTGAAAACCCTAACTCTTTTCAAATATGCCGTTTAGCCCAAGGTATATGTGTCTCTTAGAGACATACCAGATCTGGCTGAATGATTCGCAATTCAGAGGCTACCCTCTGTCTCTTATTCCAGTTATTAAGGCCAGAGACATTTAACAAACACATTTTTATCCCTTTAGCTATCACTGTGGCTCCAGAAAAAGACTCCTAATGAATACCATGACAAGTATAATATCATAACAAAATACACACCTTCATGACCTTGTCAATACTTTATTTTTATTCTTCCTAATCGTTACTGTGGATTTTTTTTTTACCCTTTTTAACCCACCTAAGTACCCCACCCCTCCCCACCCTCCTCCCTAGATGTCCCCCTCCCCCTACCCCCCACGTTACAAGGCTTTAGGACCCATGGTTCTGTAGATGGAAGCTCCCTTACTTCCCCTGCCATTACTCGCAAACCCCTCCACTCAGGAAAGAGGGAGTGAAACTCGCCCCCGAGATTTAGACGGGAATACAGCCCCCCATACCTATATAAAGAAAAAAGGAGAAGAAAGAATATGACCTCATTTTGCCAAAAAAAGAAAGAAAAAGACCTCGGAAGGTAAAAAAAATCAGCAATAACCTTATACATCAAGTAATTGGAGGTCAACATCACTAGATCGAATTAAAAAACTTGTTAGCGGGCCCTTCGCCTGTAAAGAATCGAGTACGTTCTTGAAAGATTACTTTTTGCTTTGCCGGGTTCAGTAGATATGTTTGTGCCCCTTTAGCTTGAAATTGTGTAATCAACTGCTGAAGTTGCCAACGGAGCTCAACTGTATGTCGACAAAAATCCGGTCTCACAAATAATTAAAAATCTCCCCCTACCCTTTTCTTATCGGGGCGAGCTAGCTGAAAGACCTCCTCCCGAGCCAAAAAACTATTAAGTGAAATTAAAAAGGCTCTAGGTTTAGCATCACCCTGACCTGCTCGGGACGAATATTAAAAGGAAATCTATGAGCACGCTCAATCTCTCTGTCCCAATCCCACCTAGTCAGCTCAGAAAATGCTTTTGTGAACAAATCTACTATAAATCTGCGAAGGTCCTGCCTTCCTTCCCCTCCGGGATCTGAAGCACTCTCAAGTTATTCCGGCGTGCCCGGTTTTCTATGTCCGCCATTTTCCATTGAGTATCATCCCTGGTAGATTGAATTGAGTCAGTTACAGCCTTTTGTTGAGCCAGTTCATCCTCCAATTAGAGATTTGCGTTTCTACCTCATTGAATCTTGAAATAAATCAGCATGCGATTTGGCCATTCGCCTGACCGTGTTTTGCAATTTGCAGCATGAATTTTGGACTTTCTGACTCTCTTCTCGAGTTTCATCCCAGTGGGACATAATCGATCGATATATTATTGAGAGAGAGATTTCTTTCCATCATTTTGTGCATAATCAGTCAGAAGCTGAGGCTTTACCATGTCCCCCCTTGTTAGTATTCAATTCCAGTCTTTTCCGTACGGTATGGGGGCTACCCTCTGTAAATTCCCCAGACTCCTCCAAGAACAAACTACTATGGTCTCTACCCTTAGCCAAACTCATTTGCACCGTATATTGTACTGCCAAATCTTCACTGGATGACATAGATTGCTCTGACAAGGAATACAAATCTCCTGATTCTGCATCTGGTAGATATGTCTGATCGTCACTCTGAGAATACGCTAACTGATTGGATTGTTGAGTGCCACCTATGGCCCCACAGTCTGTGCCTCCACTACCATCCGTGGCACCAGCCTTGCCTTCCGAGGCCGAAGGGTTTACACGTGGGCAGCCGGCTATACCACTGGGCTGAAGTCCCGTATCGCCAAGAATGGCGTCCTCCACTGTCACTGAATTTAAAGTTAAATTCAGGTTCATCACATTAGGCAGCCCCCCGTTGCTCGAATCAACCGAGTCGAAACCCCCTTCCAATAAGTATTCAGCCTTTTTCCCCTTCCGCTTATCCTTGGCTGCAGAAAAAATCGCCGGTATCTTTTTTTTATTGATCGCGCCCCCCTTAGCTTTCGTTGCAGCCGCCTCGGTTTTGCCAGTCTTACCCAAGTCAGCCAAGCTGCTCGGAGCTTCCGCTCGTGCCTCAGCGTCCGCCGGGGATCTCTCTGTATTTTCATTTTCATTTTCTTGCCAGCGAGGTCTCCCTCGCGCTCCTTTCGGGGGCATTTCCTGCGGTGGTGCCGGACCTTCAACACTCTCACAAGGAGGCTTCCAGGTGCTCCACGTACTGCTTCCTGGCAACGCCTACCAGCTTCGTCGGTACCTGGTCAGCCCCGCGGCAAGTCCAAACAGTATCTTTAGCACCAGCTACCAGCGGCCAGGAGCCTCGTATTGGACTGTGTGTGGATGAATAACGTAAAGGCAAGTTTCACGGACTTCTGAACATTAGCAGCCCACTAGTATAGCACAGAAGAGCGAATATCCATCTCGCTACTCCCTTCGTAGTTGTTTTCCGCGAGGTCAGGCAGGCGTGGTCAGCTTACACGTCCGCTGCTGTGGATGCCATCTTGGCTTATTTATTATTCTTATTCCAATCCTGGAATATTTTTAAGGAAAGTGATAATTTCCCCCAGTATTTTCAGGAAGGGTTGAAGGCACCAACCCACCCATCACTTCCTTTCAGAAGAATACCGTTTGCTGGTGGAAGGAGCCCAAGCTTGGTGTATAAAGTTGGCAAGTAATTTACAAAGAAAGAGATTTGGGACTATGCATTCAGAACCTATCTCATTAGTGGGAGATTTTACAATTTCCTGAAGTGCACAAATCAAAAAAGCCAAATACCTTGCATTTCACACAGAAGAAATACCTTACAACGTTAGTTATACTGTTGATTTAGCACAACCCCAATAATTTACTAATTGATAATCAACACATCAATTAGTAAATATTTAAGAACAATGTATCACATGATGCACAGACTCCATCTTCTTAATTTATAAAATGGATTTCTTTATTGATAATCATTTAAAATATTTCCTTGAGTCTTGGTCATTTAAAGTCGATAGCTGCTGCTGAAAGACCTGCAGTCTGGCCATGTCTCCAGATATCTTCCAGGCCATGAGTGTCAACTCGCTTTGAAGAATTACAGGGCGTTGGGATCCCACCGGACCCAGGAGAAGATGCTGGAAGACAGGCAGAAGAATGGGAAGGGCTATTGACACGTTCAGACGTGTTGGAAACCAAGACTGTGTTTTCTACAAAGGAGTAATCAGAACAAGGGTTGCCGATTGACGCCTGGCCTGAGCCGCAACCCTCAGAAGCATGGCCTAAGGCAGGAATGCATAATTTATTGGACCTGTTCATGTTTGTATAGAGGCATCAGTCCCCAAGGCCATCGGGTCCAGCCTCCAGCTGTAAAACTGTTTCAGTTGAGCAATCAAGAGGAAATCAATAAGGTCCATTTGACGCGGTCCCAGGGAAAACACATTCTTCTGGAAGATGCAAGGATGGAACTTCCAATAGCTGTAATCCAAAAGGAATCTGGAATTCCAATCTGCCATGAGATTGTCCTTGACAGGAGTGCCAGAATTCTTGGGCAATGTTCACCAGAAGGCGTGATCTGGTTCCCCCCAAGTGGTTGATGTAACGAACCGCAGAGACATTCTCCATCCACCAGAGTAGCTCTTGGCAGGAGAAAGTGACCTTATGGCAAAGGAGCTTGCCAGGAGTTCCAGGCAGTTGATGTGGAGTCACAATTCCTTGGACGGCCAGCGACTGCCGGTAGAAAAATCTCCATATCGTGCTCCCCAGCCCAAGCAACTGGTATCTGATTTGATGAACACGTCGGGGAAGGCCCCGAAAATCGCCTTGCCATTCCATGCATCCATGTGAAGGAGCCACCACTGAAGCTCTTCTTGGGCTTCGGGGGACAATGGAACCAGATGATCGTAGCTCAGACCTTGTTGTACATCATGAATTTCTAAGTGTTGAAGATCCCTATAGCGTAACAGACCTGAGAACACTGCTTGAATCGAAGACGCTAGAAACCCCACACTCTGTGCCAGGGATCTCAAAGACACCATTTCTTTGGCTAGAGTAGACCTCAATTCTCATTTAATGGACTTCACTTTCAGGGGAGGAAGCAACAATTAAGCCTTGACAGAATCCACTTGAAAACTCTACCTGTTGAGAGGGAATCATTGTGGATTTTTTTGTATTGATCACAAACCCCAGATCTTGTAGCAGAGGCATTGTCCAAAGTAAATGCATCAGAAGCTGAGTTTTGTCCTAGGCTAAAATGAGCATGTCCTCTAGATAGACGATCATGTGGACCCCCATCTCTCATAGATGGACAATCACTGGTTTCAGGAGTTTGTTGAACACCCAGGTGCTGGCGCGAGACCAAAAGGGAGAGACCGGTACTCGAACCACTGACCTCTCCAGTGGAACTGAAGGCACTGTCTATGAGAGGGACAAATGGGGACCGACAGATAGGCATCGTTGAGATTGATACAAACCATCCAATCTCTTACTTGAAGTAGATCCCTCAGCTGATGGATGCCTTCCATCTTGAAAATGTTGGTAAATCACAAAAGAGTTGAATTGTCTGAGGTTGAGCACTAGTCTCTGACCTCCACCCTTCTTCTGGACCAAAAACACATTGCTGCAGAAACCCTGTGGGTGAGGGTGCATTGGAGCAATAATCTGTTTTATCAAAAGCTCCAGAATTTCAGAGTCCATAAAAGACATATCTTGTTGAGAGAAAAAGGAGAGGATGGGGAAGGGAGGTTTGAAATGGGGTATGGGGCAGTCCTATATCATAGCCTCAAACTGTATTGAGTACCCGGCAATCTGATGTGATCTGGCCCCAGTTGTGAGAAAAATGCCTTAGTCTGTCCCCCAGAGGAAGATATGAAGGATGAGAGAAGTTCATTTGTTGTAGACTGGTTGTCGGAGTTGTGATAACCCTTGTTGATTCCTCTGGTAAAGCGACACAGGTATCCTCTGGATCTGCTATGGTAGAAGCCTGCCTGGGCTGGATCCTGACCATAACCGCTGCGTCTGGGGTCGCGTGACCTCTGCCACAACTGGCCAGGCCAAAAAGGGGGTTGAATATTCATTTCAGAGAGGATTGTGACTTATCAAGGGAGGAAAAGGTGTTGACAAATTTGGCAATGTCTTTCAGGAACCGATCATCAAATAACTGCCCCTCAGCCAGAGGGCCCGGTTCAGCAGTTGCCAATTCCACCAGTTTTGGATTAATCCACAGTAGCACTGATTTGCGGTGTTCCGAACCTAACGGGTAGGTAGCATTTCCCATGAGGCATATCGCTCCCTGTGTCCATCAAGCAAGCACCTCGGGATGAACAGGGGCTCCTGTTTGCTGTGCATAGTGCACCAGTTCGAGGATCTTAGCTAAGGGGCCGGAAAAATCAAGACACTTATCTTGACAGGCCTGGAGGACTCTATCAATGCACTTCTTCTGGTCTTTATTGTATTTTTTGAGCAAGGTCAGCATGAAGGCATCAGTGTCAGAGGTGAGAGCAGTTTTGTGAGGGAGATCAGGCCTAGGGCTTTCAGATTTTAGACGGGACCAGACTTCCTTGTAAAAACCTTTGCAAAGGTTTTAATACATATAATCAGCCACTGCAGGCGCAGGGGTTCAATCTGAGGATCAAGGGTGGACAATTTCTGAAGGGTCAAAAGTGAAGGGATGGCAAGAGAAGGGGAAAGGAAGTGTTTGTGTTTCTTGGAATACTTGCAAGCGTGGGGCTTCTGAGAGGAAGTAGAGTCTGTATCAGTGTCAGAAGCCAGGGAAGGTGCAAGATTAGGGGGAGGACTGTGTGCGCCCCTGCACTATAGGCGTGATTGGTTAAGGCTCCTTGAGTCACTTTAGAAATGACATCCTTATTTGTCAACAACTTTACCTCCCTTGATAAGTCACAATACTCTCTGAAATGAATATTCAACCCCCTTTTTGGCCTGGCCGACCATGAAGGAGCGGAGGAGGAAGAAGGGGGAAGATGGGAACCCCCAGAGGGGAGAGGACGGGTGGAAGAGCGTCCTTCTAGTTCATCTAAGCCTTTTGAAAAAGGCTGAAGGCTTTATCCAGGAATTGTTGGACAGATTTGTCAATGATTTCTTCCATACCCTCATCTTAGTGATAATTCTCATCCTCATTAGGGCTGTAGGCTTCAAGCCCCTGATCAAATATCTCATAATCAGACATGCTCATGCGAGGGAAAAAACACCATACACATGTTCATAGGAGGGAAAAAACACTTCACACACAGAATCCCCAGCGGGAAGCAAGAGCCTTCCATAAAATATACTAAAGGGGAAGGACAGTAGAGACCTTGGAATGTAATTATTACAGCCCTGCCCAGCTCAGGATAAGGACTTCAATGGGAGCAATGGCTGGTAATAGGATTAAGCCAAGCCACCAAAAAAGAAATGCACACTGGTAAGGACTTATAAACAGGGTAAAGACCTCTGTTAGAGCCTTGAATTCTCAACAAATAAAGATCCCCAAGTGACTTCAAGAAGAGAAAATCCCCAATTCTTGCAGCCTGGGGAGAGGCAGCACCAGTGTTGATATAGAGAAGCTGCTGGGCAACAGAGAGAGAGAGAGAGAGAGAGAGACGAACCGGCAGCCTTCCCAGAGGCACGCATGCAAGTCACCCAATTGGGCTCTACATGGGACCTCACTCCCGGGAGGGCTCACCGCACACTGCGACTGCACAAAGGATGGAATGGGAAAACTAAACTTCTAGAAACTTTAGAGACATGAGAACAGGAAAGGCGCAACACGCACCAAAACCCAGGGGGAAAGAGCGCAGAGCGGTCGTGCAAGTGAATCGGGCAAGGAGCGCCGAAAGAAACAACAACCTGTGAAATAAAAAACAGGTGGGCAACAGTATATAATAGCGCTGATAGAGTCCTGGTAAAACCATACTAAACAAATACTTTAAAAAAATAACTTTTTTTATTATTTTTGCGATAATTCAAAACCAAAAAAAGATCATAACAAAATAAATCACAATCGAGCAGTGACATACATATACAGACCACGTATCATACAGTCCAACATCATAACCCCTTAGAGCGTCTTAAACCCTCCAGTCCCATCCAATCACATTTCTCCGTTGTAATAGCCAATTTTCTGTCTCCTTCTGGAATGCTTGAAGACATGAGCGTCGGGGCTTATGTATATAATCAGAAGAGGGACCATCAATAGTCCGCTAACCTTCACCTAGTCGACATCTAGACCATAATATGCTCTCTATTTGCCCCAAACCTTGCGGAATTTCCTCGGGCACCCTCTCGCCTTATAGGTGACCCTTTCTGCTGCCATGTACATATCCATTCCTACCTTCCACTCTCGAAGCAGAGGCGCTATTGTCGCCCCCCAAGCACGCGCAACATCCCATTTTGCCACCACCAGGGCGAACATTGCAAAAATGAGCTGCGGACGGTCCAAATCTTCATCTCCAGGTATGCCCAACAATATAAATTTAGGGACCAGCGGTATTGTTGTTTCAAGGACATCTGTATTACGGTGCAGTCCCAGATGGTATGGTAGAAATCTCCCTGCGCATAACCACCTTTCTGGCAACTAGGGTCGCTGGCTCGGCCCATTCTGTGAAGTCGGGCCCTATCATAATAAACTCTATGTAGTATTTTATATTGGATAAGGCGGAGACAGGATTTGATAGCCACCTCTCGGTGGTGCATCAAGGCTGCTTCCCAGTCTATGTTGTTGAGTACGCCCAGGTCCCGCTCCCAGGTCTCCCTCAGCCTACCCTGCCTATCTAGTACATTATTATTCAAAGTCCAATAAGTAAGTGGGACTGCCTTAGTAAACACCTGCTCCCATAACAGGCGTCCTTCCAGTGGTGCATAATCTGGTAGTGAGGAGGAGAGTGAGGTCTCTGCCTGCCAGGCGTGCCGGAGTTGCGCATACTTAAGAAACTGGGAGTTATGCATCTCAAAATCCGTCTGAAGCGAGCGGAAACTTTTTAGCGTACCCGTGGCTGTGATATCTCCTATAGTTGAGATGCCTATGGCGTCCCACCCCTCGAAGCCCATCAGTTTTTGGATCTCCTTTAGCCAGAAACAATGCCAATGAGGTATCTGTTTGGTAGTTTTGGGTTCCCACCCCATTGCCTTTGTTGCTCGTTCCCACACCACTATCGTGACTTGGGTGGCAGGGCGAAGTTGGACACTAGCCCGTCCCCCATAGAGATAATACAGGCAGGTACGGTTCGCCATGGTTTCCCTCCCCAACCTGTAGGTGGGGTGATCTGCATGGACCTGTTTCCAATCATTCACCGAGGTTATATGATCTGCCCAGTAGTAGGCCTCTATATCCGGTAACGAGATCCCTCCATTATATTGGTTACAGCGCAGCAATTCTCAGGAGGGAGCGTAACTCTGCATCAATAGCATGGAAGGTCTGTCTAGGGAGAAGGAAATACGCGTTCTCCAGGGCATAAAGAAAGCGGGGAAAGGTAATAATTTTAAACATGGCAGCCGGTCCTACAATCGTGAGGGGAAGGGATCTCCATCTCTGTGCATCTTCTACAAAATTGGTTATTACCCGTTTTATGTTTCTCTGATAGGGAACGGTCCTATCTGTAGTGAGGTAAACCCCCAGGTAAGTGAACCCAGTATGAGCTATCTAGAGAGCCCCAGGAAGGATAGGCCAAGCGGACAGGGCACCTGGACTGTAGGTTACCGACTTATGCCAGTTAATGGTGTATCCTGAGTAGGACCCATATACTTCCATGGTTTCGAATAAGGTGTGAATTGTGGTGGTCGGGTGGGTAACATGAAGCAAAATATTGTCCGCATACAGCGAGATCTTTTTGTCCCATGAATCAGTTTGGTTAATTCGGAATCCCCGAATCTCCGGGCTTTGCCTTACTGCCAGGCCACTGTCTCGATCGTGAGGGCAAAAGAGCAGTGGGGAGAGAGGGCAGCCCTGGCGGGTGCCCCTACGAATGGAGAAGTCTCCGGAGATCTGACCATTGACCTTAACCCTTGCCCGGGGATCCACATACAGGAGTCGTACTCAGTGCCTAAATTTGGGACCTATACCAAATTTGACCACGGTGGCCTCCAGGAAGGGCCAGTGTATGGCGTCAAACGCCTTTTCAGCACCCAAAGACAGGAGCAGGTGTGGGGCATCTCGGTCCTGAACAGCCATTAGCCAGTTATGGGTCCTTCGCGGATTCAGGCAGGTTGCCCGACCGGGCAGGGAAGCCGTCTGATCCTGATGTACTAGGGTAGTGATGACTTGGCGAAGCCTCAAGGCAAGGATAGTCAGCAATATTTTCACCTCTTTATTAAGAAGGGATATGGGGCGATATGATGCACAATCAGTGGGGGGCTTACCCTGCTTATGGATCGGGATGATCGTTGCCATGCATAGGTCCAGGGGCAGGATTCCCTCTTCGAATGCATCTTGGAAAAGATTCAACAGGTGTAGACCAAAGAGTTGTGCGCATTTCTTATATAGTTCAGCAGGGAGTCCGTTGGGGCCCGGAGACTTCCCAGGACGTAACCTGATTATGGCTAGTTCAATTTCCTCCACGGTTATATCTGAGTCCAGTCCTTCTCTATCAGCCTCTTCTAGGACTGAGGTATGGATGTCCACCAGGTAGTCTGTTATTTCCGAGGGCGTCCGCAGGTTACGGGCTTTATAAAGGTTTTGATAGTAGGACGCGAACATCTGCACTATCTATGCATCTCGCATCTGTGGTATCCCTTGGGGGTCCACGACCCCTGCCACCCATCGGGCCTCATGCCTCCCTCCGACTAAGCCATGCCAGGAGCCTGCCCGACTTGTCCCTAACATCATACAGTCTATGCAGGGTTGCCTCGGCCTGCACTTAGCAGCCTGCGTGGTCAAAGCACCTATATTGATGCTGCACATCCGTTAGCTGTCGCAGAACTTGCGGATCTCTCTGCATGAGGTTCCGTCTTTCTAGGGTAAGAATTTGGGCCTCCAATGTGGCAATTTCTTCCTGATCCTTCCTCTTTTCCCAGGCTATCCTGATCTGGGCCCTATCCTGTAAAACTGTTTTGTATTGTATTGTATTGTATTGTAATTGCATTTATATAGCGCTTACTACCCCTGACGAGGCGTCGAAGCGCTTTTTCGGCGAGTAGCATGCTACTCCATGACCCATAGAGGATTAGTGTTGAATTAGTATAGTGAAATATGCAAGTACATTGTAAGTGGTAGATAGGTTAGTCAGTTATTTGGATTTGGAATGATAGCAGAAGGATAGAGGAGGAAAAAGGTTTGTATTTATATAGCGCTTTTTGATGCACGCTATTCAGAAAAATCATAAAGGATTAATGGTGAATTAATATGGTGAAATATAAAGTAATTTCAGTGGTGGATATTAGTGAGTTATTTGGAGTGAGAAGGATAGCGGAGAGATAAAAGGGGACGAAAGGTTTGCATTCATATAGCACTTGTAACCCTGATGGGGTGTTGAGACGCTTTATTGGCGAGTAGCACACTACTCTTGAACCCAATAAATAAGGATTAGTGGTAAATTAGTATAGTTGAATATATACATTTGAGAAGTGAACATGTTAGTCTGTTAATTTTTGATTGAAAAGGATAGTAGAGGTATGGAAGAGTGAAGGATTTTTATTTAAATGTATTTCTTTTTTTAGGTCTTAGCAGTAGGAGGAGGCTTTTGGATGAGTAAAATGGAGTTTTGGAGGGGAGGAGTCAGAGGGAAGAGTTTAGAAAGGTTTGTTTTAGAGGATCGGTATAGTAAAAAGAGGTGTCAGATGATGCAAGGAGGGGTAGAGTAGGAAAGAGTCTAGAAAGGGTTATTTTGGGGATCATAGTAGTGGTATGGGGTTCGGGATAAATGAGAGAGTGGATGTAGAGGATATATTGATAGATGTATAGGGTCAGAGATAGGGTAGTGCATTGGAAAGAGTAGTAGAAAGAAGTTTGAGATGAGTCAGAAGGATGGGCTAGAAGATATATTGAGCGAAGTATAGGCTGAGAAATAGGGTAGTACATTGGAAATGCTAAATTAGAAGAAAGTGATAAATATATAGATCCATAAGAACATTGAAAGTATATAGATACATAAAGGCGGTAAGTATATGTAGATTAAAGATACTGATAGAGGCACAGGATGAGAAATAGGGTAGTGCATTGGATATGCTTTTTCAGGAGAAAAGTAACAGACACACAGATCCAAGTAAATGGAAGGTACATAGATGTACAATGGAAGTACATCAGATGATTTTTATTTATTTATTATTATTATTTTTTCTCTCAACAAAATAATTATTTTACATGTTTATACAAAGTAATACACAAAGATAGGTACATATCTATAGTGAAAACAAATGCTTATATACAGAGGGATATGCTGTAAATTTCTGTTTGCGTATGGCGCTTATGTGGGGAAGAGCCAAATCTTGAGTCGTTTTCTGAAGATAAGGTGGTTGTCGGTGGACCTTATGTTGGGGGGTAAAGAGTTTCATAGTTTGGCTGCTTGAACAGAGAAGGATGTGCCACCCATGGTTTTTTTGCTTGTATGGTGGGATTTTGAGGCGAGATGGTCCTTTAGAGGGAAGGTTCCTTTGTTGAATGTGTTCGGTGATTTTATTCCTGATGAAGAGGGGTCCCATTCCATGTATTCCTTTGTGGGTGATACAAAGCAGCTTGAACATGGATCTTTTGGCAACCGGTAACCAATGCAGGGCTTTCAAGGCAGGGGAGATGTGGTCTCGCGGTTTGATATGCAACATTAGTCTAGCAGCCGAGTTCAGAATCCGTTGTAGTCTTTTCATGGTCGTCAGTGGTAGAGGCTATTGGCGTAATCGAGTTTGGACAGAACAAGGGAGATGGTAGCTTGGACCTTGTGTGGAATTCCCAAATGAGGGAAAATTCGTTGCAGAGTTTTTATAGTGACAAAGCTTGATCTTGCTAGTTTATCCACTTGGGCATTCATCGACAGCTTGGAGTCCATGGTCATTCCTAGTTTTCTTACTTCCTTCGATACTTTAGGCGGTGATCCCAGTTCATTAGGCAATGCTGTTGTATGGCGTTTTAGGTTCCGAATGAATTTTTCTGATTCATGCACTTATATAGGTACAATTCACGTTGTCCTTATATAGGCATACAAATCAAGCCCTTATTTAGGCATAGCCCATGCTACCCAAATACAGGCATGGCTACTTCCATCTGTTCACCAAACGTCACAACGATTTCTTGGAAAATCAGCTTAAGCCGTTAGGGACTTCCCATAGCCTGGATATTGATTTCTCCAAGAAACTAATTTATTATGCATGAACAACTATTCCTTAGGGGTTCATCCTTGACGTTCATATTCCCGACTTTACGTCAAAGCTGGCATTCCTAAACACCTTCAAGGTATAAATATACCTTCACTTGCTATAGCAAAGTACAGTGGTTCGGTGCAGTTCAATGACCTACTTGCCCGACGCAGCTCGCTACAGCAAGTGCCGAAGGAAGCCGACTCTCCAGCTGACGCACTGACAAGAAGCTGTCTTCCTCTGCAGAGCAATCCAGCTCCAGTGTTTCTGACTCCCCTTGCGGGGTGTTGGGAAATCGAGTCCCGAGACAGAGATATCAGACCTTCTTCATTCTAAGGTATGAAGCTGATTAGAACCTAGAGAAACCTTTGGCAATTCTTGGCAGAACTAAAAACTATGCTAAAGACCACACTTACTCTTCCGTGGTACTAGACCTAGGTTAGGTACATTGGGGTAGGCGTATTTTAGAAGCACCAGTTGAGTATTTTAGCCTGTGTTATTTATGTATGTATTTTTATATGTCATAGCACTAGACAATGCTATTACTGTATTATTTTATAATACTATTCTCGCTGTACACATTATACTTTGCATTCTGTCTAAGGATTGTAGCAGTTCACCTCTCTTGCATGAGAAAGAAGACTGTTCAATAAACCCTTTTATTGAAATGCCCGTCTCTCTATTTCTGTGCACCCTCTGTAGAAACAAAGCATGCACGATTGACTGAGTAAAATACTTATCTATTGTTTCTACGACTCTGAAGATATTTTCCAGTCCTAGGGAAACCAATTTGTCATGTTTATGCGGTTGTCAGAAACAAATCCCTTCTTGTGTATTCCAGAAAGTTTCTAGTGACCTCTGAGCTAGCTGGCACTCACAATTAAGTTTAGTATATTCGATAGAGACCTACTGACCTAAGTCCTACGTCACATCTATAGGATATATTATTCCAATGCGCAGAGCCTATTGGGAATATAGGAACTACACTATATGGCGCCCAACGTTTGGTAAGGCACTAATTTAACACTACATACTAAAGTAACTCAGTCGTGCTTTTCCCAGAGACCCCTTTTTCCGTAAATAATCCAATAGACGTCTGGAGTGGGTTAAAGGATAATATCCACCACAGCTGAGTAGGACGTAAAATCCTATGTATTAGCTTTTTGGTTTGTTCAACGTTGAAGGATACAGTGTTCCAAAATATTGTGCACCTTATCTTTGTTTCCTTGAATCTTGCTCTGCAAGTTTTTAGTTAAATAAAATGTCGCTACACAGGGACAATAACACCGAAACCGGTGGAGCTGCGGCTGATCCAGCAGCTTTTAATAAAACAGGGTTTAATGAAACCGACGAAGATGCTTTATGCATTCATACAAATTTAAGGAAAGCCATTCACTATAAAACTTATAAAAAATGGCCCAACATCGAGAGGTGGTAGGATACTTTTTGTGATAGAGGCACATGAATATCACCAGACAGAGGTTTTCTATTCATGGATAGTCTTCCCAGAAGCAAATCCAATAACACATGTGTTTCACTTCTACAAAGAAGATGAACCACCAGTTGAGTATATTCCTTTCGAGGATATAGAAATTCCACTCACATACCAGGAGCATGAGCTCTGGTTTAAAGGTGCCCTAAAACATATTACTAGGTAGACCAGGAGCAACATAGCCGGTCTTAGCCAGCTATACACCACAACCTGACATTGAAGAAATGTCAGATACTCCTTCTAAAAAGAAGTGGGAAAACATTAAACAAACTTCTAAAGAGAAGCGTTTCAATCCAGAGGTAGGTCTCCTCAAAAGGAGCCCTCTGAAAGGAGGTACAACCTCGGGAATAGGGATAATTTGAGAAAACCTGATAGATATCAAGATTCTGATACACATTCCTCTCGTACCTTTCAGACTTCGTCACATAAATCCAAAAGAAGAGGATGGTCAGAACAAAAGGAAGAACGCGTGAAGTCCAAAGACGATCAACACGTTCAGAAAAACAAGAAAACTCAATTCACCCAAAAGAAGGTAGCAGGTCTAAAAATAAATCAGACATGCCAAGGATCTTGAGGACACAACTCAAGAACTGGGAATGAGCTCAGACAATGCTGGACAGCGCAGCAGAGGTCACCATAGCTCGCAAGAACTTGAAGGATCATCTGGAGACAGTGGACTTGAATGAATTCATTCAAGTTGAAACTGCAGACACCAGGGTTAGTTCTCCCACATAAGTTATATGAAGTAACACTCCGGATGGAGGGAGACATACCACGAAAAGTGAGAGCACTCTTTAGGGAGCGACTTTCTAAGGGTTATGACATTCTTCCAGCTGAAAAAGACTGGCCACCACAATTTTTCAGGGAGTGCCCACATGGCGAAGACATCATTATGCCAGCCTTCTCTAATCACATTCCAATTCATTTAAAATATACTTATGCTAGGAAATGGGCAGTCGCCCAAGCATCAGCATTATAAAAAAATCATGTAGGATGGGATGAAGACTCTCCTACCCATAAAATCCAACACAAAAATCAACCAACTGCACAAAGGCAGTACCCAGTTAAGCAAGAAGCTAAAAAACAGGTCAAGGAGATCCTAGATCAACTTGAATACCAGGGGGTGATTGAAACATGCACCTCGTCAATGAACAATCCTTTGTTTCCTATCTCCAAACCAGACAACACATATCGTCTAGTATTGGATTACAGACATTTAAACACTTGGCACAAAACTGTTGCAGTACAAAATGCACACAGTGCAGCATTAATGAATAACTTTGTGTGTAAAAATATAAAACAACATTAGATATTTCTAATGGTTTCTTCTGTCAAAACATTGCACCAGAAAGTGGGTATTTAACCGCTTTCTCAATTATGGGGACACAGCGTCACTTCTGTCGTCTCCCACAAGGATTTAAGAATAGTCCCGGGTTATTCTCAGCCAGGGTAACAGAGTTACTACAAACTTATGATGATGAGGCATTATCATATGTGGATGACATCTATCTGACAGATGATGACTTGGATAGGCACTTGAATAGGGTGAATACAACTATATTGGGATTCGCCTCTGAAAGGTACAAATTCAATTTAAAAAAATCTAGACGTGCCCATTTAAACGTCCTCTTTCTAGGATATGAACTTTCAAGTGAAGCCAAAAGCCTGGCAGCAAACTTTCTAGAGAAATATGCGCTACTCCAACCTCCAAAAACGCTGAAAAACTTAGTTGATTCTAGGTTTCCTGAACTACGCAGAAAGGGTTAAACCTCTCTACGAATTAATTAAACCTGATTTCAAAACAGTTAATTGGACACAAAAACACACAGAAATTTTGTGTTCACTGCAAAAAGGCGTGTTAGCAACCAAACATTTGCAAACACGCGTAAACGTACGCAACTTAGTGATCCGAATCATACCAGGACAATGCGGAGTCACGTACTTAACTTTTAACAAAGGTGAAAAAGTACCAATAGCTAACAATTCACACTTGTACACACCAGCAGAAATGAAATTCACTTCAACAGAAACAATTCTCACAGAGTTTCAAACTGCAGTAGCAAAAGAGAGAGCCCTCACACAGGGTATTCGCATTATAGTCGTTACACCTGTACCTGCCTTAGAGGCAGTGACAAAAGCGAGCATTCCAAATGCTAAAGCTTTACATCCAATATGGATACAATGGGTTAATTCTCTTGCTGCAACAGACATTGAATACGTTTTTTACCATTATTTGAAAACACAAGCATTTCTACAATACGAACATGAATGTCCTCTGCCTGCTGAAATTCTGCCTCTTGAGCAGTATGAATGTATAATTTATACTGACGGATCAGCTCAACCCGCTACAGGTGGTAAGCAAGCCTATAGTGCGGCATGCGCGATCGTTAAAGGTCGGTGGCGTGATGGCAAATTCCGACCAATGGGCACTAAAACTCAATCTCTAGGAGATTGTACAGCTCAGCGAGCTGAACTACAAGCATTCAAGATGGCACTTGAAAATACAGATCCCAAATTCCTCACACTCATATTGTGCGATTCGTATTATTGTGTTCAATCATACAATGAATACTTGCAGAACTGGATTCAAAACGGTTACAAAGATGCAAAAGGTGGCACAATCAAGCATAAAATGCTTTGGGAACAAGTAGTTCAGTTACGACAAGGACTACAAAACACTCATGTGATACATACGCTGAGTCATCGACATGATGGCGTTCACGTTGAAGGGAATTCATTGGCTGATGCAACCGCAAAGGCAGATGTGCAAACGGCTTCTGTAGTTGTAATCACTAGTCCAAAAACGAAAATAGACAGCAAAATAATGCTAGCTGTCAACTTCAAGCAAAGGCAGCGGTGCAGCATTACCTAATAAGTTTCCACTCAAATACTCATATATAATTGATGCAAACTCCGTTCCTTTTGCTCGAATGGCTGGAGTGGGGAAAGAGTAATTCCAAACAAGAAACGTAGAGTAGCTTTGATACATAAAGCACATTTGGGAGAGGGTCTGATACATCAAGGGATCTCTAAAACAATATTAACTATTAAAGAGACGTACTGGTGGCCAGGAATAAATGCTCACATTCATATGTTTGTCATTGACTGCATAGACTGCAATAGAGATCGCAGCACAGAACGCTGCCAGATACCTGACTATAGCATAGCCAGCCCAGTACAGACACCATTGTTAGACAGCATTAGACTTTCTACACGCAGATGTCCTTATGGACAATTGCGGCCCCACAAATATTAAGACAAGATTCATTTGGATGTGGCCTCAGAGCTGGGCTGACGCTCAAACTGTTATAAAAGATTTGCGTGTCTTTATCGGCACATACACAGTCGGCACGCTACATTCTGACCAGGGTCCTGAGTTTAGCTCTCGAGCTTACAAGGAGGCCATGGCCAAATTGGGCGTTGCATCGCGGTACTCTAGTCCATTCCATCCTGAGGGAAATTCGGTAGTGGAGAGAAAAAACAGGGACATAAAGCAATCTATAACAGCTAGGGTATTAGGCTCGGGTGACGGGTGGGTCAAACATCTAATAAGTGTCCAACGTAGACTTAACAATCTGCCAAAAAGTTCTCTAGGGGGAATCACTCCATATGAAGTCCTTTTTGGGACCAGAATTTTAGTATCGGACCTCAATTGTCAGACTTCAGTGGTAGACCAAAAACCCTTTGATATCAAAAAACGTTTGGCTGTTTTACAGGACTTAAATTAAATAAGAACGAAACAAAGGAACGTGTTCCTGAAGCCAACCACCACTGAAGAGAAACCAACCGTCCCAGCAAGGCATGTCTGGATTCCTAAGCTTGGGGATCTAGTAAGAGAGAAGATCGCGGACGAGAAGGAATTTGGGCCTTGTTACAGACAACCAGTACCTGTCCTAACAATCCTCGGATCAAGAATGGTATTACTGCCGTCTCTTACTGCTGGTAAAAAGGAGAACAGGTTTGTGTCCATCGACCTGGTCAAACCAAATCATGTGGCCGATCATAAGCAGTAGGCCAAGTGGACTCCGTCAATGTAGCAGACGCCCTGCTCTAGCTACTATAGAAGAGGTTCAAACTGAGAGACTCATCACCTTTGAAGAATCTGCAGTGCGAAATGAAGGACTAAGCAACAAAGCAATGGAACTTGAACCTCTTGAGACCCAAATAACAGTTCGTCAAGAAACATCTGTCTACAACGAAGTAGCATCTGTCTACACAAACGTAACAAGTGATCCTGTGGTTCCAGCGATTTCAACTAATCCTGATGCAATCCCTACAATTGACAGAACTGCCTCTGGCTACTTCATTAACTTTGATACGTTTCTGAGGATCCAAGCGAACCTGAAACAACGCCAGCTAAAAGAACAAGCAACAGACCTTTTTCCATCACCTGGAAAAGACTTATCTGGTTTTACCATGGATTGAACTTTGACAAGAAAAATCGGTAGTGGTACTGCCCATAATGAAAAACCGCACATACACTAGCTCTCTTGGATTAAATAGTAATACTGGGTTTACAATGTAAAATGGATTCTTCAATTTGAGACGGAGTGCTGCACAGACCACTGTCACTCACTACCAAAAGTGACTAATGCCCGTCAAAGACTGACAAAAGTATAGCTATACGTAGGGGTCAAGAAGGGCACAATCCTTAAGAATCAATAGGATTTAAAGACTTGTAATTCACAATACACAAACACATCGATCTAATTTAAATGTCTTGAGATCTTCCTTGTAAGACAGGATAACAGAACCGAAAGTTCATATTATAAATTTTCTTTATTTGAAGTTACGTCATGTAGATTCAACAAATACAGCCGACATGTGTTTCGTCAGTACCATCAGTCGGTACAATGACTTTCTCAAGGCTTAACCGGCAGAAATGCCAAAAGCTGCGTCGAGGTCTTGTCTATGTTAAAATGTGGCGTAAAAAACAGGAACCTAACATGTGTATGGTGAGGATGAGTGCCAGAACATTAATTTCAAAAGAAGGTAGAAGTTCCAGGCTGTGGTCTTGATAATATACAGACTTCACCCTAACCGTTGTGCCGTAACACGATGTAAAGCTGGACAGGTGATCATCCACGCACTATAATGTGTTTAGTGTCAAAAAAACGTTCAGTATCTAAACCAGAAATAGATAAAATTATAGCCCCGACACCAATTAAGAGGGACAGCCGAGTCAGGTGAAGTAACGGACTTGAATAAACGATGGTGAAAACACAGGTCGCAAAGTATCAGCGAAACAAAGCGCTGTCCCAAAGTCTCTAGATGCTGCAATTAGGCAGAAGGGTCTGCATAGTAACGAGCCACTATGCGGACCCTTCTGCCTAATTGCAACCTTTTATGCTCAATTGTTTATACTAGGTTTCGATTTTTGGAAAGACAAATTTGACACGAAATCTGTCTGGGGCACAAAAGATTGGCAGGTACAGGGGATAGAAGCTATGTTTAGAGCCTGTCTCATCCCTGAGCAAATTATGTTTTTGAATGACACTGTCCAACAGAGGTCTTGCTTTGGGTTAGCCAAGATAAAGGACCTGAACAATCCGTCCATACCTACACCTACACCGGATAGCAGTAACACTTCAGAGGGGGAGGTCGATGTACATACTATTTTGCATCACAACAGAACAGATCCAGATTGGAAAAAATGGTTAATCTGGCCCACAGACGCAAACATCTGTCAAGATAGATTGCTAAATAAGACACAGGGTTTCACATTCACTAGGCCAGATCCAAGATATGTTCAGAGACAGCATCCTGGAATAGTAACAACATACAGTGTAGGTAAACTGTGCCTTGATTGGCTGCATAGATCTACACTTAAGGATGTTAAACAATACTTATCTTTACTTAAAGATGGCGCTGATCTTAGGGAATTCTTGCTAGGACCAAGAACACCCCGTCAGAAACGTTTTATATATGCCGGTATCTATGCTGCTTATAATTAAGCATGGAAGTTTACACAAGCAGAGACTGCAGAGGGAATATGAGAAATTGATCGTATTAATTTAGAGAAATCTCTCTCTGTGGTTGACAAAGGGTTAACAACTCTGTCGCCCAGGATATATTCTTTGGACAGCATAGTATCTTCTGCCATAGACATCATGGAACAGGACTTGGTCATGTTGCAACATGGTCAGTCGCAATTACGTTCTATCAGGCTATTAGGCTGGACGTTACAAAACCTACATTCAGGCTATGTGCCTTGGCGTTTAATCAATACTACGTCACTGTTTTCAGAATTCAATCTTACTGATAAACAGATCGAATTGGCACAAAGAGGAGCAGACTATGCGGTGCTGAGCATTGAAAAACTGGAAGGATTGCCATTTACAGTTGCTGAAAAGCCAGCCACTGAATGGATTATACATGGAACAATCACTCTGCTTGTTACAATTTTCCATTTTCAGTATTGCCTAAAACATATACCAGCAGGCACATATGAAAGGTTGGGTAAAGAATACATCAATACATCCTGGGAATTACCATACACACACAGATGTTGGAGTGGGGGAAGGGAAGTGCTTCTTAGTGGTAAACATTGTGAAAACGCACTAAGCGGTCCTCTCCTTTGTCAGGGTATTAATTTACACGGGGTCTGCGATGGTTCCTCTACCAACTTATGCTGCCACCTGCAAGGTTCACTGGCTGCGGTGATTGATCCAATTTTTGGACAACTTTCCAATGGAAGTTACCTCATGTTGAACGATCACAGCTGCTGTGGCATGTTGCCAGGTTTACCATATCTACTAACTGTATCAGCCAGGGTCACTTGCTGTATGCAAGTATTGTTTCCAAAGACCAAGACAGACAGGGAGTCACCGTTATGGCCTTCACTGAACATTTCTTCTATACGAATTGATACTTTAAGCAGAATGAAAGCCATTGTTTTGCAAAAAAATGTGCCACTGACCTCGGCCAAAGAGACCTACGATCTGCAAGTCGCAAGGACTTTTGCCAAGATACATGCCCTCTTAACTACAAACTGCCCTGTACATTTCTCAGAAATGTTAAGTCGTATCTTAAACATGTCTCATACGAGCGGCATTGTACATGTATTTAAGACCGTATTTTCTGGACTGTTAGCACCTTTTGAAGCAGTCCTAGGAATATTTCCAAACTTTGTGCACTCAGGGCCCGATTCACAGAACTAACTTAAGATAAAATCCTAAACTTACTACCATTTTGGTATTCACAGAAGGCACTTACTCATTTTGGTACTCACAGAAGGCACTTACTCATTTCGGTATTCACAGAAGTTAGGAGTCCTAACTTTAGGACTCTTAAATGCCTTCTGTGAATACCGAAAGTCTTAAAGTTAGGATTTTTCTCAGTTTAGGAGTAGTAGAGTTAGGACTCCTAACTTTAGGACACCTAAATGCCTTCTGTGAATACCGAAAGTATTGAAGTTAGGATTTTTCTCAGTTTAGGAGTCCTAAAGTCAGGAGTCCTAACTTTACTACTCCTAAACTGAGAAAATCCTAACTTTAAGACTTTCGGTATTCACAGAAGGCATTTAGGAGTCCTAAAGTTAGGAGTCCTAACTTTACTACTCCTAAACTGAGAAAAATCCTAACTTTAAGACTTTTGGTATTCACAGAAGGCATTTAGGAGTCCTAAAGTTAGGACTCTTAACTTCTGTGAATACCGAAATGAGTAAGTGCCTTCTGTGAATACCAAAATCAGTAGGTGCCTTCTGTGAATACCAAAATGGTAGTAAGTTTAGGATTTTGTCTTAAGTTAGTTTTGTGAATCGGGCCCACTGTGCTTGGCGGACTGCCTCTCATTTTGGGACTCGCTGCAGGGATACTATTTTTGCTCCTACTGCTGCGATATGGCAAGCCAATTCACCAGCGACACCCAGTTCTCCATGGAGACAACTCTACTGGCGATGAAGTGTCGTGAGCTCATCGTCCAAATTTTGGGACTACCTCGTCTAAGAGAATTAAATACCACATGGTTTCTATCATTCAGACCAATTTGGCAAGATTGCATCTTACCTGTTCTACGCTGCCTGCTATGCGGAGAAGTATGCGTGTTAGACTTATGTCTCACACTCCCATCAGTCATGTCAACGGATGTCGATACTTTGCTTGAACCAGTAACAGCCCATGCACTGTGTTGTCCCCAGCGGCTACCAATTCTGATGGCGGCATTCATTGAGATCTCACAGACGCAAAAAGCTGACGTGAGGTACGATAGGAAACAGGCACACAAGTATCATCCACTACGAATATAGCTAATGCGACCAATGCTGACGGCGATGCTTCACATCTATGTGCGGTTAATCTTCTAAACGAGGTAATCCAACTTTCACCTACAATGGTAGACAACTTTTTACAGATTTAGAAGATTTGATGTTTTCTCCAACAATAACACTGACTTTTGATTTGGCACACAGTGTTCTGAGAGACTTTGAATTTGACCTTCATTTTTCAAAACAAATTTCTAACTTTGGGACTCTTTTTCCTATGATTAATTTTTTTTTCTCCAAATTTGTATTTTTACCATTTTTTGGCACAGAGTAATCTGCTTAAAGTAGAACTATTCATAGAGAACAAGAAGTCTTTAAAAACTTCCAGAAGACAATATTTGACCTTGTCCACATACACAAACAGTTTTATGTAATCTGACATGAAATGGTTTTGGCCTTTTTCTTCTGTATTTACGAGTCATTTCATAAATGTATGATTTCATGATTCATTCATTTAGCATCCAAATGTCGACATATATGCTTAGAATTAAACATTGCTTTAAATGCGTACAGCACCAATGCATCTTTTATGTGTACATCCAGTTCAAATGCATTTTTTGTATTTCGGATGGGTTTTAACACATCATGTTTAGATATGTTTAACGTATTTAGAACTTAGTAATGTCATACATAAGAACGTGGAGTGGGTGTTGTATGGCGTTTTAGGTTCCAAATTAATTTTCCCGATTCATGCCCTTATATAGGTACAATTCGCTTTGCCCTTTTATAGGCATAGAAATCAAGCCCTTATTTAGGCATAGCCCATGCTATCCAAATACAGGCATGGCTACTTCCATCCGTTCACCAAACGTCACAATGATTTCTTGGAAAACGAGCTTTAAGCCGTTAGGGACTTTCCCTAGCCTGGATATTGATTTCTCCAAGAAACTCATTTATTATGCATGATCAACTATTCCTTAGGGGTTCATCCATGACTTTCATATGCCCGACTTTACGTCAAAGCTGGCATTCCTAAACACCTTCAAGGTATAAATATACCTTCACTTGCTATAGCAAAGTACGGTGGTTCGGTGCAGTTCGACTACCTACTTGCCCGATGCAGCTCGCTACAGCAAGTGCCGAAGGAAGCCGACTCTCCAGCTGACGCACTGACAAGAAGCTGTCCTCCTCTGCTGAGAAATCCAGCTTCAGTGTTTCTGACTCCCCTTGCGGGGTGTTGGGAAATCGAGTCCCGAGACAGAGATACCAGACCTCCTTCATTCTAAGGTATGGAGCTGATTAGAACCTAGAGAAACCTGTGGCAATTCTTGGCAGAGCTAAAAAACGATGCTAAAGTTCTGAAAAATATGGATCCGTAATAGTACCGGACTCGAGAATAAAAACTTCGTCGAAATAGGACGAATTTGGTATCAAAAGACCGGAAATGACGAGTACATCAAGCACATGTATTTTCAGTATATTCGAGTGACAATTTCACCTCGAAATCGTCATTTACCTTCTGAACCCTTAGTTGCATGTTGCCCTCTACATAGGCCTTAATCCAGTCGAATTTGATTCCACAAGGACACGTACTCCTTAATCGACTTCTTCCTGACCCCAGTACAAGTTAGAACCATTGCCCCAGGCCGAACTCGTTAGGTCAGTTCCCTCCCAGGGGCCAAGCAAGATAGTATCTAGGCCCAACCGGCCATAAAGCCATTTCAGCACGCACACCTGCCATATCTCGCTCACATCTTTCTTCACTCCTTTTCCTCACTTATTTTATGGTGGGGAGGTGACCATCTTTATTAGGGGTCCAGCGATATCTGATGAAATGTTGGGCCTTGCCGGATGATTTGTTATGGGTATCACAACGTGAAATATGTACATGTCATCATGACTCTGCTTTCTTTTTGTAATCAGTAACCATAAATGAAATACCGCGCACCCAAGGAATGTTTCGCCAAAGGGCAAATGTTATGTATAAGAAGAGAAGCCTAACTTTGTGAAAGTGTGCAGTCTCCTGAATATACTGGCATTGTACTTCTAGGACCCTGTCACCTTGGTTGCAGCCAATAAACTAATCTTTGACTTCACCTAGAAGACTCTGAAGTTTCTGTGGGTCTGACTCAGGAGAACCCGAGGTCTTTGGTGTGTTGATCCCCTGGCACCGCTGGGTTACCGGTTCGGTACCGGTTCCTAAAAACCCAGTACCTCATTTGGCGCCCAGCGTTGGAGCGATTCCAGTGGTACCAATCAGCCTGAAGATCGTGAGGAGCTTCGTGTGAAAATTCCGGAGGAGGGCCCACCACCTCATCGACCCCTGCATGTCGACGTGGTCCGAAGGTCTTTACTACGAGGTTCCCCGCTTCCCGACGGCTACAAGGACTGCTGCCCTGGCTATCGCCCTGATTTTGGACCCTTGACATTTTCGGTAGAGCGAAACGCTGAGACGAGTCTTCTGGTGAAGCCATCGATAATTTTCAGTTAAGTATAAGTGGAGCGTCTCCTAGTCCTTAGTTGGACTTACTTTGTGATATCTTAGAGATACATAAAGGTTTTTATTGGTTCTTGCAAGTACCATAACCGAAGGACTCGTGTTTTCACGAGCAATATCGTAATCGATAACTCCTTTGAAGTTTTGGAACTAGACTAGAGAAGAAGGATGCCTAGTCTTAGACTCGGGAATTTGTTTTGTCTTGGTAATAATAATAGGGACTCCCGATTGGAGGACTCATGTCCGGTTCCTCCAGTTGGAACTCCGACTTACGAGCTATACGTTAAACATGGGGTAGGCCCCATCGTTTACAACGAGGTATGGATTAAATACACTAGGAAAGACGGTGTTTTAAAATGGGCCCCAATATGGTAGCTTTGATTCTGAAATCTTAGACAACCTTGAAGTTAAACTCTTCAAAAAGAAAGCCCGGCCGGCGATGTTTGACTCTTTCCGCATATGGCGCAAAGAAGCCAAATAAAAAGAAATTAAATTAGCTAAGAAAAATAAGAGAGAAGGGGGACTTTCGGTAATGCAAGCTGCCGTGCAGTTTAAAGATAATGAGGAAGAGCAGATAAATGAACAACTGCACAGGCAACGTAAAATGGCAATAGATAAGTGCTATCCAGTCTTGCCGTCTCTTCAGCAAGGGAAAGCAAAAGAGCGTGAAAAAGACCAAATAATGTCGCAATTGTTAACTTCGCCACCGCCCTATGCGCAGAATGCTACCGCACCCCCGCAACCTTTAGTTGCACAAGCTGCGCCTCTGGCTTTTCCACAGCACCCACCAGCTGTTCTTCAGCTGGCTCCTACTTCTTCGGTGCAGCCTCCTCTAGGCCCACCGACCACTTCTGTTGCTCCTGTGTTTTCTACGATCTTGCCTACTGTACTTTCTACAAATGCCCCTTCTGTGATTTTGCCTAGTACCACATCTATTATTCCTCATACCTCTTCTGCCATCTCTGCATCCGCTTTACCTCACCCCGTTCTTTCATCTGTTTGTTCTTCCGTTTCACCTTCCCTTCGGCAAAAAATGGCCAGTACTGTTACTAATCTTCTTTTACCACTTTTCGGGTCGCCTGCTACGACCCCTAACATAGGAAAAAGACAGTTGCGAAGTCAACTGCCCGATTATCAAGAGAGAGATTCCCTGAATAATTTAGCTCGGAAATGGGTCATGGACACTGCGAAATATGATTTACAGTCTGTCATGGAAGTTTTCCATCAATGGGAAACAGCAACACAGAGATATGTGTTCGAACAGATGTGTGTTTTTCTTTGCGAGGATTTAGAAGACAATGATCAGGATTGCCTCCCACAAGAGATGTGTCGTATAAGGTTTAAGTTTAGTCTGGGTATGATTGTAGGTCCCGATGTAGAAGAAGCAGTTGAAATGCTATTATCACATCGAAGTAAGGGAAGTAGTTCTGGGTCACCATCAGAATCTAGTGCATCTAGTAAGAAAAAGGCACGACAATACCCTATGAGAGAAGTTCCCCCACAGTGGAGAGAGGGTGACGCGACAGCTGTCCCACCTGTCCTGCCCCACTTTCACCGAGTATGGGTACATGTTCCATGGAAGCGAGCAGAAGTTTTAGCACTCAAACAAACACTACCAGATCCGCGTAAAAATCCTGCAGGGTACTATAAAGAATTGTCGCAAACTGCTGGGTCATGTATTATGAATTTAGCCGATATCGATATGTTATTCGGGAACGTTGTTCCACAGCCTTTATGGGGAAAAATTCGTCATGAAGATCATGACCAGGAATTAGGTGACACGTGGGCTAATATTACTGTTGCAGATGCACGACAAGTTGGTGGTGCAAAACCTGAGCCCCTGATAGCGGAACTACCTGGTAGAATAGTAGATTACATGAAGACGATAATGCCTGCGATACGTGTAAATTGGGATAAGTTATCTGCATGCAAGCAAAAGAAAGAAGAAACTGTGTCAGATTTCTTCACCAGATTTGAAGAAACATTCATTGATCACAGCGGTCAAGATATGACCACAGAAGGTGGTCAGAGATTGTTCGTCGATAAATTTGTGCACAATCTGTTTCCAGACTTGTGTAGAAAATTGAAAGATTCAGAAAGTTCTTGGGCAGTCTCATCTTCAGCCCAGATATTAGCTACCGCACAGTACTACGAGAATAGAGACAAGGATGAGAAAGATAAAGTAGAGAAGAAAACCAGAGAACTCAAAACAAAGGTTTTGCTACAGCAAGCATATCCTCCACGTGGTGGTGGTAATAGAAATAATAATGGTCCGAATCACTACCGGAACACTTTTCAGCAGCCGCAGAGAAACTTGCAGAGATTCGATTACAATCAAAACCGCGTAGGTCCCAATCAGTGTTTATACTGCAAACAAGAAGGCCATTACAAATATGACTGTCCTGCCCTGCCGCAACGTACAAGCGAGTTTTCTGGTGTACGAGGTCGTGGTAGTCAGCAAGCGCCCAGAGGTAGAGGGCGTGGAAACACCCCTCAGGACACACGTCCCCTTCCACCACAAAACTCTATGAACAGGTTTGACCAGCAAAATAACGTATCTGATAGGACAGCTCAATACTACGTCGATGAGTATTACACAGAAAATGAGCAGTGGGAGAATAACGATTGCTAGGACAGCCTTAGACGAAGAGAGGGAGTTGTTTCAGTTCCAGTAGATCAGAGTGGACCTTACGTTGAGGTGATTACATCGGGTGTGTCAGAACCTTTTCTGTTGGATACTGGTGCTACAAAGAGTTCTATTATGCACTCCAAACTCCCTGGCGCACCTTTGTCTGGCGAAATTAACGTTTCCGTAGGTTTTTCTGGCGCCCCGGTTAGAAATCCGATTTCTGACCCTTTATCTCTTTCTGTTGGTCCTTGTGAATTCGAAGCACCCCTTATTTTGACAACAGGTTGTGGTGAAAATTTGCTAGGATTAGATTTGCTAAAAAGATTGTATGCGACTTTGTACTGTTCTCCCTCAGGAGTACAACTGACTTTAGGTAAGAAAGTGGTCTCTCCCATGTATTTGTCGAGAAATACGCTTCCAACAGAATTGACACTTCTTCCGGATATTCTTTGGGCTACTGGTCCGAATGATGTAGGTCTTTTAGAAATTCCACCGTATGTTGTAACATTTAAGTCGAATGTCAAAATGCCACGAATTCCCCAATACAGAATATCCAATGAGGGCGAAAAAGCTTTGCTAGCGATTGTTTACGAGTTGATTGAGAAAGACGTAATTGAGGAAACACGAGGCAATGTTTGCAATAGTCCTGTTCTGCCTGTTTTAAAACGAACTGACCCTTCTCAGCCACCTGTGTATAGATTTGTGATTGATCTTAGGGAAGTAAATAAGATAGTGGTGCCACAATTCCCAGTTGTCCCCGACATTACAACATTATTGACTATGATTCCAGCATCCGCATCATGGTTTTCGGTGATTGACCTGAAGAATGCTTTCTTCAGTATCCCGATTGCGGAGGAGAGCAGGGATATTTTTTCCTTTAGTTTAGGTGGTCGCAGTTTCCGCTTTAAACGCGCTCCTCAAGGCTACTGTGAGAGCCCCTCAATATACAGTCAAGCTCTGAAAAGTCAGCTTGACGCAATGGTTTTGCCCAAAGGTTCCACTCTAGTACAGTACGTGGACGATTTGCTCATAGCTGCGGATACTGAGAAAATATGTAAAATGGCCACGTTGGCACTACTGCATCATCTATGTGATCTACATCACAAGGTGTCACTTTCCAAGCTCCAATATTGCCGACAAGAAGTGACCTACTTAGGTCATCTCTTATCGAAGGAGGGAAGGAAACTGACCCCAGAAAGAATTCAGGCAATAGCGAAATTAAATGTGCCAAGAACGCAGAGAGAAGTACGCGCTTTCTTGGGCATTACATCGTACTGTAGACAGTGGATTCCAAATTTTTCGTTATTAGCCAAACCCTTATTGGCACTAACGTGTACTAATACACCCAATCCCATTCCTTGGTCCGATGAGTGCCAGAAAAGTTTTCTCGAATTACGCACAGCATTATGTTCGGCCCCTGTGTTAGGTAACCCCAACTACAGTAAGCCTTTCACATTATATGTCCACGAGAAGGAGGGCTGTGCATTGTCTGTGCTGACTCAGTTATACGGAGATAGACAACGGCCATGCGCCTATTTTTCGTCAACTTTGGATCCAGTAGCACGAGCATTGCCAAGTTGTCTAAGGGCCACAGCAGCAGCAGCTGTTTCTATTCGACAGTCTGCAGGCCTAGTAATGAATAATACACTAATTGTGATGGTTCCGCATGCAGTAGATACATTGTTGAATAGGACCAAGACACAGCACTTAACTAGTGCTCGACTGTCCAGTTATGAATTGACGCTACTAGCGAGCCATGTGCACATCAAAAGATGCAGTACTCTGAACATAGCCACATTGTTACCAATTGCTGAGGAATCGGATGCTTCAGAAAAGCACGATTGTTTCCTCAGGACGGAGGAGGAGACCAAAGGGAGAGTTGATCTATCCGATACTCCTCTCGCCGAAAGTGATGGTACATTATGGGTGGATGGTTCATGCTTTAAACTCCCAAATGGTAACGTGACTACAGCGTATGCTGTCACAACTCTGCACACAATCGTTGAAACTGCGCGAATACCACATGGTTCGGCTCAAGCCGCCGAACTCGTGGCACTGACGAGAGCATGTGTGTTATCAAAAGGAATGAAAGTGACTGTCTATACCGACAGTCAGTATGCTTTTGGAGTGGCTCACAGTTTTGGTCGATTGTGGAGAGAACGTGGGTTCCTGACTTCGCATGGAGCTAAGATTCAGCATGGTCAGTTGGTGAATGAGCTTCTTGAATCGCTGACGTTGCCCCTGAAAGTAGCAGTTGTAAAATGTAGTGCACACAAGAAAGTGATCGATGATGTTGGTCGTGGAAATGCATTTGCTGACGAAACTGCTAAAGAAACGGCAAAGAATGTGATGAGCCGAATGTATGTTGCGAGCCCAGAAAGATGGACTGGTGATGTTGGAATGTGTGAAGACACGATAGAAAGTGTGAAGTCCATCCAAGCTGAGGCCACGGAGAAAGAGTTAAGCATGTGGAAAGAAAGTACAGGGAGAATGGATGTAAATGGTTGTTGGATTGAATCGACAGAGCAACAAAGATGGATGTTACCCGATGCGTATGTGCCTGCAGTAGTTACAATGGCTCATGGGATGGCCCATATCAGCGCGAAAGGGATTTGCGAGTTGTTGGCCCCAGTGTGGAAGAATTCAGGGATTCCCAAGTGTGCAGAAAATGTTGTCAAGAATTGCATGGTATGTCTGAAGCACAATCCTGGTAGGGGAACTCCAACTCCAGCTGGTCATTTCGCACCTCCTACGTATCCGTTCGAGGTTTTGCAGCTAGATTTCATACACATGGAGAGGTGCAACAACTTAAAATATGTGCTCGTGGTTGTTTGCGCCTTCTCAAGGTGGGTAGAAGCCTATCCCCTAAGGGACAATACTGCCTTGTCCACAGCGAAAGCCCTTGTGAAAGAGTTCTTCCCCAGGTTCGGAATGCCTAGAATGGTCTGGTCGGACAACGGAAGTGAATTTGTGGGTAGTGTGATGAAACGAGTGTGTGAAGGGCTAGGCATTAGTCAGAAGTTCCACGCTGCAAATCACCCCCAATCAGCTGGATTAGTGGAATGTTACAATGGCACGCTTAAACTTAAATTGGCCAAAATCCAAGCGGGCACGGGTCTTAAATGGCCCGACGCTCTACCCTTAGCACTCCTATCCACCAGAATGACTGTGCATTCGCGAATGAAACTCAGCCCCTATGAAATAGTCTTTGGTCGGCCAGCCAACATATGGGGAGTGCCTAGGCCCACGAAGTTTAGCGAGCTGCAACACCCCATTTTGCTCGACTATCTGTATGAATTGACGGCTAAATTGCGTGTTTTATATCAACAGGTCCACAACACCTTGCCTCCGGTTTCCGAGACACCGGGTCACTCCATTGACCCTGGCTCCTGGGTTCTGGTCAAGAATTTCCAGAGAACAAGAAACGACCAGCCCAGATGGACCGGACCGCACCTCGTCCTCCTGTCTACAAGGTCAACTGTTAAAGTGGAGGGGAAGGCCAATTGGGTCCACGGGATCCATTGTAAGAAAATACCCTTCCCTCTGCCACATGACCAATGGGTCCGGACAGGAGGCACTGACTCAAAGCGCACAACTGATGAACGCGTAGAAGAAGCTAAACGCGATTGTGACAGTAAGAACATTTTTCAAGAAACTACGCCGCCATCAGAACAATTGAACTCTGTGGAACCTGAGCTACTATTTCCGGACCAGACAGCACCCGGGAAAAGACGCTATAATTTCCGACCGAGAAAAACAGACTAAAGTAAAAGTGATTCATTTTTTGATCCGAGAGAAAAACCTGTGGACTAATAAAATCATGAGTTTTTTCCTTCCAAAATGCTATTTTGAAAAATGCAGATTCTCCCATCTAGGTAACTTGCTTATTTTTGTTTTTTCGAACCGCCATCCGGGTTCCGCTGCTAGGGTCGCGGTTGACTAAAGACTTTTGGGTGCAGCTGACAACAATAGGTTGCCGGTTCCAGTTGGTCGAAGGGAGCCACCCTAGACTGACGGAAGCATCCTTTAGCAGAAACAACCTACCGCCGCGGGCAGCACCTTAGAGAGGATGGAGTTTCCTGATGTGGAGAGAACTGCCAGACAAATGAACTTTAAGCAGAGACTTTTGAAAACAATGAGAAAGAAAATTTTTATAATGATGTGTATTTTTATGATATTTAGCGTAATGGTGTTTTTGATAAGCTATGCTTTATTCTCTTTTCATGTGACATTCACGCCTACTACATCGCCCATACCTCCCCCTACTGTTTCCTCTCATTCTTTCCACTCTTTGCCTGACCACGAATCAAATAGGAGATTAGAGTTCATTAATAACTCCTTCATTCAGCTATTACACCAACACCAACTTGTGATGAACACAACCAACTGTTGGGTGTGTGGTCTCATGCCCCACACCACGGATAGAGGTATCCCCTATTTGGTCCTGCCATTTAGTCACAATGGGTCAGTATGGGCATATAGGACAATGTTCATATATGCACGAGAAATCCAACCCCTACGTTCTGTAAAAGACAACCTCAAGACTAGCGCTCTAGTGAAGGGTATAGTTGACATGATCAAGGAAGTGACTTCTTACGAAGATACCCCAGACGATGAGATACTTGCATATGTAGGTTGGAATGTGACCGGATATGGCACTACACTAAGTGAGAAACAGCAAGCCAAGAGATCGTCCCCTATCTGGATCGTACCCCATCAAGGTCACCTGTGTCTGCAAGGTATTGGTAGGAATCCCAGAGCTCAGCTAGGGAAGAGTGTCTGCACAGAAACGTATGTTTTTGGATCTCAGACTTCCCCTGCCTTTTTAGCCGCAAAGGGTACTTATTTCATCTGCCACAATAGAGCCTATACATGGTTGCCCCCTGACTTCTCAGGCTCATGTTTTGTTTCATTCCTGTTACCTCCCACCTACACAGCAGCGGCGGATTACCATCGGACAAGGGTAGTTAGAGGTGTTTTGAGTAAAGAAGACACTGCGGGTCAAGAATTTGGTGACTTTGCAATGGGTATTCTGCCGTTCTGGGGAGCCATGGTTAACAGCAGAAACATAAGGCAATTGACAAGGGTAGTTGAATCCACCGTGATTGAAACTGCCGGTGCCCTTAGTAACCTGACTGCTGAGCTCCAGTCGGATCGACTGATGACCCTTCAGAACCGGGTCGCTTTGGATGTAATACTTGCAGACCGGGGTGGGGTATGCAAATTGATCCAGTCCAGTTGTTGCATTTTTATTCCGGATAATGCTCCAACAGTGTACAGGGCCATCTCCAAACTACATAAGATTTCCGAATCTATCCATGTGGACAAAGGAGATTGGTCATTAATGGGATGGTTCTGGGGGCTGATATCTGCCTGGGGATGGAAAATTCTGATGGTCATTGGGATGGTCTTAGCCATTCTTTTCCTGTTCTGTCTATGCATACAGTGTGCTCCTGCAATATGTGGCCTCTGTGCTACATCATGTGTAAGGAAGCCTGTGTCAAGACACGAACTCAGCACTAGAATGATGTTACAGCAACACCTCAATGACTTTATGAATATAGATCCGGACTCAGATTAACATAAGGATAGATTATTTGCCTATGTAAGGGCAAAAGGAGGGTCTGTGGTTCTGAAAAATATGGATCCGTAATAGTACCGGACTCGAGAATAAAAACTTCGTCGAAATAGGACAAATTTGGTATCAAAAGACCGGAAATGACGAGTACATCAAGCACATGTATTTTCAGTATATTCGAGTGACAATTTCACCTCGAAATCATCATTTACCTTCTGAACCCTTAGTTGCATGTTGCCCTCTACATAGGCCTTAATCCAGTCGAATTTGATTCCACAAGGACACGTACTCCTTAATCGACTTCTTCCTGACCCCAGTACAAGTTAGAACCATTGCCCCAGGCCGAACTCGTTAGGTCAGTTCCCTCCCAGGGGCCAAGCAAGATAGTATCTAGGCCCAACCGGCCATAAAGCCATTTCAGCACGCACACCTGCCATATCTCGCTCACATCTTTCTTCACTCCTTTTCCTCACTTATTTTATGGTGGGGAGGTGACCATCTTTATTAGGGGTCCAGCGATATCTGATGAAATGTTGGGCCTTGCCGGATGATTTGTTATGGGTATCACGACGTGAAATATGTACATGTCATCATGACTCTGCTTTCTTTTTGTAATCAGTAACCATAAATGAAATACCGCGCACCCAAGGAATGTTTCGCCAAAGGGCAAATGTTATGTATAAGAAGAGAAGCCTAACTTTGTGAAAGTGTGCAGTCTCCTGAATATACTGGCATTGTACTTCTAGGACCCTGTCACCTTGGTTGCAGCCAATAAACTAATCTTTGACTTCACCTAGAAGACTCTGAAGTTTCTGTGGGTCTGACTCAGGAGAACCCGAGGTCTTTGGTGTGTTGATCCCCTGGCACCGCTGGGTTACCGGTTCGGTACCGGTTCCTAAAAACCCAGTACCTCAACACTTACTCTTCCTTGGTACTAGACCTAGGTTAGGTACATTGGGGTAGGGGTATTTTAGAAGCACCAGTTGAGTGTTTTAGCCTGTGTTATTTATGTATGTATTTTTATATGTCATAGCACTAGACAATGCTATTACAGTATTATTTTATAATACTATTCCCGCTGTACGCATTATACTTAGCATTCTGTCTAACGACTGTAGCAGTTCACCTCGCTTGCATGAGAAAGACTGTTCAATAAACCCTTTTATTGAAACGCCCGTCTCTCTATTTCTGTGCACCCTCTGTAGAAACGAAGCATGCACGATTGACTGAGTAAAATAGTTATCTATTGTTTCTATTGTCCTAGGGAAACAAAGTTGTCATGTTTATGCGGTTGTCAGAAACGAATACCTTCCCGTGTATTCGAGAAAGTTTCGAGTGACCTCTGAGCTAGCTGGCACTCGCAATTAAGTTTAGTATATTGGATAGAGACCTACTGACCTACGTCACATCTATAGGATATATTATTCCAATGCGCAGAGCCTATTGAGAAGATAGGAACTACACTACAATGCAGCAAGCGGGTTGTAATGTTTCCAATCGCCACACCTGAGTATTTCAGTTTTTGAAGCATTCAAATTGAGATGGCTCCAGGTCATCCACTGATCCACGGCCCTGAGACAGCTGAAAATTGGTGATTTTCCAATGTCTTTGCGGCATTCCAGTTGAAAGAGTATTTGCGTGTCATCTGCATAGTTCTAGCACGTGAGGTGAAATTTATTGATCAGTACTGATAATGACTTCATGTAGATGTTGAAAAGCATGAGCGAGATGATAGAACCTTGAGGGACCCCTACTTTTGTGGAGTACGGTTTGGGCGAGAAAGGTGGGGTATGGATGACATTAGTTTTGTTTAGAATTAGGACGCGATCCAGTCTAGACCAGTTCCCTCTATGCCGGCTTCATAGAGTCTTTGTTTCAGAGTGTCATGGTCAACCGTGTCAAAGGCAGCTGAGAGGTCCAAGAGGAGGAGCGCAGCAACCCCGTTGCGGTCAACTGTATTCTTCAGGTCACCCCAGATGGCAAGGAGGCCAGATTCAGTGCCTCTTCCCAGACGGAATCATGTTTGGAAGACTGAAAGTATGTCATTCTCTTCAATTAATTTTGACATCTGGGCGAACGCTGCTCTTTCTATCAGTTTGCCCATGAAAGGTCCATTTGTAATGGGTCTGTAGTTGTCAGGGTTCAGCAGGTTCAAGTTTGTTTTCTTCAGTAAAGGGCGTATGTGTGATTTTTTGAGTTCTTCTAGAAATATTCCAGTAGTTAAGGAATCGTTGATGATTCTTCTTACTGGAGTGGCAGCAGAGGTTATTAAGAGAATTGTCTTGAAAGTTTGTGGCCGACAGGGGTCAGTAGAGCTGCTGGCTGGCCTGCTTGCTTTGACCAGGTCCATAAATTCATTGTGTGAGATGTGTTGGAAGGAACGGAGAGGCTTGATTATAATTGCTTCCCAGACCACCACCCCGGACTGCACCGAACCCAGATTTTTGACAAAATAAACTTTTGTATCAGCTCGGATACCCTGGAGCACTTCCTTGTTTTGCAGGTCCCATGCTCACAATATCCATCCTCCCCCGTCCAGCTCGGGCCCTCTCACCCACTCAGACATATAGAGGTGAGTGGTCAGACAAGCCCCTGGACATGTATTCCACCTCGTAGATGTCTTGTATGGCACCGCTGGGGAGGAATATATAGTCGAGCCTCAAATAGACCTTGTGGGCCCTGGAGTAGTACGAATATCGTCGATCCCCCGGGTGTAGGTGTCTCCATACATCCACCAGACCCAGTGTGTCAGCAAGGCATGCTAGTGGAGTAACCGGGGGCGGAGGGACCTGCTCTCCTGAACGGCCTGCAGGGACATGCATCACGTCATTGAAGTCACCCGCAATTATGTGTGTCGAACCCGATGTCTCCAGCAATCTATCCGTCACCCCATGTAGTGTCCTGGTCTGCAGTTTCAGCGGGGCATAAACTGATAAGTTGGTGACATTCCTCCTACCCCATGACCCTGTCACCCCACATAGGTACCTTTGGGATCTATCCATGTGCGCTTCACCGTGAAGGGAGGTGACTTTTTAATCAGGATGGGGACTCCTCCAGAGCCTGAGGTGTATACTGCATGTGCCAGGACAGTGTAGGCCCCTTGTGCTAGGAACCCACATTTCGTACCTTTAAGATGGGTTTCCTGTAATAGTACCATATCTGGGTGGGTACGTTTTAAGAAAGACGACACCAACCCTCTTTTAATTTTGTCCCCAAGCCCATTGACATTCCAGGTTAGCGCCGTGAAGGGGCTATCGTCCGAACCCATCATGACAGGCTAGTAGGTAGTGGTGGGACATGATGGCATATACTATGAGGTGATGCCTTTCATGCAGAATGTGAGTGGTTGCATAAGCTCTGTGAACTCTATGATTGTATCGCAACATAAAAACAATTAACCTCAACAACAATTTGAAACCCGCTACCCTCCTGCCACCACCCCACCTCCCCCCATGTCCACACCCCCTGCCAGACACCCGAGGTTGTGCATAAGGGTGGTAGAGGTCTGTCGCCCGTCCCAGCCTCAAACTTATGCCATTTTGCCGAAGCGGTTTCGGAGTCTTCCAGGGCGGCGGCGCAGAGGCCAGTATCCCTCTTGGGTTCCCCTTAGAAGTGTGGCCGGGACATCAGACTCTCCTGGAGGTCAAGTGCGATTGGTGTCCAAGCCTTGGGACTGCTGGATTTGTAGACGGATGGAGCTTTCAGCCGGAGCTCGGCGAAAGCACGTCCTAAGTGGCCTTGTTGTTGGCCAAGCCCCTACTACACAAATACTTAACCTAGAAAGTATAGGCCCAAATACATTATGCAATTAAAACAAAATAGAGCGGCACGTATCTTGACTGTGGAGCAGTAAAGAAAGAGGAAAGATGGTGCCTCTCTATTTTGTACATGAAACCAGAAGACAATTGGTGGGTTAATAGGAGACGTGGTTCAAAGCCTCATGGGATATGTAGTGTTGTAATGTTTTTACTGTTTTTTTCATTAACTGCTATTTTGGGAGTAGTAAAACCTAAGAAGCATAATCAGAGCCTCTGGTCCTGCCATAGAATACAAAATGTTCTATCTTACGTGTCAAGAATTTTCAATTTTATTAAGGACACGGAGGTGAGGATTATGCTTCTCTTTTCTTTACTGAACATTACAGCAGCCAATAAAACTTTGAACTACATAACCCATCAGGCATAGCGAGCCCTGTCTCCACCAATCACCACACACCTCATAGGGTATATAACTCAGTTCAAACAGACGTCGTCCTCTTTCTTTCCGAACAGTCCAAACATGAACATCAACTTCAGAAATTCGGGTCCTTCAACCGCACTTCTTCACCGGGACCTTCAACGGAAGGAATCCTTTGTCAACGTCCGAGCCAGATCTCTAGCATAACCAGATCCTTCAGGTCGCCTTGCTCTGAAAAGAAAACCCAAGCCATAATATCTTGTCTCCAATACTTCAACAATAATGGGCAGGTATGTGTATCATCTTACAACCACAAGTGATAAAAGTCATTAACATTGACACAACCAACAATTATTCAGTATTTCAATACAACACTTTCTGGGTTTGATAATCCTTGCCTCCATGTCCTTAATAGAATTGAAAATTCTTGACGCGTAAGCTAGAATTTTTTTTATTCTATGTCTGAAAACTGAGGCTTCTGATTATGCTAGTTTAAAGTTTTTCCACCACATTCAATGCTACTTCCACAATAGATTTATGATAAAATGTTTTAATTAAAGGCTTTAGAGGCCATAGCTCCTCTTACAGAATGAGCTCCAAATATGAAGACATCAATACCTGCTTCACTCAACAGCCATTTAACCCATCTGGCCATGGTCGCCGAAGAGACTGGGCGAAAAGGTTTCTGAAGGGAAATCAAAAAATGACCTGACACATCATTCCTAAATTCACGAGTACAATCCTTGTAACATTTCAAACATTGGACTACACACAGTTTACTATGATGTGGAAAGGCAGGATAACTCACACGTTTGGAATTTGTCTTAGTTCATTTAGAGATGTGAAAGAAACCCTGAGGGGGTAAATACTCTACCTGCCAAAATCCAAGGCCTGTACGTCCGATACCAGTCTACCTGAAATGAGACATAATAACAAAGTGAGCTTTGCTGACAACTGTTTCCGTGAAGTCCCTCATTCGCTGGCCAGCTTCTGAGAAAACTAAGCACCACATCTACATTTCAAAGGGTAGAATATCTGGGCTCCGGTGGTTTTACCATTCTAATGCCTCTCAATAGCTTACAGATCAAGGGATGTTCCCCAACCGGTTTCCCCTCAATATGGGGATGACCCGCCGAAATTGCTGATCGGAAATTATTGACTGACCTATATGCCATTCCTTGACTGGCGACGTCCGAAAGAAAACATATGATCATATGTATACAGGATCCCACTACACCAACAAACCCACCTACGCCAAGCTGATTTTTATTGTTTGTGCATAGCGGGAGCCCAAAATTGTGACAAGAAAAACATTGTATCCTGCAAAACTCCCAGCACTTGACAGTGTCTCCGGAAAGTCTCCAGGCCATGAGGGACAATTGACCCTGTGTCACCAGCGGATGTGGACAGCTCGTCGGATCTTGCAGTATCTCCTGAAATTACATAAGGCCAACTGGAGGGGCACAAGTCAAGGCCAACGTCACTGGGAACCATGACTGCGCCACGTATTCACCCAAATCATGGACGAACTTGTCGCCGAACAAAAGGCAATTGGTCAAGGTCCCCGTCTCTGAGGATGCCAACTCCACCAGTTGGGGGTCAATCCTCATCAAGGAGGATTTCCTGCGCTCGTGGATCGGGTGCAATTTGCTTTTCTCAGGAAGCATAAAGCTCTCTGTGCCCATTCAAGTATCTCCGTAGGATCTAAATTAGTATATGATTTCTTCACCATGACTGCCAAATCTTAGATCTTTGTGAGGGGTCCTGATATGTCAAGCTACTTGTCTTGGCATCCCTTCCATGCCCTAGCCAGTCCCTTCTTAGGACCGTTTGCAATTTTTTTTAGAAAAGTCGCCATATTCGGGACTAGCTCTGGGGTTTCCGTGACCTTTCCCTGTAGAGAAGGTCTTGGACATTCGGACCTTGAAGTGTTGCTTACCTCACGCTCAAACCCCTGCCTCATGTTCTCCTGAACATAATGTACTACCTCTGCACATGGTACTCATTCTATGGACCTTGGATAGATAATATTCTTTGGGTCAAACAGTAAGTTTTTTATGTGAGGCCTCAGATTCCTAGTACTGTGATTTCTTCTTACGTTGTTGTGCCATGTGCAGTTTATCTGCCTCTGTCTGAATCTGATGTGTCATATGCCGAAGGGGAAGAATCCTGTACATCCCCTGGGTTGGACAGGGAGAAATTAGCTAGGGAACCTGAAAGAACTGAACGTCCATACCGATGCTCTTTAAGGACCGTTGATGCCACTTACAACACTTCTGCTTAAGAGGCACAAGAAGATCTGTCTCGGGCAAAGCCCTGCACACCCAGTAGTGTCTTGTGTACTGAGGATTCACCCATTTGGGTTCCTAGAGCCCGTTTCCCATAATTCTTCAGGAGTTTTGTGAAGGGCTGTAATGCTCTGATCAATGTCATTGATAGAATCCTGCACGTGTGTCAAGGGATTCAACCTATTGCTCCTCCATTTGGTGCTCTTACGGCCCTTCCTCATATTCATCAAATAGGGGGGGTGGGGTGCACACCTTTTGCTTTGCGTTCATTTCTCAAAAATGTAATTCTTTGGTCATAATACTCCTGTTTTGCGTGCTCGTCGGTGCAGTGCCAAACCCCAATGGCACCCGTATAAATGACAGCATAGATAGAAGGGGCAACATTTTGCTCCAAACGGGCCGCACAGCTACATTGCGCCACTCTGGCAAACAGTTTGTTTCATTCCTGCTTCAACCAATGTTTGTCACCATACACCTGTTCTTTGTGTATTTTCCACGATATTCAACCTTTCCTTCAATCCACACGCTGGATATTGTGCCATTTTCAAATTTATAGTGTAAATGCTATGCCCATCCAGACCTCTTGCTTAAACACGACAAGTGCAGGGGTTCATCCAAAACAGCGTTTATTGTAAAAAAAAACAGTGCATTTCGAGCATCAAGTGCTCTTCATCAGGGTGCGCTGGAAACAATAATGAAACACATCTTCATTACTATCATCGCAATACTTGGTATCTAACATCTGCACACTATCACAATACCTCATTTAATGCATTCCCCACATTTATTGCGTTCGTAAAATCCTTTAAGAAAAACACTATAAATAATCATCCTGGTTTTCAGGCCCTTTTGGACCGTTACGACATCCCAAGAGGCGACTTTTTGATACATGCGGCGGTCACTAGAGCGCTCCAGGCTCACTGGAGAACTGGTCATGAAGAACCACAACTATCAGCTGCATGCCAATATGTCATGATGTCCGCGGGAACAATTAAAGCAGTATTGTGCCTATACTCCAGAATGGTGGCAGAGAGATTGACCCCCCTGGCGGTCCTCAAAGTCAGATGGGAGACTGATATAGGTAAAGAAATTCCAGAGGCCACGTGGTCCCAGCTGCTGCTGAGGGTGTGGAAGGGGACGAGGAATGCACGATTCCAGTTAGTCCACTTCTATGTGTTACATAGAGCCTATTTGACCCCGCTGAAGTTACAGCAGTACTTTGGTCTGGAGACGGCAGCCTGCCCTAGATGTAGGGCAGCCGGGCAGGACCTTCTTCACATGCTGTGGTCCTGCTCTATGCTGACCGCTTATTGGTCAATCGTAGGAGACACGCTGACTGCGGTGACTGGGAGATCGTTACAGATGGAAGCAGCTGTGGGGATCCTACACTGGTTTCCGCATACCCCTAAAAATAAAATTACAAGTAAATTCATCGATTTGGGATTACTGTTAGCTAAACGGGAAATCACCAGACACTGGAAGGCGCGGGTTGGTCCGTCGGGCACTAAATGGCGCACTGAACTGCTTAAGTGGGCGGGGAGTGAGAGTACGCTGAGATTCCAGCAGGCGAGGCGACGACAAGATGAGCGAGCACTAGAGACGGCGCGAGCTTGGGAAACGATAGTGCAGGCCCTGCGCGACCATAACACTCATACTGACTCAGACAGTACAGAGGGGGACGGCCTAGATCCCAATAACGCACCATAATGGAACGGCGTCACCAAAGCAGACTCATGGCCACTTTATCATTTGATGAGCGACCACAAGATAATATACCGATGACGAGAGGGGTGGAGGGTGGGGGATAGAGGAAGTGGGATGTTTTCATTTATATCAAGCTCCAGAACAATGAGTCGTGCTGATCAACACTTTATTCCTCTGGGGGGTAAGTTAGGAGGAGGGAGGGTGGGTATTTTGTTTGGAGTGTTTTGATAAAGCAGATGGGATTTACGCTATTACCTGTGAAAGCTACGTGAATGGAGAGATACACACTGCAAGAGAATGGCACACGCCGCCCGTCCCCCGGGTTGTGGGCTGAATGGCCGTGTATAGAGGTTGTGTGGATCCCACCCGCACTAGATTGTGATAAGATACAGGTGCCAACGTTGTAATTACTTTAACTTCCTGCAATAAAAATATATTTACAAAAAAAAATAAAAAAAAATAATCATCCTGGCTTCATGGCAAACTACTCTCTATTTCTGACGAGTTACCAATTAATGAACATTAACCCCTCTTTTAAATGTGGTCTCATACTTTAACAATAGTCATTGCTCTACTCCTAATATATTTTTTATCAAAGTTTCCACCCAATACGTCATGCAACCGCACGCCCTGTCAGCGCCCCGCCTTTTGCCTCACATTGCCTTACATTCATCTCCATTCGCCCTACTTGCAACATATATTCCCTGCTAATCATCCAACCACATACATCCTCAATCGCCTCGTCACCTTCACTCTTCTCCCGTATTTCCAACATTCACTCGCACCGCCCTTACGCACCCTTTAAGTATTTCCACACCCGCACTCCAAGAAACAACTCCCGACCTTTTTTCACGCATACACTCATCTTTCCCGGATGGGCACAGCATTTACACTAGAAATTTGAAAATATCCCGCATGTGGATTGAAGGAAAAGTTGAATATCGTGGAAAATACACAAAGAACAGGTTTACGGTGACAAACATTGGTTGAAGCTTGAATTAAACAACTGTTTGCCAGAGTGGCGCAATGTAGCTGTGCGCCCGGGTTGGAGCAAAATGTTGCCCTTACTTCCTCATATTCAGCATATTCATTTTAATTATTAAAATCATCTGCTTCCTCTGCGTAGTACTCCATCTTTTATACACGAGTTGTGGGGGAGTTTTCGGGGAAGAGTAACCCAGGAGTGACACAGACTACTTTGCTACCGGTCAATTTCCCTTCTCGATGCCTTAATGAAGGTAGCAGGCCGCATAATTTTAAATCGAATCCAATCTTGGGCGGCGGAGAGTGACATAATTTCCAGTTTCCAGTATGGATTCAGACCTGGCAAACGTACAGTCAAACAGGGATTAAACCTGGCCTGCGTTATATCAAAGTACACTTAAGCTAAGAAGGGTAATCTTTACATCACTTTTGTTGACTTGAGTTCAGCCTTCGACTGTGTGGACCACAATAACTTGTGGTCCACACTTTCTGACATGGGCATAGATGACCAAATCCTTACATTCATCAGGGAATTATATAGGGGTGCTGGAGCCAGGGTAAGGTACGGCACTCACGGTGAGTGCTCGGACAAGTTCCCCATTAGGAGGGCGTTAGACAGGGGTGCATACTAGCACCCCTACTATTCACCATCTATATAAACTCCATAGGCAATCACCTCAATGAGTCGCAGTTCGATTATCCAGTGATAAAGGGGCAGCCGGTGCCAATACTCCTCTACGCAGACGATGCTGCCATCATGTCCCGAACCAAGGTAGGCCTACAGAGAGCCGTTCTGAGATTCTCCAACTATATGAAAGATAAGGGCCTAAGAATAAACATCACCAAAACTTTCACTATGGCTTGTGGGCATGGTACCAAGAAGGCATCCTGCCCAATATTCCTTGAGGGTAGGAGGATTGAGACCACCGATCAATTCTCTTACCTAGGGATACATTTTGATAGGAAAGGTAATTGGCACACCGCCGTGAGGGCAGAAACTTAGCGTTCTCACGGGCTGTAGGAGCCCTGAATAACTTCGCGGCTAAAATAGGAGGTAGACCCGTGAAGGAACTGACCGTAATTTATAAGGCAAAATGTATCTCCACGGCCATCTACGGTTCAGGAATCTGGGGAATCGAAAACGCATCATCGATTCAACTAACCGAGAACCAGTATCTCAGATACCTGATTGGGGCCCCTAAATCAACAGCAACCTACCTCATACACATCGAACTGGGCTTATCGTACATCCTAGATGCCATAAAAATTGCGCCCATACTACTATGGCATAAGGTGTGGGTCACGCCTGAGACATCCCTACACCGCAATTTAATCTCCGACTGTTTGACCCTAGACGGTGTCAGCAACATTAAATGGCTGGCATACGTTAAAAACTTGCTGACTGAGATTGGCCATCCAGAGTACTTCACGAGGCCATCTAATACGGAGGTGGTCGCAAGAAATTCACTGAAAAAAATGGCTCTGGACTATTTAGCCAACAACAGATGGGATATGGAAAAATCTAAAAACTCAGTCCTTGATTACCAGCAAATCACTGTTAACAAAGGGCCTCAACTGTACCTGACAAGCGATTTTAACTGTTATTCTAGAATGTTACTGACCCGTTTTAGGTTTGGTACTTTCTTTCGCTTAATCACTTTTCTAGTCTGCAATAACTGGTCAATGATGACACTCACTTGCCCATGCGACGAAACCTCCGCCCAATCAAACATTCATTGTATTCTTTTTTGTAAATTTTACTCTGCTCCCAGGGCGGCCTTTTTTAAACCAATCCTGAGGGCATGGGGCCACCACACTTGTAGAACTGCTTTCGTTAGGCTACAACAGCTAGAAAATGTTATCGTCGTACAAGCTGTATCGAGTTTTTTTAAAACTATTGATTAAGTTCAGGAATTCAATGCAATGAACTTTGTAAATCAATTGCATTTTAGATCCTTTTAATATTTTTGGAATTACTAGTTTTTAACGTCGGTGCATGTTCACAAATTTTTTAAATGTATGCTTATATGAATTCAAAACACGAATTTCGAATAAAGCTTTTTGAATTTGAATTTGACACAGACTATCCTTGGCCTAAAACCTCAAGTCAGCAGGCAGTTTTTTTTTGTTGAAAATCTTTTTATTATAAAAACAAGCTCCAGAAAATCGCACAGTGGTCAGCAGCAATAAGACATTGATACATAAAAGGAACCACAACATAAATTTTCATGTCAACAGTTCGGACTGCATAGAAAGATCAAACCCCCTGTATACATCCTGTCGCTAACAATGATACCTCTGAATTCTACACCGGAGAGACTTTACTCATTGGATATCCCGGCTAACACATTTACAACACCACAACCATACCCGTCCCCCCCCCACCACACAACCCACCGATCCCCTCTCCCCCTCAAAGTAAGGAACATGAATCGGGGCACACCTTGACTGCTAATCAGACTCAGACGCTGCCTGGGTATCCACTGACTCCCCTCTGTACTGTCGCCAACCCGCCCACACTTTCTCCCATTTCTTAGGGCACCCCCTACTCTTATAAATGACTCTCTCAGCCCTTTAGCACCAATCCAGGTCCCGTTCCCATTCCTCCACTGTGGGCACAACCTCACTCCCCCAGAGTCTCGCTATGATCCGTTTTGCAACCATGCTTGCTAGTGCCAACCAGATCTTATCTACAGCAGGCTGTTTTTAACTAAATTTAAATCTTGCCTGCAAAATCAATTCTCGTGGAGAGAGCCACCCCAATCTCTTCTATGGCAGAGCCCTGCAACGCTTTTTCGCCCTGTCAGGTGTTCAAGGGACAGAGGAGGCCTTCTTCGGTCATGCTGCAGCGCGAGGAGCCAAGTGGAGAATGTCTATCTCCGACCGGCTGCTCACGCATGCTGATCAGCAATAGAAATGGCTATTACGGCATTTGATGTAGCAGAGACTGAATCCACCCCACTCGGTATGATCTTGTTAGACGCTGAAAAGGCTTTCGACCGAGTGGGGTGGGACTTTCTCTGGTGCGTACTGTCTAAAATAGGGTTCGGGGGACAATTTTTTCGGAGCATACAAGCATTGTATGACAACCCAACGGCTTATACCAGCTATGGGGGATTGACATCCTCAGACTTTCCAATTCAACGTGGAACCCGTCAGGGCGGCCCCCCTATCACCTCTTTTATTTGCCCTTTCATTGGAACCTTTTTTGTTTGCCCTTTATTCCCAAACTCAGATTGTACCTTTCCGATCAGGCTCACAAGAGCTAAAAATAAACCGCATACGCCGACGATATCGCGGTTTACTCAGAAGATATTGTTGAGGCACTAAAGGGAATAGCTTTAGAGGCCGGGAAATTTGGGCGGGTGGCAGGCTATAGACTTAATCTACAAAAAACACAAGTCATCGCTATTTACACTCCAGCTGTGACAGTGCCTGAGATTTGCAACATCGCCACTTACCTAGGGGTTAAAATAACGGCCAAATTACAGGAAATTAACAATATAAACTATAATGAATTAACCAAGTCCATCAGCTTACTATTAAAAAAATGGCACAGACTACCTCTGAATCTAATAGGCAGAATTAATTTAATTAAGATGAAGGTATTGCCTAAATATGTGTACCTATTCCGATCTATCCCACTAGCGTTAAACAACCAATTTTTCAAGAAACTCGATGGTGCACTTAGTGGGTTTATTTGGGGGTACAAAAAAATCGAGAAGGTCATTGAACCTGTATGAAAAATAACACGAATGAAGGAGGGCTTAATTTTCCCGATTTCAAATTATATTTTTGGTCCGCTTTTGTCATTCGCCTCCGCTCTTTATTAAATGAAGGAGGGGCTCTGTTTTTTCACTCTTTCATGCTAAAATCTGACTCAAATATGTTTTTATTCAAAACCAACGATCCCAACTACTACAAAAGGGTTAGGTATAAGACCGCAAGAGACACAACAAAGATTTGGGGCAATATACTTTCTTTTTGTAAAACTAGCTTTTTAAAATTCAAAGCTTCCATTGTGGGGTAATCCGGGTCTTCCATGTATTTTTAATGATAATGCTAGATTTGGTTGGCTTAGGTCAGGTATTACTGTTTTAGGGGACCTATATGGCACACATGGATTCCTAGACTTTAATACTCTTAAACTGTTATACGATTTACCTGTAAACATGAGATACAAACATTTACAGATACATGATTATTTGATTAATAAAAAACAAATTTTGGAGGTTTCTGAATGTGATATCTGGACTTGTTTATATTCTTTAAAAAATAAGTCAGCAATAAGCGACGCATATAGAACTTTAATCAACTTTAAAATAAACGATTGTACCAAACTGGCTGGCAAAAGGAGCAGAATATTGGGTTCTAATATAACATCTAAACAGATAGAGCGCTCCCTGATAAATATAAATAAACGAGTACGGTCATCCAGCCTAAGACTTCAACAATTCAGAACAACCTGCATGTTATATTACACCCCGGAAAGAATTTCTAAATGGTCCCCCAATAATACCTATAGTGAACGCACAAAATGCCCCAAATGTCTTGCTGAAGCAGCTGATTTGATACACATGCTGTTTTCCTGTCCTAATCTTAAGACCTTCTGGTGCGATATTCAAAATATTTTGAAAATGAAACAGGTCCAGCTACCTATGCTCACGGCTACCTCTGTTCTGTTAGACACCTATCCTGTTCCTTTTCCACAGGCCGCCTTGGCCACGGTACTTATGTCTTGCGCCAAGTTAACTCTGGCTAGAGCTTGGACCAGCTCAGAAACACCAACGGTCTGGGACTGGTGGGCATTGGTAACCGAAATACACTCAATGGAATTAGCCTTAGCACACATTAGGGGAACACGCACATTGAGAAAGCACGAAAAAAATTGGGGATCTTTCATGGAATGACGCTGCTATGCCCTTTTCCTTTTTTTTTCTCTTTTTTTTTTCCTTCTTCTTTAGATATAGGCGATTTTTTTTTTTTTTTTTACAATTTCATGAATTGATATTTTGTGTTTTTTGGACAATATAACCTGCATGATTATTCTTTTCTGTTTATTGTTTGCTTTTTCTTCTTTCTTTTATATTTCATGGCCTACCCACGTTATTATATGCCATATAATTCATGTGTGTAAACTTATGTTTCAATGCTTTAATGAATTTCTTCCTTGTCAGCCTGTCAACAATAAAAAACTTTAAAAAAAAAAAAAAAAGTAATGGGAATTCCTCTTCTCAGGACGCGGTACTACGTTTGGCCTGCTCCACAGCCAAATAAACGTGCGTAAGCGCTTCTGCTACACAAGCTAACGTGGCAGTCAACCCCCAACGGATATCAACATCAGCCACTTAACCAAAAACAACCTTGCATCAATTATAGAACAAAAATGAAGTTGTACTGCTCCAGCAAAGAAAGAGGCCGACGTTGTTTCAACTGAGATATATACCCTAAGGGGTGTGTGGTGATTGGTGGAGACCGGGCATGCTATGCTTGCTGGGTTATGTAGTTCAAAGTTTTATTGGCTGCTGTAATGTTCAGTAAAGAAAAGAGAAGCATAATCAGAAGCATCCGTTTCCTGATATAGAATACCCTTTCAGTTGAACTTCAGGATTAAAGCGAAACTATAAGTCACGTGGGGTGACCATCTTTTATCTCAGAAAGGAGCAGTGGCTAACGAATACTGATACCGAAAAGGCACAATATTTTCCTACTCCATTCCTCGTTCCCTTTAAATAAGTATCTTAACCTCGCATGTGCCATGTTATGGCCAGGCAGCAAGCAGTAACCACTTATTTGAGGCAATACTTTGCTTGTTGTAATACCGCTTGCTACAATAATGACTTTACCTATGACCTTACGTATGCGCATGCAGACACGTGCTAAATGTGCTGTTGTGGGTCCCTCCCACCCCTGAGGGCGTGCCTGACTACCGAGCTCGCGCCTGCTGTATTGCTGTGTGTCCAGGCGCCTACGTACCCGCAACGGCGTGCGCGCGCCCGCTAACTCTGGCGTAACGTGCGTGCCCTCCAGTGCGCGCCCGTAGACTTGCCCTCCTGTGCGCGCGCGCTCCCGCTGGCCCGTCGCGTGGTCTCGCTTCTCTCCTTCCATACAGCGTCCGCGGAGAGGGCTGGGGGCTGCCACCCGGTGGTCTCAGCAGGCCTCGCGGCGTGCTGTTGTCCATTTGAGGCGCCCACAGCTTTTCTTGCCTTTTCGCTTCAGAAGGACAGAGAACCAGGCCCGGGTACGCCCTGTACCCACACTGCAGGCCTTAGGGGGACGGAGATCTACTGGAGCCGCACCCCGGACTCGAGACGCTGCCAATGCCCTCTCCTGTAAGCCGTTTAACTGGCCGAGGTTCTAACTGGTACTGGGACAGCCGGAACGAGGTCTGCAGGGCAGCGCCCGACTTCTCGAACCTTGGCGTGCCCCTCCCCCCCGCGTCTGGCACGAGGTGAACGGACCTCGGCTCAGCCCGCCTCTGCTGGACCCGTCGCCTAGCCGAGGTCTGGCCTATCACAAGGAACCGCCGAGACCTTGCCAGAGCCTTGGGTTTTCCCAATTTGGGGTATTTCTTTTCTGATACGGGGGTCATAGACGTCGCCCTCTCTTACTCGAGGTCCCCCTCCATTTCACAGCTTCACTCACACGAGACCCGGACCTCTTTAGGTCTGCAGTCCCGCCCCCAATATGGCCACCCAGGTGGAAGCCCCACCGCTGTCACTGGGCCTCTGCCCGACCGATGAGACTTCTTTGGGACAGACGGAAGAGCGCCCTCAGGCGCCGAATCCTGACGAGGATCGGCTCTCCCGGGTTCCCAGCTCCAAGCAGCAAAAAGAAGAAAGCAACCAGCAGGAGCGTGAAGGATTGCTCCGAGGGGCTTCCGATGCCGACGAGGTGCCCCGCCGGGAATTTGTCGAAGCACCACCGCCACGGGTCAACCCCTGGACCAAGCAGCAGGGCGGTGGGGGCACCGTGAACGGACAGCCGCCAGGTGAGCACCTGTGTGGGGCATTGTGGTGGCTTCACTGTGCATTTACTGTTTGGATGTACATGTAACGTGAGTCCTGGCTTGAGGTGGAGGAAATCTCGGGTTGTCAGGAGGTAGCGTGTGGGTACCAGTATCTAGGTAGATATGGGGGGAGTAATTGTATTTACTAAGGGACACACCCCTTTCGAAAGCCTCCAAGGCCGATGCATGAGTAGATTAACCATTCTAGTCTTGACTGTTTGCATTTTGGTACTTGTAGTTCTTAGTTTAGAACCTGATAGGCAAGACAACTCGTCCCAGATTGCAAAATCAAAAACCGTGACTGGATGTGATTTACCCATGCAGGTTGGAATTTGAGAGCTCTTGGAACGTTTTCTTACCTGGAATAAAGTAGGTGTGTGAAGGAATGGGCTAAGTACCGTTGGTCTTGATTCTCATCAATCGTTTGTATGTGACAGAAGAAACCAATCATAGCAGTGGCTTTATCTTATGAAGGGCGTGCAGTATGTTGTTCCGTTCCTGGGTGCAGGTGGGATGTGTAAATGCAGTTCCCAGGTTTGAGGTGTGGAAAAGTGAACAAAGCCTCCCAGGTGAAGTGGATGTATGCTTCCACTAGAAAGTAAAGTCCACATTTGTAAAGCGCACAATCACCCGTAAGGGTCTCTAGGAGGGGCAATGGCATGTTGAAGTAGATTGGCTCAAAGCAGTCCCCTAGGTCAACTTGTGTTGGAGCACATAGGCGCATGGGAGAGGGATGGGGTTGGCGGATTAATGCAGGCTTTGTTTGGTGGCGTGGGTTGATGTATGCCCACCCAAGTGAAGATCTAGAACATCCCGTATCAGCCATTGGGACCGACCCAGTAACACATTTCTAAAGTATTCAGCCGCTCGTTGCACTATCTATACAATAACCTGCTACCTTTCATATCGTTCATTGACTTTATGCTTGCCACATATAGCACCCTGTTGCTTTTAGTTGCAAGGTTTGCACTATACAAATGCCCCATGTGGGTGACATACCCTCATCACCCCGGTGGGTTGATGTTTGCATTCCAGGGTGTTTGGGTGAACACGCGCATCTCCTTCACTGACTGGGTGGATGAAGTGCCTGAGCACATCCTTCGGGGAAAGGGCATTGCAGTGTTAAACATTCCCTTAGTGAATATCTCCCCCACCCCAAGAGGGGTGTAATCTCAGTGAACACGGTCCATTAAGAGGGGTGATGGGGCTGGCTACATCCCTTCCCCCACACTTGTTAACACAACCTTGTTTGGGAGGCCCTGTTCACCCACCCTTCCGCATCTTCGTGGGTTAGCCAGGAACTTGTTGAATGGGAAGACTGCGAAGGAATCTGTGCTATTTGGCAGTGGTGAATTCTCGTAGCTGGGGAAAAATCATTCAATCTTTTACTTTTAGCCCTGCCCTAAAATGTTTTTAAGTTGGAGCACCTCTCCTAAACTTAATTTGCGAGAGAGGCAGGTCTCTGCTCAAGGGGTGGGGCTTATGATGTCTTTTCGGGGGTGTTTTGTTTTTTCATAATCTTATCTAAGTGTGATATATATAAAAGAGCAAATACAGCCAACAAACCATCACTGTCCCCCATAATTGGGGTGATGCGAGCCCCCTCGCACTCCTGGGTCCCAATGCAACTGCACCTGGTATATTCGCAATAGCTGCTCTGAGTAACAGGGTGTCTTGTGCCTCTTTAGCATTTCCCCATCATGCTCGGTCACCACGCCAGTCTTTAACAAGCATTTACAATGCAATGGTTTTGCCTTTGTTAAAGTTAGAGCTATTGGCATTGCTCTTGACACTCTGAAGCTCCACTCTGAAGCTCCACTCTGCACTCTGAAGCTCCACTCTGCACTCTGAAGCTCCACTCTGCACTCTGAAGCTCCACTCTGCACTCTGAAGCTCCACTCTGCACTCTGAAGCTCCACTCTGCACTCTGAAGCTCCACTCTGCACTCTGAAGCTGCACTCTGAAGCTCCACTCTGCACTCTGAAGCTCCACTCTGAAGCTCCACTCTGAAGCTCCACTCTGAAGCTCCACTCTGAAGCTCCACTCTGAAGCTCCACTCTGAAGCTCCACTCTGAAGCTCCACTCTGAAGCTCCACTCTGAAGCTCCACTCTGAAGCTCCACTCTGAAGCTCCACTCTGAAGCTCCACTCTGAAGCTCCACTCTGAAGCTCCACTCTGCACTCTGAAGCTCCACTCTGAAGCTCCACTCTGCACTCTGAAGCTCCACTCTCAGAATCACGTTCACCCAGCCTCAGTGACCCAGGGCCTGAATCAGAGCAGGCTTGCAAAGTATTATGCGGCGACTTGAAATCTTTGATACCACATTTCTTTGTTGGTGTTAATTTGCCTCACTTGACAACTCATCATCTACTGCATTATTTGCTGATAAAAACAATTTGCTTTCAGGGCAAAAAGATTATAATTTATAAAACATATCTGCATACACAGTGCAAAAGGCACCTGACAAAATGTAACGAGCCATGTTTAAGCTGTTGATTTCTGTGCTCAGGCATTAAAGAGGCGGCATCTTGTCCAATTTGGGATGTTCCCGCCCAAATTAAGTAGCTGGGGGAGGGCTTTTGACTGTAGCAGGTAACAAAAACCTAAGGTACTTAAATAATATTCAGACCTGGGGAAATGCACATTCCTTCATCGTCATGGAAATGTTTTATTTCACTGATAGTACAAATTCATGCTAACATAAAAGAACCGTTGTCAAAGAAACAGCTATTTCAAAGGGGCATCCAGGATTCAGAACTATCCCAAATATGATGCATCTTTCTAGGGACCATATTGTGACCCATAAAGGTTATCCTAATGAAACACAAATGTATTAAACAAGCAATGTACTGTAGGGCTGGTCCTTAATGGAAAGAAGTGTTTCCATTGAACATACATTATTACACTGTGTTAACCTTAAACCTTAGACAATGTATGTTTTACACCATCTTTTACTCTGCGAGATAAAACGACCAAGTTAATAAAATAGCATTCCTGTGCTTCCATGCTAAACAAGGACATCAAAAACAAGGTGATGGGATGCTTAAATTAATCTCAGCCACTGACAATGAATCTCTCGGCGCCGCATCCCAATCCATCGTTTTTTTGCCCACCATGCCACTTCAGTTTGGACCGAAACATATGCACATCAGTCTTGGCCCTGCTCCAATGTTCCCTAATAAGGCCACCATCGGTCCTCGGTTGCTTGTGCTCCAGTTCATTGAGGAAGTGGCCTGTTTGGCTGGAGTGTTCCCACTAGAGATGGGTCAAGCCTGATTTGCACATGGCAACGTCCAAACTGAGGTGACATGGGGTACAAAATAACAATGGACTGGGATGTGGTTCAGTAATTACCAGTGGCTGAGATTAATTCAGGCATTCCATCCATCACTTTTTTTTATACTTCCATTCAAAATAAATCACAAATTATTGGTAAACAATTTTAACTAGGATCTGGTGAACATGTAAAACGTTTTTCTCCTATACTTTGATTTATTAGAACGTATAATTCTTTCTCGTGAAACGTATGCATTCTGTGGGGCCCTTATTATACAAATGCAGGCTAACATGGCAGGCAGCAATGGCACAAGATGTGCCTCACAAGTTGCTGCTAATCACGCTGCCAAATAATTAGCTCTGCTACCACATAATTTGCCATTCCTTGACGCAAAATTAAGAGGACAATACCAACTCAGTCCTCCACTACCTCATAATCACAGTGGACCTTCGCAGAATAAGCTGAAATGCGGGGCTAGCGTAATGTACCCCTTTAAATATAATTTCCGCCTTAAGGTTTGCCACCAGATTTACGACAGATAAACTGTAGCATAACAATTGAATGGCGGAGAATCCCCTGGTGGAAATGACCTTCTATCTATCACTCTCTAAACCAGGCCCCAGCATTCAGCCATGATCCCACCTGCTTCCTCGTCTAGCTAGTCTCCGCTAGGGTAAGTCTCACCCCTATATCAGTGTTACCTCTTGTCAAACAATGAATCGACGCCTCTTACCCTTGACCCTTTTAGCAGTCTTTGAAGAGTTAATTCGTACCCACTCACTCCAACCAGCTGTACCCTGCTTTTTGCACCTAGATTCGCCTTCTGGGACTTGAAAACAGAAAACCTTTCGCACAGACAACGCCGAGTTGTTCTTGATCATTGTTAAACTAGAGGCCCGTGCGTGCAGGCAGTTTGGTTTGCAAAGTAGCCTCAGTGCACAATGATCGGACTAGCTCAACACTGACGAGGCAGTAACGCTCAAGACGGAATGGCACAGGCAGGGCCGGTTCTAGGATCTGCGAGACCCTGGGCTAAAAGGGAACCTGCGAGGCCCCCTCTAATTTAGATAAGTGGCCCCCTGCAAGGAGACCATTCACAGACACTGTGGGGGGCCCTTTGTCCAGCATTTTGGCGCCCCCCACAGTTTTAACTTTTACTCCACAAGCATTTCTCACACCTTCAGTCCGATAGGTGTGAGAATTGATTGTGGTCTAAAAGTTAAAACTGTGGGGGCGCCAAAATGCTGGACAATGGGCCCCCAACAGTGTCTGTGAATGTGTCTCCTTTCAATTGAAGGGAGTGTCTCAGTCTCCCCCCCCCCCTATGCCACCGGACACCATCCATGAGAGGCCCAGGGAGGGGGCCCCCTCCAATGGACCTTAATTGCAGGCGACACCTTTCTTTGTAAAAGATCGCCAGGGAAACAACAGGACTCATCACTGGTGTGTGGCCCCATGCTGGTGGGCTGAGTGCGAGGCCCTGTGCAGCCGCCCACGCTGCCCATGCCTAGCGCCGGCCCTGGGCACAGGTAATAGGCAATATGACCTTAAGTAAGAGGGGGACACCCTTCTTCACGCTCTCTCCTGGAACTGCGCAAGTGCCGCGCACCTGCGTCATTGCACAACTTCAAACAACACAGAGGAAACGAGTGAATTACGGCAGTGAAGGGTCGATAATTTGGGGTGGGGGGTGGCATTACTCCAGTGGAGTTCGTTCAGTTCTACAGATCTAGCCCTGTGAAAATGGCAGAAAAGCGCCGGATGGGAGGCCTGGTATTGGACTCGTCTGAGTCATTCTTCACTGAGGGGCATTTCCTATGGGGGTCACGGACCCACGGGGCTGTTTGTTTGTCAGTTGAGGCTCTTTTCTGTGGCTAATAATCAGTGGTGGGTGACCACTGTTCAGCGTTCGCATTCGAGGGGGGCAGGAAGTAATAAACAGTGGGGTTAAAGCGCTTTAAAGGCAGGGAGCGCTACATAATATATTAAGGCGAAGCACTGTAGAGAAGCCCTTCTACACAGTACTATCTACCAAAAGGAAGAGCTGACAGCGGAAGGTGCACTAACCATGGAAGGCGGTTAGGGGGAGGGGGGGGGGGTGGGGCGGCGAGGAGGGTTTCACATTGGGTGGAGGTCTCAAATGGAGTGGGGGATTATGCTGGGTGTCATTTAAGTATGGGGGGTTACCGCATGGATGCCAATGTACTGTGAAGCAGGGGACATTCGATACAGAAACGCGTTTTGCACATGGCAAGTGAAACATCTCATCAAAGTGAGCATTTAACAAGCGAAACATGCATGACAACTGTGTACAGAAAGCGCGGGGACATGGCTCGTGCAGCGAGACTAGTCACTATAGCTAATCACGAGGGGCTCCTCTCCGAGAGGGCGCTATGCTCGACAGGGGTCCCTCCTGTTAGGCTAATGACGCGAGGCTATTCTTTCTTCACTCTCTCCTCCCAGGGGGGTTTTCACTCTCAGAGTCTGTTCTCTGTGGGAGGTTGAGTGGCTGACGGGACGCTTTGAGTAGTGCTCGGGCACGGACCCTACACATGGGTGCCAACCCTCACCCCGTTCACCCACCCCACAATACTTCCCATTCTCAGCCCCCGGCACTGACCTGCCCTCCTGGATCCACTCTTCTCTGCCGCCGGCACTCTGGGCCCCTCCCTCTGCACGGCGCATGCGCGAGGGGCGGGGCTCAGACCGGAACTCAACGCCGGCTCTGACAGTCCCGCCTGGGACAGAGGGGGCGACCCGCAGACGCTGCCTGGAGGCTGCCTGACCTGAGGCGAGGGGGCATGGCTCTGCATCAGCTTGGAAATTGTTCTATTAAATGATCGTTTTAGATGCTCGCAGAATAGGACTGTGTTTGTACTAGAAAGAAAATCCGAACTGTCATACGAGCGCCAGTAAGTCGGGCGATGTTTTCCTTACGCTCTTTTCCGCATTCAACTGTAGGAAAACCGAGCCCAAGTGTAACGGCGGGAGAGGACGAGGGAGGCGGGAGAGGGGCAGCTAGGAACAAATAAGGAGACCCGAGCAGCAAGGGAGGTGCCGGCAATGCCGGACCAGACTCGGGGGCGTTCCCGGCGTCGCGTGACGTCGGCAAAAGGCAAAGAATGTCGGGAACGCCCCCGTGTCTGGTCCGGCATTGACGGACAGGCCCCTCGTCCAATGGCAAGGCTCCGTTTACGGAGCCAGCCAATCAATGACGAGGGCCGACCCAAAGCACCCTACAGTTCTCAACAGGATTTCGCCTGCGCGAAAAAGCTGCGCAGAGCGCAGCTTTCGCTAGGCAAAACCTAAAAAGGTTGTCAGTTTATGAAAAAAATAGTTCCCGTGTGATGCAGCAAGGAGGCGCTTTTTGTGAGTAAGGGAGTTATAACCAAGGTAGTGGTCCTCCCACATCCCTGAGCCTCCAGAGCACTGCAACTCCAGCGCTAATAGCTACTACCTCACAGAATGGGCTGTCTCTTCCCTTTGTTAAAAACATGAGCCCCCATCTCGCCTCCGAGTTCAAGCTAAGATGTCTCCACTAATTCAATATATAGCCCCCCCCCCCCCCCGGGTAATTAATCTGAGGCCCAAAGCAACGCTGGCAGAGCAAGGGTGCACTGGGCCCTAAAGCAAGACAATGTTGTTGTAACAGCCATATTTGGAGTTAGGTGTCCGGTAAAGCCACTCCACCTTCAGCAACAATGATACTTGGCACTCTGCCCACCTTACTTATTCATCACTCCTAGGTCCTGTTCCCTGTATATAGCAAGAGTGAAATTGGTCCTAATACTACAATGGAAAATGGGCACCCATTTACCTTTTTGATAGCAAAAAGCCATAAATAGGGAGCACTGTCCCCTATCCCCACTTACCTTTCCTGGTGCATTAATGGTACTAATGGCCTTTATAAAAAAGCCCTCAAATCTCACCTCCTTACTCAAGTCACCTCCCTGAGGAAGCTGTCTGTCCAGTTGTAAATTAACCGATTGTTTTACATAGTTCCCCTCTTCTGTGCCATCTCTTTGGTGGTCCCAATGATCTCGCTCCTTTACTTTTTATCATGGGCTATTTTGAGGTAACGGGTCCAGAACATCAGGGCTCTGCATGTGAATGCAACCCCGCTGGCCTCTTGCCAGCCATCCACCTGAAAGGGCATCTGCATGTAAACTGAAGTTGAAGTGGCCAAAGGTATATTATGGGGAACAACAAACCCATGTTTTTTTTTTAAGTTTACAAAACACTTTTTCATGCTTTTTGTTGCTAAAACTACCCGGCGGTTAATGCAGACCTTGAGGTGCTTCTGGTTGAAAATAAAGGTGTCTCCTGCGCTGTGAAGACGAGGGTGCTGAGAGCTAAAGAAATGCACCTTCTCACTAGAGTGCCTGCTGTCTGAGAGAAATGTAAACTTGTGCCATTAGTTAATCACCAAGGGAAAAGGCTGCTTGGGAACCTGTGTAGACTTTAATTGATAGTCACATGAAGCCTCATGGTGACACCACCCCTACCCCCCGAATCTCACAAGTTCATGATTACTGAACTAGAACTTGTGCCATGGTCAATGCACGGTTCATTACCTCTCATTACGGGGTTAGTGACATCAGTGATCAACACTATAGTCATATGCAGCATGAAGTTACTGTGTGAACATGTGTAGCATGGAAATAGGGCAAGTTCTGGAGGCAAATGTGGTTGTGCATGGAGACAGTTGTATGGTCCACAGTTTACAAATCACTACATTTTGGGGTGCATGTATTTCTCAATGTTAAACAATGTAAATTCTTTGCACACCTTAAGTGGGTGATAGATGTATGTTTCCAGGTAGGCTGTCGCTTAAAGCCAGAATCTGTCCCCAAAAATCTGTATGAAAGGCCAACTCGTCTGGTGACAATTCATTAGCCACAAGGGGTTATCTGGGCATTTGGCAATTTTAAATGGTTGAATATAGTAGTATAGACAAATTCTATCTGGAGGACATTTTGAAGGTGTGGATGTTTATTTTCAGAACTTCACTAAAGATTTTGTTGCAGTGCAGATTGTTGAATGTAGTAGCAGTGTCTCTCTCGGAGGTGGTTTATCTCTCTTTAAGCACATCTTTAACCCTTCCCATGCTGGTGACGGAACCGCTCCGTCACCAGCCACGGACGCGCTGTGCTGATGACAGAGCGGTTCCATCACAGCCCGCTCGGCGCACCTGCGCAGTGCGGATTCCGCGCCTGCGCTGGACGTTTCATTGAGCGGACGGGCCGTGACGGAACCGCTCCGTCATAAGCACTCGAGGCTCGCGACTGAGCGGTTCTGTCACAAGCATGGGAGCGCCTCTCGGCCGCACCGCCCCCCTAGCGCTGTGGCGGCATTGCCGCCGCAGCGAAGGGGTTAAAGTATTGCCATTTTGCCCATCGCAGGAATGGGTGTAGTTTATTTTACCAAATTATGGAGTTTTGTTCAAAGGACCTGAAGGTCTATCCAGTGGCAAATACATATGTCAACCGTTTGACTTAAAATTGCGGGTTGTGTGAAGTCTTTAGTTGAGTAGAAGATTGAATTGTTTCAGGTCCACGAACTGTAAGGTGCTGTAACAGTGTTTCATATAATCAGTGATGTCTTCAACCTGTCATGAGTAATGTGAGAGGATAAGTAGCGTGTGATGAGGAGCGCAAGTTGTAGTCAGCTAAACCAATTAGAACTGGCGAATGTACCTTTTTTTGGGGGGGCGGGCGTTAATTTTTATTTCAACATCTACCTATACCAGCAGTTTAACCAATGACATTTTTTCAGTGACTGTTTTAAAATCATATTCAGCCAACTTCCCTGCTGACCACTGCTTTTGGGCGTGTGCAGTTGTGGTTTGCAAGCATGGCCAGGCCTCCGGCCAGGTTCAACCGCCCCTGCCTCAGGTGGCAAACCCAGGCTGAGCACGGCATTTGACACCAGATCCACAACAAAAATTTTTTTTTTAGGTCGAGTCTGGGCACTGCATGCTCGGTGCGGCATGCTGTATTAGAGTATGGACTTTAATCTCTGCCCATATTTGTAATTGTCCCTTGTAAATGCTGGCTTCTGATTCGTTGATAGGCTTGTTAGTCCCTATTTGGTACCGCCTTGTCTTAATTTCTAAGCTCCCATGAGGGTTGGCCCTTTTACTTTAGTTGTTACGTGGTATGTCTTATTTTAGTCTGTAAGCACTATTTTCTTTAATGTGTCCTACTACAGGCATGACATACTTTCCTGCAACTTTCAGCATGCCATGCCCGCTTTCACTTTCCAAGCAGTTCGGGACAATGGTGGCCGAGGTCTCGCATTTCCAAGAGTTTGAGCTATTGGTATTGTAAATGGCAAGGCCCTCTTGTGAGTCAATTATTAAAAAGGATAAAATGCATTGTCATTTACAATGCAAATAGCTTAAACTGTCGCAAATGCGAGAACTGTTATATTGCAAATGCTTGTTTTTATTTTCACAGGTACAGCAGTACTCCCACGGCTGAAGCTTGATTGCCCGTACCACGGAAGGGTTGCGCTAGGTCCCACAAGATTTTTGTTACCCACAGTACTAAAAAACATTTTCATTTTTCTTTGCCCTTGAAGGGGGGGGGGGAGGAGATCTACTCTGGGTCCCCCTGTTCTCACCCGCCCCCCCATCTCCTCCAAATACATGTCCGGTTGTAATGTTCTGCCCTCCCTGCATACTACTTTTTAAAATAAATACAGGACACTAGAACAGAGTCCTCTAATGATTGCCACAGCATTTGTCTCTAGTTTTAGTCCCAGATCTCCCTATACCTTGTCCTGTACCCCGGTGCTGAGATGGCCAATCAGTATTTTGAATCAACAAGGGACCCCAATTTAGTCAGCACAGGACCTCGGGGAGCAATTATTATGAAAACAGTGGTCCCATGCAACATACGATAAAGCATATAGATGAATACAGACACAGTGGATTCTGTATTAAAGTGACTTGTCCAGCCGGACAGTGGTCAAGATGTATTTAATGGTGTCAACAAAATAAATGGAGAATATCCTTCGACAGTCTCACGTCGTGGGGCACAAGCCTGTACCTCATTTATACAGACACTTTAGTACATTCAAAGTGAACAAGGAAGGGCTTTTAGGCAAAAAGCGTAGGTTGTTCTTTAAATCATAATATGAACAAATATTTTGAAATGCGCCATTGCTGACCAGCATACGGCTTGAGCCCCACGACGTGAGACTGTGGAAGGATATTGATCATTTATTTTGTTGACACCATTAAATACATCTTGACCACTGTCCGGCTGGACAAGTCACTTTAATACAGAATCCACTGTGTCTGTATTCATCTATATGCTTTATCGTATGTTGCATGGGACCACTGTTGTTTTCATAATAAGAGATGGCCAATCAGAGCACACAAATTCTTTAATTTTTGGTACCAGGACTCCCATGAGAGCAACCGTCCGAATGTACATATGTGTGTATTTTTCTTTCAAGCTCACCCTGAACCCCCCTTTAAACACTCATTTCTCAAACAGCTGAGCAGATGCACACCAAATCACAAAAAAACATGCTTTTAGTAAAATTATAACTTGTGCCAACATTTTTATAATTACTTGAAGGCATATTTTTCTGTAACTGAGGCCAAAACATCATATGGGAATTAACATGGGAAATCAATGTTTTTGGGACCCCCCCTCGTCTTGGCCCATAATTAACTTATTAGCGTGAAACTTTCCAGGGAAGTGCAGCAGGGAACTTATTTTTTCTAAAGTTTCAATCAGATTAGTCCAATCGTGCGAAAGTGATTAGTGTAACAAACAATGTTCTTCTATAAATTGACATAACTATACATTGTCACTCGTCAGTGTTAATTATATACCAGTATTCGAATGGCGTCTAATTAAAAAATTAAGCCCCACGTTCAATGAAAATGAAAGCCATAGTTACATATACGTTTATTCCATCTAGCTGTAATTTCAGTATTTTGACCCTTCCTAGTTTGCATGGTCTTTTTCAAGGCTGGAAAGAAGCGTTTAGCAAACTCGGAAGCACCATTATGATTGAAATATCACAGGCCTTAATTACTGTTAATCACTAGTAAACGAACAGTAAACACTGCATACTGCCCCAGCAATCAGAATGCTTTGTTAGCAATTCACCAAATTAGACATGTAACTGATGGCGAAAATAAAGATAAACAGAGAATCAAAGAAAATTGTTAGTTATGACCACAAGCGTTGGTTAGTAAACTTTCACGAATGGAATTTTTATTCACTAGTAAGTGGCAAAAGTTCTAGTTGAGAGATGGTTAAGTATTCCGGTGTCAAGGTGATAAATCTCTATGCATGAACGGATAAAATAACGCAATTTCTATGAGATGTAGTAAGAAATAGTGTGACTATGAAGATCAGCATGTAAAGTGCACACACACTTTAATGGTTGTAACATGACCAAAAGAGTTACGTTACATAAGGGAAATAATTTAGAGTTCGGAGTGAAACGCCAAGGCACAAGCAACTGGGGTTAAACTTGCCAAAACGTCAATTAAAGATCCTAAAATTTGAAAGCCTTGAAGTGCAAGAGGTCAGATTTGTGAAAGTGACGGTGCGTGCATGCATTGTGGAGTGCCATTTAAAAATGGCATGCATGCTGGCAGCCAAATATATGGCAGTAAAGTAAAAAAAAGGTAAAAAGCAGTCTGACTGAAGAAAGTTTTAAAGGGGACTACAAATTGTCAAAGCGCATAACTGTTCGGAGGAAAGTTGTTTAAGTTGAGTTTTTTTAACGCTGTTAACTAGCTGGGTGTCCTGTTGCCGATATGAAGGGTTGTAGGGACCAAAACAACTAGAACAAGCATTTACAATGCAACGGTTTCGCCTTTGGAAAAGTTAGAGCTATTGGCATTGGAAATTACAAAATTTGTATTTGTGTTGGTTTTGAAAACAGATAAATAAATGGCATTGTCATTTACATTGCCAATAGCTTAATCTCTCGCAAATGTGAGACCTATTGTACCCTACGGACGAGCTCAGCAGACAGCAATTACTACCACACACACACCCACCCAGAGCCAGCCACACACCCACCCAGAGCCAGCCACACACCCACCCAGAGCCAGCCACACACCCACCCAGAGCCAGCCACACACCCACCCAGAGCCAGCCACACACCCACCCAGAGCCAGCCACACACCCACCCAGAGCCAGCCACACACCCACCCAGAGCCAGCCACACACCCACCCAGAGCCAGCCACACACCCACCCAGAGCCAGCCACACACCCACCCAGAGCCAGCCACACACCCACCCAGAGCCAGCCACACACCCACCCAGAGCCAGCCACACACCCACCCAGAGCCAGCCACACACCCACCCAGAGCCAGCCACACACCCAC